>NC_139668.1:10743593-11146093 GCF_951799395.1 Argentina silus | reverse complement strand
CTCTCTCTCTCTCTCTCTGAGTGAGCTAGTGAGCCACACTGTCTAAATAGACGTTTAATGTCGTTAAACTGTACGTCCTGAGATTAAATCCATTTCCAACAGCAAATAAAGAATAGAAAGAGAGAGTGATTCAGATATGAGTCTCTGCTCCTATTTCTGTTTGGTTGACGTCACTGAGGTACAAACTACTGTAATTGTTGTGCTGATTGCACTTCATATCTGTAGTTGGATGGAAAATCAATCCTCCTGGGCTTTGGACATGCACTGTACACAACAGGGGACGATGGTAACTAGGATAGGCAGGATTCACAGGAAGCACTCTGGCGACTTTTGACAAATATGACATGTCAGTTGTGATACTACAGTATCTATACCATCTACATGAGTAAATCATGAAACTAATTGATCATCATTTGTAGATGTTTACATTCACAATACAAGAAGTCGAGATTACAGCAGTTTGTGTGCTATTAGCCACATACTTTGTATTGACACACTTAGATGTATAGTAAGAAGAAGTCATTCTGAATGTATGGTATATATTGGGACAACCATTTGCGTAATTGCATTGCGGTGCTTCGTCAGGGCTTTCACCAGGCAAATGGGCATTAGCTTGAGAAGAAGCAGTTCCTTTAATTATTGGTTTGGATTTCACAGAGTGAAACCATCCCCGGGAGAGGGGGACAAAACAATTTATTCTGCACAAAATCAGCAATAAACAATTGTAATTAAGCCAGAGTAATTATTTAATTCATTTGATTGGCAACCTCCTATTAAAGCCCACTTAAGACAACCCCTTTAAATTGGTAACTGGAAAGATCTCTTTCTGCATACACCAGCTCTTTCTCATTCCAGTAAGTGATGTAGGATGTAGTCTTTAATTTACACCAGACACAGAACCACAGACAGAGAAGAGCTATCCTCTGGTCAAATACACAAAAACCTTTTACCTCAGCAGTGTAATTATGGGTCTGGACATGTAACATGTTCACTCACCAAATTAAAGGGTGAAGACAAACTGTACCTTGCACAGTATTGTAACAGGGTAGACTGGGCTGCTTGGCTTTGTGTAGAGGTCTGTTTGGAATTGGTTGAATATTGCTTGTTAACTGATTGTAATTAACAGGTTCCCTGAGCTATTAAAGCGCCCCTTAAAGCTGCAGTAGGTATATTTTCATTACAGTTTGGTGAAATTGTCACGACATGTCGTCAGCTATCATGTATGTAACTTCTGAGAGGAGATTCAGCTTACATGAATGGCCCTCGATCTGCAATCTCTCTCAAAAAATTGCTTTTTTGTCTGCAGGCAGAATGCATGGAAAGCTAGAAAGAGAGCATTTGTTTCTCCCTCAGTTACTGAGCACAAGGGGAGGGGCTGGGCCACTCACTCACACACACACACACACACACACACACACACACACACACACACACACACACACACACACACACACACACACACACACACACACACACACACAAAGTAGGTAGCAGAGTGGGGGATAAGCAACTTTTTCCTTTTTGCCTCTTTGTTGGTAACATGCCTGATGTTTTATCATTAACTTTACGTTTTGGATAATGAAGTTTGTAAAATGACTGAACAAAGCCTACTGCAGCTTAAAAGAGGCATGCCTTTTAGGAGAGAGGACAGAGATGCATAAAGCATGAGATGTTGAGGGTCATGTGTACTTATTGGAGCTTTAAGGTAAAAATTAAATAAAATGTAGCGTTACCCAAACCCATGGATATATAGTTGTCAGCTAATCCTTCTGGTGCACCACTTCAGACGCAGGGAGCACCCAGAGAGATGAGAGAATGAACCACAGACAGAGCTGTTCTGTTCTGTCAGCTCAGAGGCTGGATTACAATAAGAAGAAGAAGAACAAGAAGATTATACTCCAACAAACTGTAAGCAGCACACAAACAAAACCACTACAATGCCTCTCAATGTGTGGTGATTGATAGTGTCCTCTGACTATTACTTTCATAATAAATATTAGTGTTTACCAGACCCTAATAACACAGAGCCCCATGCTGTGCTAACGAAACGTCCTGTTCAGAGCTCCTTGTCAATTAGTTCAGACAGAGCTTCTGGCTAATTATTTGTTTTCTATCAAATTTGACTGTCTGGCACTGACGTCGGCAGGGTATTAAAGCAACTAGCTGTTTGACATATCGTAGATGTTTCCAGTGTTTCTGCAGGGTAGTGCTGTGACGGTGTGATAGAGGAATATGAGTTATGAGTATGCGTCTGTCTCATACATCTGACTGGAGCCCTCTGAGGTAGAGAGAATGATCAGCTGGTCTGCACCTCCAGCTACTCATAAATCTAATAATTACAGTGTGCCTCTTCAGGGTAGGAGGAAAACTTTTCCCATTAACCAACACTCATTAACCCACTTCCTAAATGTGCAAATGACTAACTTCAGGGCGCTGGGTAGCTAGCAGTAGCTATTTCCATATCCACACAGCCATATCAAACATGGCATATTTACCAGGCCATGGTTTACATGCAGATTATGCTGGGTCTCGGGCGCTGCGTGCCACAGTGGCTGTAAGGGATGGCATTTTGGTGTCAATATTTTATGATGTACATCAATTAACCTTGAACTGTCTGGTAACAAGCCAAACGCTCTCTGGTGTGTGTGTGTGTGTGTGTGGGTGTGTGTGTGTGTGTGTGTGTGGGTGTGGGTGTGTGTGTGTGTGTGTGTGTGTGTGTGTGTGTGTGTGTGTGTGGGTGTGTGTGTGTGTGTGTGTGGATGTGTGTGTGTGTGTGTGTGTGTGTGTGTGTGTGTGTGTGTGTGTATATGCCAGCCAGGAAAAGCTGTGCCAAGTCCACCCTATACCCAGTGGTGGTGGTGATTGACAAGCACATGATCCCCAGGCCATAGATGACGGGTGTTGTATGTGACGTGGTTTAGAAACCCAGTGTAGAGAGAGCATGTTTCATCCCATTACTACACGAGACACATTGCCTACCTCTTGTAGGAGAGGTGAGCTACCGTAACATCACCTCCGTCTCCATCACCTCACAGTGGGAATGGTTATTATATCACAGACAGAGCTGTCAGGATATGACAGAGGGAATACTTTAGTTCCCTGTCTACTTGAGAGATGGAGGGGGCACAAGGGTGTCTCTGATCACCCCAGGCTGCTGATTGGTCTGGAAGGCAGAGGGACAGGAGCAAAGGCAGGGGGGCTTCCATTGATCAAACAGATGCATTATGGGCCAGGAGGACAGACTGATAGGGCAAACTGCTTCTTTCCATCCCCTCCACACAGACAGCCTGGCTTGTTTGTACACAGACACTGCCCTGAGGGCTAGACCTCCTGGCTGCACAGACATTATCATACCTCTGTATGAAAGAAGCAGTGTCTGGGCATGGTCCATCAAATAAACATACAATAGTTCAAAGGTTGCATTGTGAGCACAATTGCATTGTGTCACGGAGGCATTCCTGAGTGATAGCAACCAAAAAAGGTTGTTTGTATGAAATTATGTTTGTATGACATTCAATTCAAATTGATAACATTGATGCCATACGTCCTCAGTACGCAGTACGTCCTGGTACATTCACAAGAACACTTCATACTTCATACCGTACTTACATATATAATTGCCCCTTGTGGGACAAATAAAATATTTAGAATTTAATTGAATTATGCTGTATACTATATTTTGTGTTTGTTATTCTTGTTTTACGGTTTCTCTGAGACCCTCATTACTTGACTAGTATGATTGACAGGCTGGATGATATTGGAAATAATATGCATCTGCTCAGACCATAATAACAATATTTCAATGACTTAACAGTTCCCTCTCACATCAATGAACACAGGCGAGACGAATAACAATACTTTTCGCCGGAAGAAATGGACGGATAGAAGTGCAAATGAGAGAGGTGATATTTCTTAAGGCTTTGAACCCTTTCCAATAACATTGGATTCCAGTGACCTTTCCTAGCAGGGGAACAGCTCACTGAGGGCTCCTATGGATTAAGCACACCATCATTAGAATGACCCTGGCTGGCAGATAGACTGCCCACATCAAAATGTGAGCCAAATACGACAGCGCCTTATGGAGTGTGAAAGGTTAACCAAGTGTGTGGGGGGGGGACTACATGGGGGGAAGAAAATGGAATGCAGCAAACCAATACATTCTAATTCTACACACAATATTGTTCAGAGACTACACAGTGGCAATTACATTTTGTGAGACATTCTTATAGTGCAATATTTTCAAAATTGCTCAGAATATGGAAGCTTGGTCAATTCAGATTTACATGAATAACTTTCCATGACATATTTCCATGCCTCGATTCTCCACATATCTGGTCCAGTATTCACTAGAAGAAATAAGGGCTTCTCGGCTGTTCCTGTGGATGAACCCGTTGTGTCACGCCCTCCACTTCCACCTAGCCCGTGCCAGTATCTCTCTCTCTCCTATCTGTCTCTGTCTGTCTGTGTGTGTATGTCTGTGTGTGTATGTCTGTGTGTGTATGTGTGTATGCGTGAAGCAGGCTCCAGCAATCAGTCTCGTCATCTTCTCCACTTGTTCGGTCTTCACACCTGTGGTTCATCACCTCATCTACTCCCAGTATTTAAACCCCGGCTTCCCGTCCACTCATTGCCAGATCGTTGTTTGTCGTTACAAGTCAGTCTTGCTATCGACCGCTTAGCAGTGCTTAGTTTCCTGTATATTCTCTGTGTCTAAGTATTTTGTCTTACCATGTTCTCTCTATGCTACAGGACCACTTCCCGGTTTCTGCCTGCATAACTGCCTGCCAGCCTGCCTGCCCCTCTGCCTACCCTGTCCTGCCTACCCTGTCCTGCCTACCTGCCCGCTCTGCCTGTCCTGTCTACCTGCCCTACCTGCCTTGTCTGCCTGTCCTGCCTGCCCTGCCTACCCTGTCCACTTGCCTGCCTGCCCTGCCTGTCTGCCCTGCCTGCCCTGTCTCCCTGCCCTACAAAACTGTCCTGACTCTGTGTTCTGCGCTTGGGTTCCTTAGCTCTGACCGGAACTTTGAGAAACTGTTTTTGGTTCCATGTACTGTTGAACCCTTTCCACCAGTTTTACATTTACATAAGCCAAAGAAAGAAAGAACCTCTTTGGTTCCAGGTAGAACCTTCTGAAGAGTGTAGTGCCTGCTGTGGCTGAAGAGGCTGTAGTCCTGTGGCCTGTTTTCTTTGTGTGGAGCTCAGGGAACAGCTCCAGATGGGGAGTCTATTAGTCAGAGCAGTGGAGCCTCTCTGGCAATGTAAATAGCCATGTCAGAGGCTCAATAATTGATATAGATGATAACAGTCTCTCTCTGGCTCCTAGGAATAAGGACCAGGAATACCCCACTAATTGTCAGTGAAGGATGCAAACTGGCTGTAGGTCATCATTTTTCCACAGGCAAGGGCCACTGCAGCCTCTTGTGCTCCAAGACACACTCCTCAGCCCAGGAAACGGAGGTTAATAATGCCATAGTGATATACTCATAGACTCAAGACTCTCGGAGGAAGACAGAAAATACTGTGGTTACAAAAGATTGTTCCGTCTATGTAGTACTGTACTGTAGCTTTTAATTTCTGAACCCAGAATCTCATCTCTCAATTGAATATGAATATTATATCATTGAATATGAACATTGAATATGTTGGTGGATAGAATGCATAGTGCTTGTCAAAATCACAGGACGCATAACCGCCTCCCAGCCCCACTTGGTTTATGGTTCGCCATCAGACTCTCCATTTAAATGGAGAATTTGACTAATTGAGACTATGTAGCTTCATACTCTAAAAAGCTGAAAATTGCAATGTATTCCAAGTATGAAAGTGTAATGTTTTGGTATAGTAAGAGGACCCAGGTGTAGTGCAGATAAAGGGAGGCAGGCGAGTTGGTAGCGGTACCAAACAAAAGGATCTTTACTTAAAGAAGTGCAGACAAAACAGGATACAAACACGGACTTAAATTCGAAAACAAAGGGGGAGAACACAGTCTCCAAAAACAGTATTCGTATATTCAATTAGCTTACGTTCTCGAAGCGACCAACACACGGTGAACACAGGGTGAAGACTCAGCGGGGAGTGAAGGGAAGTGAGGGTACATAAAGCATCAATGACAATTACACACAGGTGCAGGTGATAAGTCCGTGATTGAGGCGGCAGAGTTGATGGCCGGAGGGAGACACCTAGGGACTGCACTGGGGAGTGCGACCCCCATCCGTAACATGAAAGCTTTGACTTCACATGCCAATGTGTAAATGTACTGAGATAAGCTCTCTGTAATGTAATATGTAGGCATGGATGACTTTAAATTGACATTGACATGGATGACTTTAAATGGACATTGACATGGACATGGATGACTTTAAATGCTGCCAAATAGATGCTGAGTGAGCAGTGCCAACACTGAACATTAAACATAACCTGAAAAATACATCAATGCTAAAGAATAAAATGTAGAAAGGGAGAAGAAATCAATTTTAGGAAACATTTTTCTCTCTGTAATTGTACCGTTCAGCACTAAAATTCTGCACTTTTCATACGCCTTTCAGAACCCATCATTACATTGCTATTTTATGAAGCATAAAAATGGTCAGTTTATCTAAATGATCTGCATTTCATCTCTTAGAATTATATCAGTTGTCATGTTTTTGGCTCTCTGAGCTTTTAAACTCAGTGATCCTACTCACCACTGATGTATTGAGGACAAGGGGATATTAATCCAAGGAGGATCCTAAGGGTGTTTAACAATTGTAGACTACTGCGGGATTATCTGTGGCGTGATAGTTACTGTAGATGTGAGTGTTGTGTGTGTGTGTGTGTGTGTGTGTGTGTGTGTGTGTGTGTGTGTGTGTGTGTGTGTGTGTGTGTGTGTGTGTGTGGTAGAGTACATACAGTATGTATGTGCGTGGCTATCCATCCGTATCATCCCTGATTGAGAGGGCTCACAGACAGGGATTTGTTATCTAGGATACATGGGCCTCATACTCAGTGTATTCCATGTTAACTTGGTCTTCTACAGTATTTTGACAGTATCAGTACGGTAGTTTCAAAACAACACAAGTAGAACACAGCTAACACATCGACCAGATACAGCACATTAGCAGTAGTATGCAGTTCTCTCTATAGGTCTTAACTGTATCATCGCATTATATATTCCAGGTCACTGTCGTACGACAGGTGGCGTCATCCCTATGCGACAATCAAAGCTTCGACCGACTGATCAGTGCAGACGGAATCTGACGTGAAACAACGTATTCCAGGTGTATTATCAAGTCGGCCATGCTCAGTGACTATAGAGACCATGCTTTATCAATGGATGATTCTCAATTAACAAGCAAAGTCCTCAGTCGGGGCATCAGCTGGATGGGCATGAATTACAGAGGTTTGTTAAACAGTCAATGAATGGGCTATCAAAGTGTAATCACTGCTGTGAGTGATGGAGCCTGTGTTATTGGGTGGCTCTGCCATGGTATGCTCTGCTCTGCTGAGTGAATCCAGCCTGACTGTCTTCATCCTATCACTGAGACAGACCCTCTCACAGTCAATGATTCCATCTGGGGCTGACAGTGACAGAATACAGGCGTATCCCTCTCTGTCACTCGTAGAGCTCTGGAATGAGCAGTGTCACATGGTGTCTATGTCTGGGGGGAATGAGCCTGGCCAGTGATGGGACTGCACAGAGTTTCTCAAACAAAACCTGTCTTCACATACAAATGACTCTCAACGTCTCATTCTCTGGTTTTATTCTGGTGTTATTGAGATGTCTTACAGGTGAGAGAGCTACAGTATCCATCATTGTCACTTTTAACTTTGGCATTGTGAAGTATGTGCATATTTTTAAATCTTATGTCAGCATATAATCATGTTTCAAATTGCATATTGATGTGCAATGACACTTTTTGTTGATCCTGAGTTAGTTATGAACAGTGGTGATTCATAAAAGATAACATTAATCGTTTCTCATCATCGTATGATTCTAAAAGTATGTTAGGAAATGCAATAAAGTGTTTTTAACCATCTATATTCAAGGCAGTTTGGATAGGACAGCATCCTATTGGTATTGTATGGTGCTTTACACAATATAGTGCCAACCTAAACCATGCTGGCTTCAATATTTTCCTTTCACATGTCCTCTCTGGCACTGTTTCAGCAACTATGGTAACCAGGGCATCCCAGCACAGCTTAGCTTGGTTCAGCTCAGTAGTGTTATTTAGGGTTATGACATTGATGTTTTGTAATGACCGTGGTTATACATTATGTTGGCTGAGAAACTAGTTGGCCAAAAGAGAGCAAACCCTAGAAACTGGGCTTATCAGAAAACTGTCTCTGAGATGAAGCCATTCCTGACTTCACCAGTGACACACAAACAAGATTACCTGGCTGCGGATGCTGCAGCTGCTCCTTTCACTTTTGTTGATATCCAGCCTGTTACACAGGGAAGAACACAATCAACTATGGGCAAGTACACACATCTGGTTATGAAAGAAATCATATACTTTGCAACTGAAGTTGGATAAATGGATGAAGTCTACTTATTCATTTCATCACTGCAAGTATATGAGGTCTTTAAGCAATCTTATAGACTCCATTGCCATTGGTAAATTGCCCTCTATCTACCTCAGCACGTCTAAGTTCTGTCTTACTGCTATTGTTGTTCAAATGATTGTCTGACACCTTTGGAAAGAGAAGAAAGAGGCTTAGGGTGGGATGCTGCTGAGAAAGAAAGGACACAATTAGCTCTCCGATCAATTTGCTGGGGAGAGGAGCAAAAAAAATCAATGCTCTGATTATGCATGTGGACGTCATCTGTTTGCAATGGGTTCAAAGCATCAGTGAGCTCAGCATGAGGCATCCATGTATAGATGATCCATACCGTGTGTGTGGGGTAGGGCTGGGGGGCTGAAATGTACACAGAGGGAAAGCATGCAACAAGATATGTAAATGGAGACAACTTATCTTTACCCAAGAGTCCATGAAATCATGTTCACTTTTAGTATCTCATTTGTAATCAATAAAGTTGAAATTCTCAGTGGAAGCACTTAGAGGTCTCTGTGGGGAGTTAAATGTTTCAAAAAATGAATGAAAAGAGAGAGAGGTCAGGGTATTCTAAAATCTAATCTGTACAAAATTCACGAAAATGTTCTTATCAAGAGCACACTATGACAATATATGCACCACAGAGAAGATTCTCTCAATAGAGCCATGATGTTCTTTAACAAATTAGAAAATGTGATATGTTGGATTCAGGAATTACTACGATATACTGTATTCTGATACATCGTATGCTGATATCTCAGTTTTCATTAAGTAATAATGACAACGTTTTGTGTTTGGACTGACAGGGAACTTGCCAAATGGACATACCTACAGGTATCAATACAGCTACAGTGGGAAACCCAGCAGGCTGCCCCTCATACCCGTACTCATGCTTAGACCATTGCACTGTTGGGAAAGCGCACACAATAATATAAAAAAGGAAACAGAGATTGAAAGGGCTATGCCATTTTTTTTTTCTCCAGTCAGGTCAAAGGATTAAGCCAGTCTCCTTCTTTGTCTCCAGATCTAATCATGGGATGATCCAGATCTATCATCGGATTGTGTGTTGCCTTTATCACTCACATACTTTAATGATAACGATAAGCCCTAAATCACACCCAGTGAACCTTAAACTGATGGGGATTTATTTTTTGGGGGCGTGCATTTTTGTCCATAAATGATTACAGCTTACGTCAAGATATGGCAAGTCCTCTGGGCTTGAACAACATGGACTTCCAGTCTTTTGTTGATGGAGTGAAGAACAGTGTTTGAAAGCGAGCGAGGAAGCCTCACATTGTCCTGGTCCTTCATAGAGAGGTGGGGGGGACCACTCGACAGGGTGGGCCAGATTCTGTACAGAGATGAAAGAAAAGTGCACCTGGCAGACCTTGAGTCTATAACATCTTTGATCCACTGTAACCAACATCAAAGACCCTGTAGGGGGCTTTGTGGGGAAACCAGCCTGTGAAACACTCCAGATCCAAGTGGCAATCTACAATATAAAGAATCCCCACTCTCCAAGGGGTAAAATAGAGCTTGGATATAGTCCAGTGAAATTATAGCAATTGCAGTCTCTAAAGGCATTGCAACTCTGAATTGATCCATCAGTAATGATAGCGAGGGGATTTCACAGCAATTACCCTGAGAGCTGTTTGTGGACATAGAAAACATATTTTATATGGTTTGCTTGAACCATACAAACTAAGAGACTCTTGTACAGATTGTTATTACCATGTGCATACTGGCCTTCATGAATACTCCAGAATGCCTGTTCTAACACCCCACAATCTCTGACACGTCAGTCCATTCAATGAATTCTACAATATGTCGATTCAGTTATTTTCACAATGCCAATTTAAAATGTGATTTAATTAATTGAAGGAAGAGTACAGCCACTGTATTGGTTTTGTTCTTTTATTTGATTCCAATGTATTTGTCTTGATTGGTATGGACATACATTAGAAAGTAAAGAGCATACTGTGTAGAAAATGCAATAAACCACCAAACCCTTTGGGAACAGCGTGTGAGAATGCATTTACAGAACCCACAATGGGAGCAAACAGGGCCAGTTTATTCGACCTGTTGAAGTTTAAATTGCTGGGATACGTTCCATTTGCTGAGGCAGTGGAATTATCATAGAATATTGGATTTCCATATATCAAGGAGAGGGGATATCAAAGTGTTCTGTGGTTCCATCAGCATGGCACTGGGATTGGGTTGAAATACATTACATAAATCATGTTGGTTTGGTAGGTCGCAGGAAAACCATTGTTTACAGTTGAACAAGGTTACATTTGTATCTTCTATTTTGATAATTTAGTCGGCACTCCTTATCCATAGCGACTTGCAATAAGCACATTCAAGTAAAGGTGGTGAAACAGCAATGTTCAGCAAGTTTGGCCTCTCTCTCTAAGGATTAGTTATAATACTATGTTCTAAAGCTTTATCAAGGTTAACACAAAATAATATAAAATGCAGATGCGCATGGATTGAGCAGTGGATACATAGTGAGCAGGTAAATAATATACTCTGCAATGAGTGCCAAGGCTAAGCAGACTGTGATTTATAACATTTTGCTTTTTAAGTAATTAACCGTTCCCCAGGCAAATTGCAGGGCCAGAGTGGGTACTTCATTAAAACAGTTGTTTACATTAAATAACCTTAACCAGTGAGGATCAAGGGTGTCTTTCTGTGATGAATTCCATGCCCCAAAGCTAATTGTTGTTAAATTGCTATTACGAACCACAGAATTTAGGGACTTAATATACAATATTAGCTACTATTCTACTTTTGTTTTGGCCCTAGGCAAGGAAAAAGCTGTCTAAAACATTTACTCTACCTGTATTCCTGATTTCACTCCTATGAATTTCTTTCACGAGTCCTCTGCTGATCTGTGTGGTTTTGGGGGCCCATCTGGCCATGGGTAAGGGGAGATCTGCTGTTATCCCACACTGAGTGATAGAAGAATGGGAGAGAGATGATGAAAATATGCTGGGGGGAAGAGCGGAGAGTTCCCGAGTGTTGCAGAGTGTTCCCAAGTGTTGCAGAGTGTTCCCGAGTGTTCCCGAGTGTTTGATATCTGGAGAGAAATTCTCCAAACTGCTAACATTAACTAAAACAAAAGAATAGTGTCAGACAGTTTCAACATTGGCTTAACTGCAGGAGGACCACTGTCAATGTCAGAGTCATTGTTTCATCAGGTCAAGAGGACGAAACGTCCTCTGCATGCAAGGAAGATGTAAAACAATTCTGTGGTAAAGAATTAATGTCAATTTTATCATGATGACGTTTAGAGAGAAGGGTGTTGTATCAACTTTATTTCAAAGTGTCTACGTAGCTCATGTGAGCTAAAGTCTCTCCAGTCAACAATTAAATGGCTACCACTCTCTTGTAACTCACTGTGATAACATTAGAAAAAAAGGTCCAAGAGATTAATCTCAATTGGAACGTTTTTTTTCCTGAGAATGATCCTGTGATGGGTCACATGTTTATCGAACTGCTAAATGAAAGAGCTGACTACTGTCTCCTGTATAATTGGACATAGAAAAAACTAATCAATGGCATCAATAGCAAATTATAACATTTGTAATTGATCCCTGAATAAATGAAGCATACATTTCATGGCATTACCACAATATTCATGTTACATTGAGCATAATTAGGAACTAATTAAATATCCAAGGAGAGAATCGACTTTTTAACTTGCATGAGAGCACTCACTATTGATCCTTCATTGCTAAAGCAAGAGGTCCTGCTGATGATACAATCTGGATGATACTAAAATCTAATTTCACTGGTTTACAAGAAAGCAGGGGCAGCGAGAGTATGTAGTATAGTCAAACTGTTGGACATCTGTGCTGCAGCTATGGTGTGTATGGACCTGGCTGTCTGAGAGGATGACGCCTACGACACATGTTGAGGAGCCATGCTGTTTGTTCAGCGCCACCAGACAACGCAGGACCATGGACAGCACCTAGCAGGACCACGGAGAGCACATACTAAAGTAGGACCATGGAAAGCACATACCTGTAGCAGGACCATGTAAAGCACATACCTGTTGAAGTGTTTATTGCTTTTCTTACACACTGTGCCTCTATCACAGTGGTGAAGTTCAGGGTTTGTGTTGTTGGTCCAGCAGCTGGCATGTTCTATGCTTGTTGGCAAACCCTCACACTTTTTCATCAGGGTTCTCCTGAAATGATGCTGCACCCTTCACTCAATCCAGTAAATGGATATACGTGGACCCCTTAGATCAGGGGTCTCAAACTCAACTTACCTGGGGTAAAGGCTGGGTGAGGCTGGGCCGCATCAAATATTCCACAAAAAAAGGGTTTCAAGTATTCCAAAAACACCTGCCGTGAAGAGAAAGGTTGGCGACGAGCACAGACAATTTCAGGACAAAATCGCTAATTCGCGTTGGCTAACTTGTCAACAAACACCACCGGAAGCTGTCACGAGCCTGAGCTATGGTAGCCCATAAGTGACAAAAACATATAAAAGGGCAAAGACTCGCCAAAAAGGTGCGTGTGAGAAAAACGCGCGGGCCGCACTAACACTAAACTTTGATGTCAAGTAGGGGGCCACAAAATATCGTCCCGCGGGCCGCGAGATTGAGACCCCTGCCTTAGATTGAGGTTTCTAGCAATGAAAGTTATGGTAGCTATATGCTACCAATTACCAACAAAAGATTACTTTCTCGTTCTTCTCAGTGACAAAAAAAAACAATGTTGTACTTCAAAAGATTGCCTTATGCTAGCTGGCAGTCCTAACATTTAATCATCATCTATATTCAAAACATAAGAGATTACAAAGATAGTGAGTTTTGGGGGATGTGCTATTTATATGGTAATGTTGATTTATTTCAGATATTTTTCAAAGCAAGGTGCATTCAACATTATCATAGAACCATGTTGGCTTGCCGTTTGTTCAACTTTGACGATCAAAAACAACTCATGATTCACTGTGACATTTTTGGGGGGGGTAACACAGGGGTGACACTAGGCTTAAAAAGCATGCTTCTCTATACGTATAGCCTCTCTCTTTCATTCTAAGCCCATGTGTCATAGACACTATGGAGCATTTTGGTCACACTCCATCTCTTCCCAAATGAGGCCAACACAGGAACAGAATCAATGTGTTTTCCCCTGGTCACAGGAAACAGCTGTCAGACTGTCCTGTGGTACAGACCAGGCCTGAGTTAATGCCAGAGACAAGAGAGTCAGGAGGGAGGAACTCAGTCACGCATCCACTTCTACTAACCACATCACCTGAGTGAATTATATTATCCATCCCTTCCAGCTATATGGAGGAGGGAGAAAAACAAAGACCCAGCTGTACTTCATCAGAGTATCTGTTTGAAGCATAAGTGGCATATACTGTATATCTGCAGTAATTAAAACACTATCACAGAAATAATAAAGAGTTTACACCCTCATTTTTACAGCTACGTGTGATTTTCTGTGCAAATCAATTGACTAACTAACATTCAGATATGTTCAGATGCTGGACTGTTGGTGTTTGATATGGTGAAATGGTGAAATACAGGCCAAAGAAGGAGAAGCTGATGAGGATGAGATGAGAGGGGATAGGAAGAGAATGAGATGAGCTTGAGCAGAAAAGCCAAATGCAATTAAAAAATGGGGGACCTGCGTGTAAACCTCAGCCATGGTTTCATTAGTAGGACCAGTCTTGATCTCCCTGGACTCCCAGAAAACCCGCCAGCATGCATAATAGGAGGGAAGTCCTTTGTGACAAATGCTGGCGGCACAGCCAAGACCCCCCCTCCTAATGTAGACCACCGCCCTCCTCCTTTTAACACCAGCACACACCACACACCCGCCCCGCTGTGAGCCTTCCTCCCCTCCTCCTTCTTTCCTCCTCCTCTGTATCTGTATCCTTCTCCATCTCCCCCTCCTCCTCAGTCTCCTCCTCCTCCCCCATCTCCTCCTCCTCCTCTTCATACTCCCTAGTCACCACCCCCCTTGATGTCCCCCTCTCTTGTTGTTCTTTCATCATCTCCTGGTATCTCTGAGTCAGGAAGTGCTGTCTGTAATTGTAATCAGGCACACATCCGCAAACAGGGAGATGGGCTGGGCGGGGCCAAGGAGGCCTCAGTGAGGTTTGTTAACCAAACTACCAGGGAGCGAGGCTCTGTCAATCAACCAAATGAATGCATCATCAAAATGACTTTAATTGTTTTAATTGAAGACAGGGAGCGGTCGGGCGGGCGGGCGGGCGGCCGTGTGTGTGCGTGCTTGCGCGTGTGTGTGTGTGTGTGTGTGTGTGTGTGTGTGTGTGTGTGTGTGTGTGTGTGGAATATATGAGACGTTCATCTGCGAGAGTGAAGGCCATCTTATCCATATTCATACCCCCCCCACCCCCCCACCCCATGTGACCTTCAACTGTAAACAAAGAATATTAAGCAGTGTTACTCAGGAGTAGACTAAGAGTAGAGTAATGAATATATAAAACATCCTCTTTTATCTAAGTCACATATCAAATTAAAGTGATACAAATGTGACTAAAGTGAAACAAGTGTAGAATTTCAACCACTGCTTCAAACATTTGTGCAGAAGAGCCAAAAAGGAATTTAAATCATTTTTGTGTTTTGTTTTCAATAGGTACTATGAGCATGAGTTTTGGGAGAACAGGGATTCCTCTGCCCTTATGTTATAAACCCTTTACAGTTTCATTGTAAGGTAGTTTCTGTGTAGTCTTATACAGGAAGACTATTTAAATGTCAACATCTCCAAACCATCTGTCACAACAAACTTAAAAGCCCATTAATCTTAAAGAGGTGGTGGGGCTGGGGAGTGACTCCTGACTGTTGTGTGTATGGAGGAGTTACACATGATGACGCATAGCTTAATGCAGCCAAGGACACCAGCGTAGCATGACGGTATAGTGAGGTAACTAACGCTGAGGCAGTTATGAGCACAGTGCTAATAGAAAACCTCTGCGGCCCCTAGAAAGTCCTCTGGGACTTACCATTACCCCAGGCCCATGCAAACAGCTGACAGCCCCAGCCTGCCTGGAAGGCTCTGGAAGCTGGAAGTCCTTGAGGCAGACGTGTGGGTGAGTGACCACAGCCTCGTGCCAAGACAGCCCCTCGGACCTTCTCCTCCTACTCCTCCAGCCTCACTAGGCATCTGCTGAGACAGCTGTCTACTGCAGAGAGAGAGGGAGGGAGAGAGAGAGAAATAGCCCCTTCCTTGCTATTTCTTCCTCCCTTTCTCTCTCCATATCTCTATATCTCTATCCTGACTCTCTCTCTCTCTCTCTCTCTCTCTCTCTCTCTCTCTCTCTCTCTCCAAATGAATCCACGAGACAAGTTTAATTTTACTGTGTACAGTCATTTTGTATGTAAAGTATGTAAGTGAAGTTCCTGTCATTGGCCTTGTCTGTCGCTGGGTGAGGAGATATGGCTGTTGGGCTCCCTCTGTTGGTGTTCCTCTTGTCCAGTGTGGACGGATAAATAAGCTGACATGTAGAGTCATATGGGTTGGGCTTGTGGACATGTCTTGTTTTCTGGATGGCATTTACTTTTTTTCTGCCAAAGCTTTTCACAGTGCTTCAGCGTATATCCTCAGCGGGAATTTAAGCACATGTACATTGGCTGAAAAATAGACTCTAGTTATGAAAATGTAATCAAATGAACAAAGCCATGAAAATTAATTTGCACATTTTTGCCCCAAGCTTTAGACATTGTCGTAATGTAACAGCAATATCCATGGGCCACCATTTGGACTATTCCGTTCCCTAAGCAGGTAGTAGGACCACTCAATTCAATCATCTCATATGATACTGGTGTCCTGGTTTGATTAGATATGACCAATCCTCACAATTCCCTAATCATGATGCCACTCAAAGAGCCAACTTCCTAAACACATTTTCCTTGTGATGAATTATGCATGGCCTAAAGCAGCAAAACCCAAACTCATCCATCAGCATCAGAGATAAATAAATAAACAAACAAACCAATTCAGAAATAGTATGCCTTGAATTCTAGTTCAATCATTCAGCATCCATTAGCAATTTTAAGCGAGGTCCAACTTTTATCAGAGAGCCCTTAGGATTCAATTGTTCTTATTCAAAGGAAGTTGTGCATGTCCTTAGCTGAATTTGAGCAATTGAGCCAAGTTCAACAACAACTCTGTTATCAAGAAAAGTAAATAAAATATCTTTCCTTCCTAATTTGCACAAATGTGCCGGATAGGAAATGTGTGCCATGGTGACAAGGACTTGACTTACTGTTGTATTGGTAAAATCATTTAAAGCAGTCAGTCCTCAAAGGAGACTTTAAAGTGTTTGCTTAAGCAGCAAGATCTAAGATCAAAGAGGTGTTGATATAATAATATATTATATTATATAATATATATAACCATTTAGTTATATTTAATACTACCTGTTTTCAAACTGTCACTCCATAAGTAGGGGATTACTCCTATCCCTTTGGGGCCAACAGAAATTGCCAAACTGCAGCTTCTCGAATTTGACACAAAATCTATAGCTACGAGTCAGTGAGTAGATAGCAAGACAGACTTTGTATTTGATTCCTGTAGCGTGTCACAGTAGGACTGTCACAAACCACTTTCCCTTTTCTGATTTCGTTTTCTTTAACCTGCAGGCCAGTGAGACCAAACAAGCTGTGCTTCTGTAAGTACATATTCAGGGCACCTCTGATTGGGCAGGACTAGGAGATTAAGTAGCCAGACTTAATGGAGTCTCACGGCCAAAACAAACCGATTTTGGGTTCTTGTCAACAGCGTGCTGGGGCCTTCAGAGGTGTGGCTGACATTTCAAAAAGGACTGGTGGTTCACCTCTTGCCTCTAATACAAAGCCACCCATCTGCTGCAATATGTATGAATCAAGTGACTGCATGGGTGTGAGTGAATGTTTATCTAAACAGGGAAAGGCAGTTTGAAGAGGTGTTTGTGTGAACCCATAAATAACTTGACTTGGAAAGGTCAAGCAGCATCCATCAGTTTGACAGAGCAGTGTTGCGCATAGAAAAGTGTTAGGATGTGGCGTCTGGCTCGGTGAGGTCCAGAATTACCCTCACAATGACTCCCACCACCCACCACCCACCCAGACTCTTTCAGAAGACCATTTCATTGTTTCTTCATTCACCGTCTACTGCCTATAGAGAACGGCGCTAAATGGTGATTCCTAAGACATGGAAACTGTTTCCAATACTGGTACGAGCATGCAAGTAAGCCACTGGGAAAACCAGCAGGCTCCCAACACCCTTCAGTCTGTCTTTGACCTTTCCTGCCAAGATTGAGGGTGTGTGTGTGTGTGGGGGGGGGTCTTTCAGAGGAGGCCGAATGGGTGATGGAGCGATATCTTTAATGAGGTATGCTGGGGTTGTTGTCTCTCCGTTTAATTAGGCAATTATGCACCATCCTGGGGGAAAGGGAGCATCTGGGGTCACAGGAGAGGGGGCAGACGTCCCGGTCCCCCCCTGCCACCGTGCCACCCTGTCATATAGGTAAGGGGGGGATAAATCACAGGTGAATCCCTCTGGGGTGCCCACCAACCCATTTCTCCAACAGCAAGCCATTATGGGTTTATCCTCCTATTTATATGCAGTTCAAGTCTCTTTGCCTGGCTGTTAGCTGTATAAAATGAATGAGGTCCAATCACATTCAGGAGTTGTCATTTGGACATTAACATAACAGAGCAGTGGGCTAATGCCGTGAAACATTTACTTTAATTGAATTCCTTATTGTCCTGCCGTGACTGACAAAATGTGCCCATATAATCGGAGTAATTGCTCAACCTTTGGCTAGATAAACAAAGACTTTTGAGAGGGTGCCATTTGAAGCTGAGACAAGATCGCATTCCACCAGTCCTCCATTTCGCACCAGAGAATTGCGATTACAGATTCATTGCCATCTGGTCTCCATGCTTGTCGCTGCCCATTTTTCACTGGTGCCAAAGCAGGGTTCAGTTTCTTCCACACTGCTTCGCTTTAACCTCATATCAGCGGTCCCAAAGGATGTGTATAGCAGTGTTACATACTTACAAAAACAAACCCAAAACAACATTAGAGTCCATTGTATGTACAGCTATGCTGAGGTGAGGAGGAGCCTGGGGCAGGTACCGCTAGCTTGATTCTGCTCCTCATCACAACCATAACTCAAATAGATCAATTGAAAGCAATTCAAAGCAATCGATGAATTGATGAAATCGTTCAGAACGACTGAATTACTATTTCCTTTGTGTGTTTTTCTTTTCTTTCGCCCTCAGGTGGTGAGTGTGCCACGTCCCTGTCCAACACACACTAGCTGTCAGAGAAATCTGAAGAAGGATGACTCATAGCAATACAGTGTAGTGTAAAACATCTTGTGACTTACAAAACATGGAATTAACCCCCATGTGAATAACAATGATGGGAAAGCAATCAGCTATCCGAAGGCTGTAGGCTGTAGGTTGATATGACCTTATCTAAGTTTCCCACCAAAATCACAAGTGACAATGATGAAAGTGCCAATTCCTGAATCCCTATATAAGCTCTTGTTGGTGACCACTATACGTAGGAGTACAGGGGTTGTGAATATGCTGTGGGTGAAATTTATATTCTCATCTTGATCGAGAGCATGGTACATCCTCCCAGGTGACCATAAATCATCATCAGCCGCCAATCTTTCCCTGCACATATTCATATGCAATTCTGAAAATGAGCGACATCTCCCATGGAGGTGGTGGCCCAGCAGAAAGCTGTAGATCATTTCTCACTGCTGCCAGTGTGTTTAAAGCAAGGGGAGATACACAAAGCCAAGAACACTCAATCACTCAAACATGAAAACGTACTCATCCCATGATGAGTGAGGTAGAGACACACCCAGTGAAGAACACAATTCATCCATCATTATTCCTCTTTCATTCTCCCGATGTCAGGGTGGGATCTGGACACATCTTCACACACACACACACACACACGTTTATGCAAAACATAACATACAGGGTCCTCCTGGGTGAAAACAAGGGGAATGCCCACCATTTTAAGGCAGGCTGCCAGGAAAAAATACATATTTAAATTGCCACAGATGTGGTGTCACCTAAGCAGTGTATTATGGTCGCAGTGAAGGGAAGAAGCGGATTTGGTACACAACACTGTAGACACCAGCTGTTTCCCTCCACAGCGCCAAAGAGAGACACAGCGACCCATTTTTCTTTTGGCTGCATTACTGCTCACTAACTCATACAGTGGCTGCTGTTCTCACAAGCAGACATAGACGCAGCTCTGTCTGTGAGGATGCAGAGGAGACAGAGTGGAGAGATAGAGGGTTGATAGTCAGGCTCAATGGTTACGTAGCCACGCTTGGACTGCCTCACACACACTGATGAGTCTCCGGTTGTGATAAAAACTGCATGTGAACTAAAGATTTAACTTTAGTTTAAGTGCTGTCCTATTGTAACTATATACAATGACCTGTCCCTCTGTGTATCTCAACATATTTCGGCACTGAGTGACGAACATTTCATTTGAAAAGGTGAATATTGAGTGAGTGAAAAAGTCTTGCTATCTACTCACAAAACACAAAGAGCTACAGGATTTAAAAAATATTTTCAGCCACTAGTTCTAAAATTAGCGCTCACGGGCCAAAGAAACAGGTCCCTACTTTACCTAATTGGGGCATATCTCCCCACTCCCATGAGCATGTGGCATCTCTTTAATGACCAAACTTCTGTCCAATTATTTGTTTGAAAGCTCAGCACAGTTCCACTACTGTATGTCTACCATATGGTAGAACAATGTTGTGAAGACATATTCTCATACCTAAATAGCTGAGCAATTTAATGTAAGCTCACATCCAAAACAACATCAGCTGTTTTGGAGTAGTAGAAGGACAGAGACCCTTTAAGGATTCAATTCAAACAAATCTTACTTCTGCACCAAATGAACGGGCCTGGAACAGGCCAGGAGCGCTTTGCATTGCTGACCACACCCCAGCCCAGCCTATAAAGGCCACTGCAATGCACTGCCATTTCATTCTGTGAACCACCTCTTCACGAAAAGAGGGGCAACTCATCTCTTTCAGAAAATCGGGGTTACATGTTGTAACCCAAACTGGAATGCGCCCGGAACTGCTTTTAGAACTGTATGCCTCCACTATACACTGAGAAGGCACTGTCATGTAGACTTGCTGTGGAGGGGGCTCTAGCATCCTGTATCGTGCTGAAACAAGTTTAGGGCCAAGCCCTCCGAGTGTAAATTTGGACCTCTCATGGGCTAACCCATAGATCCATCAACTCGGGGTGCGGGTGGAATATTTGGCCATGCGATTGGGAAAGCAAGTCACTGTGCAATGGGAGGTGTAACGGTCGTGAAGCTATGCTATTGCCACCCACCGAGGTCTCCCTGGCCAATGTGGGGCAATCAGGAGATAGACCGTGCAACCTCATTCTGTTCAGAGTGGGAGAAATGAGGCCGACAGGAGGGAATGCATAAAGGGGCACGTCTGGTTACTAGTGAGGCAGCGGAACGTTACGATCCTTTATCACTAAAGACAGATGGCAATGCAAGTTGTCCTGTGAAGTGTAAAGATCTACGGTGGCCCTGCCGTGACGTCTCCACATCATCTGGACGACATCCGGGTGGAGTCTGCAAAGTAGCAGTTCCCGTGCTATGGCCAGGAGCTGCTAGGAGGACGTCCCCCCTTGGCGGTTGAAGTACGTCACTAAGGAAGCGTTGTCCAACCTGACCGGGATAAGAATTCCCTGGTGCAGAGCTTGAGAATGTGATATGGGCGGAGCTCATTGAGTCTGACCATATGCCACTTATTGAACATCCTTCGTGAACTTCCCCCCCCCGCATCCCTGTAATGACACATCTGACGTCACAACCCTGTGTGAGAGGACCTTCCACAGCTGTTGCGCCTTTAGGCACGTCTTGGAGATAAGCGCGCATCCATGCCGATGGAGACAACGATCCAGATGGAGTGCTATGACCCATTTTGGAATTCTCGCGTGAGAAGGATGCCAAGCTGGACTACCACTATCAGGAGGCCATTCGCCCAAGTAGCCTCATACAGTACAAGACATGGCTGGACGGAACGCCTCGAAGCATAGGTGAAAAGCCTCTTGTCTGTCCAAGGTGGGGAAAGCTTGAGCTGAGACTGAGACCAGAGTTACCGACAAGGTTTGTCCAACAAGGTTTGTGAGCAAGCTTTTGGCACTATTTATCCAGACGTCTAGGACGAGCAGGTGTGACACCAGGTGTGCTTTGTGCTCTGCTGCCTGAACCGAGGTGACCGCACATATCAACCAATCATTGATGTAAGTGAGGACCCTCAAGCCGTTATAATAATATTGCCCGAAGAAGGCTATCGCTGCTTTGTCATACTTTGTGAGTGTCTGTGGGGCCAGAGACAGACCTAATGATAAGTCGCGCCCTTGAAGGCAAATCTCCGAAATTGCCTGTGTGCAGGATAAACTCTCATGTGGAATAAAAACAGCCTGTTTTTTATTTTATATATATATATATATTTGAAGCGCGAGAGAAAGCAGTCAGGTAGTGGTTTGTAGTAATTACCTTGTGTGGGTTTATTACTAGCCAACCACTCTGTTGTTAGCCAGCTAGCATAGCGAATGCTGACGAGCCAGTCTAATAACAGTGAAGTGGGGGAAGCAGGCTAACAGTTGTGTACCATTGGCTAGGTAGTCAAGTTGTTCAATGCTGCAACCAAGTGTTCACTCATGCGGAAAACACAAGGGGGCAAACTAGAACTTCAATTTACTTGAACACATACACACGCACGCACGCACGCACGTATGCACACACACACATACGCACACACACACACACACACACACACACACACACACACACACACACACACACACACACACATGAACGAGCAGTCACCCATGGGATGATTTGGTTATAATAGTGATTCATAATCCAAATCTAAATGTTTTGCATTGCACAAGACCCTTTGTGGCATATAAATGACTGCATATATGAATATCAATTAGGGAAGGGTTATGATAAAAAAAATTAAAAAAAACACTCATTTGTTCATCGCTTCTTTCAATCCTGCAGCGCAGTATCCTGGGCATTCACAATAATTAATAAGGGGATGAATGTAATCCAGTTTAAGCAAAACACCATATGCCAATCAGTGCACCCATACCCTGGGCAGAGGGGGCCTGAGACCACACAGCTCAGTGGATAGATGTGTGTATTGTATCCTCACGGCTCAAGGTCGAGGTTCTCTCTTGCTCTGCCTGGCCTCGGTATTCCTGCAGCACACTGCATTCGCTCACAGACCGGGCCTTGCTGTCTCAGCTTTCTGTCCCCCAGTCTGCAGATGCTGCCCTCGCCCTCTCAACCTCCCAGAGCTCAGCCTGTCAACCCACATGCACTCACACCAGCCTCTCCACACTGCAGCATGGGAGGATGGAGGACGGAGGATGGAGGGAAAGAGGAAGAGGAGAGGAAAGCAAAAAAAAAATAGGGAGGGAAATGAGCAAAAACTGGTTAATAGAGCAAGAGAACAAACAACCAAAAAGAGGGAAAGATAGAACAAAAAGGAGAAGGGAGAGCGGTTCCTCGCATGTTCACTTTACACATCACCTCAGAGGGCAGACATCCTCACATCCCTTTCACATTCACTTCTTCACCCTTGGCTGCAGGTTAAAAGGAAAAGGCAATTTCCCCTCAGCCCCCAAGCATGCTGCCCCACTCCCCACTGATAAACTGTACTTTTAAAAGGTGTAGAAACCAGGGCATTCATCACCAGGGACTCGGAGGCTCGTCGTCCGCTGCTGCTCCCCTCTCCTCTCCTCTCCTCTCCTCTCAGTGGAACAGTAAAAGCTGGGAGATGCAAGCACCTCCTGATTAATGGGTTTCTCCTTGTGCAGTTAAAGAGCGCGGGGCATGCGTGGCGGGGATACTGTCTGTCAAAGAGGGCCAGCCAGCGATGGGCGCAGCACACAGCTAATTCGCTTACTGAGCACCGGGCAGCTTGCCCACCCACTGAAGACACAGAGCAGATTGTCTCAGGCTGTCAAGACTTTTATCTGTGAGATCCACCATGCGGGGCATGCCAATGAAGACACCAGGGGTCTTTTCCAACTTTAAGCACACTCACCACACACCAGCACAGTGATCTCACACACACACACCACACACCAGCACAGTGCTCTCACACACACCACACACCAGCACAGTGCTCTCACACACACCACACACCAGCACAGTGCTCTCACACACACCACACACCAGCACAGTGCCCTCACACACATGTCTATCTACGCAGGCTGAGGGAAGGAACCTACTGTAGTGTGGGAGTCGTGGGACCTGAGAGAACAAGAACATGTAAGCTGAGGTTTAAGGGTGCTTGTTGATCCTGAAGTATATGTTTTGATTTAAAATGCAAAGGCCAAAAAGGTATACCAGATGCATTGCTTTACTCCTTGCTGCTACCTTATACTGTACAGTATGTACCTCTATCAATAATTCCTTGAAGCTCTGGCAGAAATAAATATACCCAACCCCTGTGAGCCAGATAGCAAAATCAAGCCTGGGAACCACCATAAAACAAAACATGTAAGCATATATATCTCTCTCTCTATCTATTTTTCTCTATCTCTCTCTCTCTCTCTCTCTCTCTCTCTCTCTCCCTCTCTCTCAAACATCACTTCTACTTCAGAGATATGGAGAGAAGCAGTTGGGAGTATTGGAGTGTGATTATTCAGGCTCTCTCTCTCTTCTCTTTCTCTCCATTGATCCTGTCCCATCAGAGCAGGGGGCTTATACATATTTATAAGAGGGCTTTGTTTTAGGAACCTGTGTGAAGATCAGAGAACAGAACAATGGAGATTTCTGGACCTGCAGCCTGAGGAGCCCAGCCCCAGCCTCAGCCTCAGCCCCAGCCCCAGCCCCAGCCCCAGCCCCAGCCCCAGCCCCAGCCCCAGCCCCAGCCCCAGCCCCAGCCCCAGCCCCAGCCCAGCCCAGCCCAGCCCAGCCCCAGCCCCAGCCCCAGCCCCAGCCCCACCCATCTTACCGCATGGAATGGTTTCTCTGTTTTATGTGAAGCATGTGGTTTACAGTGTCACGTTTTCCTGCCCCCCCCCCCCCCCCCCCCCATCCTCCTCTTTCAATCTAGAAACAATACGTTAGTAACAATGGTCATTTCTAGAATAGGAACAGATCGATGATACTGTAGGGCCCTTTTTATGGGAACTTATGCTTGCTCAGCTACAGAGCTTGACTGAAGCATGGGGCCTGTCTCTATGATGTATAGGGCAGTGAGAGGGGGCCATGCTATAGGTAGAAGAGCTCTCTCTCCCTCTCTCTATCTCACTCTCGCTCTACAGGGACAGGAGCACAGCTTAGAGGCCAGGTTACAGGCTACAGGCTACTGGCTGCAGATACGGCCCCCCAGAGTCAGACACTCTGTTAAGATTATCCCCCTCCAACCTCCAACACTCTGACACACTGCAGTGCAGTGCAGTGCTTCACGTCACCGTGGATGAACAGCGTGGCTAAGAATGCTAACCAGGGATGTAGTGGAGGGTAAACTCTGTTTACGCACCTTTTTAATAGTGCTGAATAATAATAGCATATAACCACCTTTTTATGCAAATTAGCGGATTTTGACGTTAGCGTTTATGTTGTCCATATGAATCTGTAATCCATGGTTTAGAGTTGTTCATATAGCCAGTTCTAACTTCAGCTAACTTTAGCCATTTTTTTTGTTTCCCAACTGCCATTGTTTTTTTTGTTAGCGGTGGCTTATGTTAGCTGACGTTGGAAGTGGCTATTTAAACAGCCCTGAACAATGAATTACAGTTTATCGTGGACTACTTTCAAGATAAGGAACCATCTGAAACTATTGTTCAGATATTATATGTATGGACTGTGCTAGGAAGCACAGTGATTCATTTGTCACAACAGAATGCACCTCCTTTGATTTGACACATTTTTTGATTGACATTTGGAAAAGAGACAGATAAAAGAAAAAAAGATCATTGTATTACTGTAAAAACCAATGTAAAAACAATACTGTATGAAACACTCGGTCCTCCATCGTACAGACTGGCAGTTCACGACTGTGGAGATTGCCAACAAGAGATTGACTATATAGCCATGCATATATATACACCACACTGAGTCTGACTATATAAGGGGGGCTTTCCGGCTCTGGCTTAAAGGATCAACCCCATTGAGAGAGCCAGGCAAGGTGTGCACGTGCACTTGCATTTCATTGCGTCTGTGTGCGTGTGCCACTCAAGAACCCCCAGTACGACCTGTAAACAAGGTTCTCATCCGCATCCATCCAGCCTAGGCGTGTGTCCCTGATGCCTGCCATGCATGCGACACGCCAGTACCCAGACCAGTGTCATGCTCCGATAGCTCAATTTAAATGGAAATTGGATGAACTGCTTGGAAGTGATCCAGCCATCCAGAACAATTAACCCATATTACTGGCAGGCCTTGAAGGAGTAATTTGACTTTGAATGAGTATGGAGGGAGAGAGCCAGTGGTACAGTATTTAATACTGGTGGAGAGACAATAGCCTGCAGTGCGGAGATGATCTTATGCTCAGCTTTCTGTCTGCTACTGGATGTTTCTTTAATACTAAACTCTGGCTCTGAATTCTCTAAGCCCCTATTTTCATATTGTTGTGACACTAATCCATTGTAGGATAATATACAACTGTGATTCAAGAGCAAGATGCCCAACCTGGATTGTGACTCATTGTGTTGGTGGGTGTAATCTGACATGTGTACATGTTATAGTGTGTCATCATGGCTGAGAATTATCACGGTACAGTAGCTCTATTTAATATTGAAAAAAGGGTCCAATCAAATCTTCACAAATCAATGAGCACCAAAGAAATTGGAGTGATTGTTTTTTTCTGGAGTTTCAGAAGCACCAAACATACATGTATGATGTGTTGCTGCCTATCCAACCATGTTTATGTGTGCAGGTAGGATCTGTACACACTTCATCATCTTGTTTCCACATGGAAGCAGACTCATTGCACACGTGTATTAAGTCTGTTTAAACCATGATTAAACAATACAGTGAGTACACTGCAAAGAGGGAGCTCACATGCTTTCGAATTCTCACTCATTCCCAACTGATGCTCCAGTGGTACTGATTAGAACAACTACTAGAGTAGTCCCAGTGAGCAGTAGCAGTAGCAGTAGCAGTAGCAGTAGCAGTAGGAGTAGCAGTAGAAGTAGCAGTAGAAGTAGCAGTAGCTACACAGTAGGAAACACAGGTAGCTAGCTAGTGCACAATGCTACCCGTCTCTGAGAAGCCTTTCCTACCCCTGGTTTATAAAAAGCACTCTGGCGTATGTCAAGAGAAAGTCACTTGCGAATCATCAAGCTCCATCTCGATTTCAGAAACAATACACATGGTGTAATACCCTCGACAGGCCCCAATTCAGAGAGAAGTGTAATATCCCAGAGGTTGCCGCTGAGGGCATCCAGACACACTGTGGTAATATTTTAGAGATGGGAAAAATGAAACATGACTCGGACTCACATCAACTCTCGTCATAACAAAGAACCCATCTGATAGAGGGTGCCTAGAAGGGAATGTACTGTAACGTTACCAGTGCCTGCATTTCTGTTCTGCTCAAAAAGGAACAAATAAAGACCTGGGAGATGTTGTTTGATTTCTCTCTCACACACTGATATACACTGACAGACACAAGCACAAACCAAAACACACATGCATGCGCACACGCACACTTGCACGCAAACACACACACACACACACACACACACACACACACACACACACCAAAACATCATCTCCAATATATTTTTCCTTTGAGTGGAACATTTCAAATCAGAGCAGGACTAGATCAGCAGGGACAGAGGCTGGGTGTTGTCACCCTGTTGTGTGGACGAGGGAGAGGGAGAGGGAGAGGGAGAGGGAGAGGGAGAGGGAGGGGAAGAGGAGGCTGAAACCACCATGGTCTCTCTGAATGCAGGGGAACTCAGACCTGTGGGTTTGGTAGTGAGCCAGTAAGGTAATGGGTGAAATTGTGTCGGCTGCATAGCTTATAAATCGCAGTCCTGGGCCGGCAGTATTTATCTCTGTCTCAGACAATCCTACTGGGAGATGGAAACTGCGAAATGAGAATCAACAGCCTGGACCCCCTCCTCCTCACCTCCTGCCAGGTCATTTCATCTCCTCCTTCACCACAGCAACACGGAAAAGGAACCCAGAGATAAAAAGCAACTCCAGAGCTGCCCCTGGCATTCTTGTGGTCTTTTTAATGTATTTGGTCCAAATTGACCTTGTCTAAAGCAGCTTCCCTGCTGCATTTATATGCTAATATGTGATATGAAAGGTATTTGTGCCTCTTTAGAATAGTAAAAATAGTAAAGTACATCCACACACTTTAGGGCAATCCTCATCAGCGTTAATCCTTGGACACACTGGCTCAGACCTTCTTCATTCCTAATCCACAGTTTTCTATGTGGCCAATGGCAGGTCTTTATTCTAAAATACTGCAGATTTTTCCAGCCCCCATCCCAAAAAGATTGCACACAAAGACGCTATCACAACTGTTTGTACCAAAAGGATAGGAATCGGGGTGTGTTAAAACATTAGGATAGGTTTTTGGATGTGACTTGGGAAGGATAGGATGGATGGACACAACAGGGAAAGAACAAAACGGTAAAAAAATAATAATAAACAATTTCAAGCTTCATTGTCATTCTGTTCTCATTCTGGTCCCCCAGACACAGCCGGTGAAGCCGCCCAGGATCCTAATCATGCCTGTTGTCAGACAGCTATACCCCAAGTGAGATTGAGTTGATTGCTTGAACAAATTTGCAAAGTAACGATGCAATTTGCTGCAGCAGAGCCTTATGAGGATTGGAGGTGTATGTGAGTGGAAGCCTCTTTGGAGTCAGACACACCAGAGACTAGGGATGGAAGTCACTACCTTCATCTCAGAGGGCTTCTTGTTGTACTAGATTAATCTAACTCTTAATCAGTACACCTGTAAACCAATCAACAGGTTCATTTAGGCATGGACTCAAGCTTTCCTAGAACAGCAAGGACGTGAAGAGAACATGATTTATTTCCAATCTTTGATATGACATAGTCAGACAACAATGGGAAGTGGTGCACACTTTGTTTTCTTTGTGATTGGAAACGTCTCGGAAACAATTTGAGAGAGTAGTCGTTTATTTTGAACTAACGAGACATGTCATTTCCATTGACTGTAATCACAGACCATAACGGACTGACACTGCCCTCTGAACTGGTTAGATATAGGAATATGAATTAATTAGCAGTGTCTGTCATTTCAGCATAACGATTAAACATTCAGCTGACAGAGTGGAGTACCAAAGAAAAATGGCCATTCACTTACGAGCATGACAGTTCCTATTCTCCACAGTAATTATTCTATAATAGATTTTGACCAGTTTTAATACAGAACAGGTAATGAGGGTAGCGGAGGACCAAGGTGACGGAGAGAAATATATTTCTCTTGAAACAAAGGAACATTCTTAAGTGACAAGTCAATGACTCTTACTGTCTGAAAGACTCCTGACAGGTTGAGAGGATACTGAAAACACATTACTATTCATGCTTTCTATTATACTGTATAGTCGCTGGGCTACACACACTCATACATTATGTCTGAGCTTGGCCCTACACAGGCTGGATTTTAAGATAAATTGCAGGATGAAATGAAAATGACGACAAAGGGTACACATTGTCAATTTGTGTATGTTTTTTTTTTTAAATACACCATAATTGTTTCTCCTTTGCCTGCCGTTTCCTCTCACAGAGATTCAAGAATACATTCCATAGGGAGCTGTTTGTGTGTGTGTGTGTGTGTGTGTGTGTGTGTGTGTGTGTGTGTGTGTGTGTAGTGCAGCTGTAGCGCATGCTGTGGAGATATTTGACGTGTCCAGAAAGCATATCCAGTAATCAGATGTCTTTTTTATTTTATTCTATTATTGTACTGTCACTTTATTTTGTTGTTGTTGTTGTTGTTGTTGTTGTTGTTTGTGATGTGAGCTGCTGTAACGCCTTAATTTCCCCGCGGGGATCAATAAAGTACCTATTTATATATACATCTATCTTATTCTTCCATGTCTCCCCTGGATGAAAACATTTAGCATCCTGCCAGTCAGAGCTCATTCAGGAAACAAAATTAAACACAGCCTCCAGAAAAGCACAAAATAAAACAAGAGGCATGTTGAGAACAGGGAAATGCAGCTCCTAATAAATCTACGTAAAGATATGTCACACCCACTCCCAGAGCAGAGAGGGTTAAGGAACAGGTCCTTTGAACCATTCACTCCATACACATGGGATGAGAAACAAAAGACCAAAACCATGAGACAAACCTTACACTAACAGGAGCAGACACTTGCATTTGCATATGTATTCCCCATGAACATCACCAAAATCAAACTGAATCAATCAAGCAGTATCAGTCATATTGCATGTTATGTGCTGTGCATATAAAACATGTTTAAGTGTTTAAGGAAACATTACCATCAGGCCTGAAGTGACAATTACATATAAAACCCCTGATATTAAATGGAGCCTTACTATATGTTATCAATGTACAGTGATTTGTTGACTATTGACAAGTGCACCACTCATCAAAGTTGTAAAAAGACTACAATGCAAAATGACACATGATAGGATTAGAAAGAGAGACAACATCTTCATTTTGCCATGGAAAGGAGGAATTGTGAGAAAAAAACAAGTGAAAACAAACATGAAAATGTCCACATTAATTCATAGAAGCAGTATTATTTTCTATCCCTGTTTGTCATCTCTACAGTACATCCCAGTTTGGAAGCACAGCAGGGGAGGCTGCTGCTCGGCACGGCACGGTGCAGGCTTTTTTTCCCCATATTCCTGCCTTTCTTCCTCTCCCTCCTGATTGCTGTGTAGTTGATCCACCTGAGTGTGTTCCCACATCTCCTGTGAATGTGGTTGATTTGCTGTGACCTGACTGATGCTCAGAGCCCAACAATGTCTTAACTGATTACCACAAACCACAGATCTCCCAAAGACCCCAAGAGTGGATGAAACAATTAAATGATTTTTTATTTTATTTTTTTCATAAGAAAGGCTGGATAGGGGGGGGGATCATCATACAGAGAAGTGTATTTATGCAAAGCATGAGAAGCAGGGAAAACCAGGGGTATGTGATGTCCTATAGGGATTTATATCATCTCTCACAGACCTTGATACCTGGTTTAAGATGAAGCTCATGTTTGTTTCTTTTATCCAGCCTCCTACTGTAGATTGGTGATTAGATTGAAGGACCCGGCAGTGAAGATATGAGCCTCACTCTACGGAACTGCGAGAGGAAAAGCAATGTTCCACAAGACTACACATTCATTACTCAAAATAAATCTCCATTACACAAATGCCCTATGCATAATTATAGAAATAATTATAATTGTGATTATTTTCTCCGGGAGGCGAACTCTCGAAATTGTGATTGACACCCAGTAAATGTGGAAGACTACCATAGGCACATTAGAATAAATAAACCTCGTCACATACACTCACAAACACTGTATGTCCTTTAGAAATGTGTTAAAATGGAGTTAAATGGAGTCTGAACAGTTTTCTGATTGTACAGGATAGGCATGCTGCCAGTTTGTCGAGAGAAAGGTTTTCTTGTGTTAATAGCCTTTTCTGGTAAACTGTGTTTTATCCTGGTTTAATCTCATCCGTTTTTGAATAAATATATATTTATTTTACTTCCAGGCCAGTAGTGTTTTTAACCGCTTATGTGCATGGAGTCATGGCCAGCTTCATCAGAATTCGCAAAGTGACTGAAGGCAATATTAACGTGGAAGTTAGGAACTTAGATATACTGTATGTCAGGTGTGTGTCTGTCAAGTTGAGAGAGAGACATGCACTCACCCACGTCATCCAACTGCTGTTTTCAGACCTGCAGCGTTGAAACCCTCTAGGCCAGCCAGAACCCACCTTTAGTTTAGTTGTTTCGTTTTTAGTTAGTATTAGAGGTGGTAAACTATACTAAACAAAACTACTGAGGGTCCCTCAATGTCCAAACAGCACTTGCCATGTGTCAAGCCAACCTTGTTGGTGTCCAGGCCAGACTGGAGATACCAGACTCATTGATAATACAGCAGGGGCTCACACCCTTCTCTTTTATAACCTCCAGCCAGGAAGTACACCTGGTGGGAAACCACTTCTGAGCAACACTGCCACCTGGGGCCATGAGGTGTGTAGTCTGTTACGTAGTACCTAGCATAAATGCTTGATCTAATCAACCTAGAGACCTAGGGTTGTAACACCATAAAAATAAAAAAAACACCCAACCACCCCCACTTGAAAAACTGATTCCAGCACCCTTGCAAAGTCCATTACTCGCCAGGGTCTGTAGGATCTTAATCTCGTGGATGAGGTTAGCTGGATCTGGACTCCAAAGCTATCTCTCAGGGTAACAATGAGCAGCTTCCTTCCCTCTCCCTTCTTAACACACCGAGTGGCGGTGGCGATACATACATGAATGAACAGGTGACACAGGCTTCCTTTGCATTTTATTCATGTGCCAGCCCTGCTCCTCTGGCACAATACATATAGCAAAATCAATGTCAGCAGGTTTAATACATATGCAAACGACTAGTTTGCAGGGGTTCTTTTACATATTAATGGTTTTGCCAAGAATGTCAGATTAAACCACTGATTGAAAAATGAGGATTCAATTCAATGGTTCTTCTGGTCCAAATCCAGAATTGCTCTTTGGAATCCAATCTCTCGACCACATGGATGCATGCAAATCAGGCCAAAACCATGTACATTATGTCACTCAGGAAATAACACACACAAGACCAGGAAATTAGATATGTTCACATTTATTTATTGTGCAGTGACTTTTATATACATATACATTTTATACACCTAATTTACATAAAATGTGAAATAAATTAATCTGCTAGTGTTCAATATTCATCTTGCCTTAATGTTGACTTTGAAAGTGCTAACATAACAGAATTAGAAAAAGGAGCACAATGAATGAAGAGTGAACAGTTAAATACAGTAGGCCTATGATATACATTTCAGTTCAGTCTAATTTAGTGTTTCTATATTTTACATGTTTAAATTGTTATAGGTCAAATAACTATTGCACTAAATACATCTGACAAACACATACAAATAAAACATAAAAAACCCACTCATGTATATCTCATGTGTTCTCTATGACAGCATAATGAGCAAATGTGCAACAGCTCCTCAGTAGTGTATATTATAGTGTGTGCAAACAATACAAAACACATCAGAAGGCCCAGGGCCCAACCAGAGCAAAAACATGGGTTTAAAAAAAAAAGAAAAAGGAAAAGATAAATAAAAGCACAAATGCAAACCATTAGAGTGATCCTCTCAAGGTTCTCCCTGTCCCAGGGCTATGATTAAGGGAGACACACACCTGCTCTCAGCTATTCAGTGGATAGAAACGGACAGTCAAAACTGTGAAAACTAATCTACAGTTATCTTATAGTAGATACACACTGATACTGACACGTGTGACAACATGCCTCACAAACACTAAACAACAAGAAGAGATTTCAGCTCCCCTTCACCATACAGTAGCACATATCTACTATGATACAGTAACAAAGAGTTCAGCACTAAACCGCTGCAGTACAAGCAGCAAGTCCCCTTGTTATTACTCTAAGCTATTAAAACATGCAACGTGTGTGTGTGTGTGTGTGTGTGTGTGTGTGTGTGTGTGTGTGTGTGTGTGTGTGTGTGTTGGTGAGGTACTACAGTACTATTTGGTGGTGGTGGTGGTGGTACCACGCTGTGGTGGACTGACTGGATGGAAACTCCAGGACACTTATTTTCGAGGGGAAATTTAATTCTTAGGAATTACTGTTCCTGACCAAGAACCACTGGACCAATTTTTTTGCCAGGCCCCCTACATGAAGACAAACCGCCCCTACCCCTGTGGTCTGATCCCCCAGCAGCCATCTCACCACCACCACAAAAGGAAAATCTGATTATTGCACACAAGCACTGAACTTGCAAATGTTCATGCAAACGTATGGGGAACACCACTAGGTACACTCCAAAATCAGTGGCGCTTACTAATATGACAGAGGATCATACACTTCTTTGGAAGACTAAAATACATTGTTTGGGGGGGGGGGGGGGGGTTGGGATCATACAATTACATGACACAACTTAGGCAGGCCCCTAGATGGTTAGTGTTAAGAGTGAAGTTGGGGCAGGAGTTGAAGCTGAATACAGGGTAATGACGTGTTGGAAAACAAACCCCAGAACACTCGACTAGGTTCTCAACAGTGATTGCATTACCCTCTTGAGACTGTATGGGAAATAGTCGCCTATAATTGTACCGAGAAACAAATGAGATATGAATCATCGATTTGCAATCTCCTCTTTCCCCCTCCTTTTGTGTAGGAGCATTTGATTACATTTCATCTACGCCCACCATACCAGATGTAGTCTATGTTAAAACACCAAAATATTGACAGGTAGATACAGTAGATCCCAGTAAGAAAATAAAACACGGGTGCCAAGGCTCATTCATTTTGAGTATAAAGCAAAGGAGACTTATGCAGTACCAAAAAAATAGAAAAACGACTTAGCGATCACTAGAATGGTTTTTTCAGTAACAACTCCATGCACTAGTTAAAGGACACGTGGACAATCTTCACGGCAGGAACGTAAGGCCAAACAATGAGCTGGTTGGAGGGTGGGAGTGAGGAGTGAGTGGGGGGGGGGGGGGCAGGGTGATGGGTTAGCTTGGTGTGGATCCTCTCCTCTTCTCTTCTCTTCATGGGGACTGGGAGCCTGACCTGTAGTTCTTGAAGCTGCCCAGCAGGCTCTGGACCCCCAGCTTGACCCGGCGTGCCACAGAGTCAGCGGGGGGGGTGGGCAGACAGGAGCCCAGGCTGGGGGGCCGTGCATCCAGACATTTCTGGTAGCGGAGCTGTGGACAAGTACACAACAGCATGAGAAAATCACTCACAAGTCCGACCCATATTCATGTGATCATGGATGCCCTAAAGGTAAGGGGCAGGACTAGGCAATAGGACCAGGACATCTGATGAAATGAAATGACAGAGTTCTACAGGTCACAATTACACCGCTAGCAATGGATGTCAAATGAATCCTTTCAGATCTACACAAGCGTCTAGGGCGTTCGGGGGTTAGGGGTTGTTTCTGGATAGGACCCTATTCTCCTGACTCACCATGCAGGCAGCTTGCACGGCCTCACTCAGACTGGCAGCGTTGGGTTCACACCAGAACATGTGGCAGATGAAGTCCCCGGGGCCCTCGGCCATGATGAAAGCAAAGGTGTGGACGTCCTTCCCCACGCCCATGAAGGACAGGAAACGCACCCTGCACTCAGACAGCACTTCCTCCGTCTGGGAATAGTAGGACAAACAGCACAGTGAGGGACAGTGGGGTTCTTCCACCAGTTCTACGAACTGTCACAGTTGAACTGATGGGCTATACACACCGCAGAGTCAACCTAAACCATATTGCTTTGGTTTGGATATTTTGCTTTTCACATTGTATGTTCCAGCACAGTTACAGCAACTGTGGTAGATGCATAACCAGGCCAGCACAGTACAGCTCAGCTCGGCTTGGTAGTGTGAAAAGGGTATGAGGTGGAGTTGTTCTGGGTGGTTTACCTCTCGTGTGAGTATGGTGAGAGTGGCAGGGGCCACATTCACAGACACTGGTTTCCAATCGCGCTTGTCTTTGCCTTTCATAGCCACCTCCAGAGCGTCATTGACTGTGTCCATACCTGAGAGACACACCAACACAAGACGGCAAGACACTGTTAACAAAACAATACATGATGAATGGGAGGGGAGTAGTAAGATATTTACTAGGCATGAGATAAAATATATCAATACGCGTATCGTATTGTGTATTGTATCATATTGTGTATTGTATCGTATTGTGTATTGTATAGTATTGTGTATTGTATCGTATTGTGTATTGTATCGTATTGTGTATTGTATCGTATTGTGTATTGTATCGTGCATGGTATCGCAAACCCTGCATTGTGTCTTATCGTATGGTGAGCTCATTGCATCGTCCCACCCCTACTAATTTACACTACACAGCAAAGCAAACCAGAACACAGCAAAGCAAACCACCATCACACACAAAGCGCAGGAAGATGTTATATTTTTTTATTATTATTATTTATCCAACCTTTATTTAGCCAGGATGTCCCTTGAGATGAATTATTTTGATTTCAAAGGGAGACATAGCCACGACAGGAGCTTCTACAGTCAAATGCAATTACATAATACTGTTGAAGCTGCCATCTTGGCCTGCGACATTGGAAACCAGGCAAAGCCTAAGTGCTTTGTGAATAACTACTATGTAAAAAAAGGTTTTCCTTACCCATGCGTCCCTTACCTACTGGCTTAGCCACAGGCACGTTACCAAGGTAATACACAAGGAAGCGTTGGAAAAGCTCATTTTTTGGAACAGGAAACTCTGGAAGAGGAAGGTAGAGGAGGGGAATTCATGAGAGAGATAAAGCATGTTAATATCTTAGGCCAGTAATAACATAAAAATACAAAGAGCTTGTGGAAATCTTGTTACATCTCCATAAAGAGCATTACCTTGAACAGTAATCTCCATGGGTTTGCAGGAGTCAGAATTGAATGTGTTCAGGTAGGGCTTGGACGACTTCCTCTCTACCATGATCTAAGGACAAAGGAACAGAGAGAAACATGCGGTGTTCAGTAGGTGTTCAGAATCCATTGTGAAACCGGTCATTCCAGAGGATGAAGAGAAGAGCACACGAGAGATGTGGGTAACAACTGAGCTGAACACCACTTACAGAAGGACTTCATTATACATTCATAAGCCATTTTAACATATCTATAAAACATTACAGACTATAAGTATTTATGAGAGACTCCTGTCATCAACCAAGAACTTGTATGATGCTTTAATTGCGATCACCTCGGTTGTTGATATAAGTATTTCATAAATGCGTATGTATTGCTTATGAATGCGTTATAAAAACACTGTGTTACAGCTGACTCACCCTGGAGCACATCTCATGCAGGCTGGTGGCAATGTTCTTGGCAGGGGAGTCACAGCGGAACACGTGACACTTCAGGACTTGGGTCAAGTTGTCTCGTGCCACATAAGCAAAGTCTCTGTTGTAACAAACACACAACAACACACACACACGCCATAAACATGTGTGTATGTGAACACAACACATGCATTACAACGTAACAACCCTCAAGACAGACTGGCATGAACACAAAGCTTACAAGGCACTCTTGTTAGAGTGTAGGCCTGACAGGGAATCATTTAAACATGTTAACGAAACACAGGATAAACACCATAGAGCATAGAAGCATGAAGATGACATGACACCAAAGAAAATCTCCAAATAATCATCGTTGTACTTTACCTTTCCCTTTATATGACAGCGGAACGCAGCATGAGAGAAAATAAAGGTCAATTGAAATAAACCACAAAATTCCACATTAAGCACAGGAGATAATACATCAGCAAGGGCTTTGTGTTTCAGTCGAACCTGCAGCAGACAAAAATAACTGCCATACCATAAGACAACCACTAGAGGCCAGTGGTGTATCAAAGTTGGTAGAGCCATAAGTAATACCTATGGCTCTGAGAGTGGGGAGTGTTACAGCATGCCAACTGGGGATTGTAAAGAATGCAGAGCCTTGGCTATGACTCATAATGACTCACACAGCTGGCTATACATTACTGTTAATGGGGAAATAACAACTCTGTGCAAACTCAGCAGGAAAATAGTACCACATCAAGCAGTCCTGGATGAGGAAACTACCTAGAGGCGTATGTGGATTCAAATGTTTTAGTAATACTTCAGCATACAGAACTAATTACCACCATTATAGGCTTACTGGGCGCCTAATATCACTAAATGAGTTGTAAATGCATGATCTAGTAATTGTTAAGTAAATATTAATGCAGAATGTCATATAATGACTTGACTTGTAATTTGTGCCTTTTGAAAGTGTACAGAGTTAGTAGACTCTTCTGTTCCAGGGCCAGTACACTGGCCCCAACTCTCCTAAAACTTTGTCTGGGTCCAAATTATCCTTCTCTCTTCCCCAAAGTGTACACTTGTTCATTCCTCTACAATTGAAAGCTTATGATTGGTGTAAAAGCAGATGGTTATACCAATCCTACATGGGGAAGTGCAGATCTTCATGGAAAAAAGATGGCTAATTGGGACCCAAGTCTGACTGTGTGGCCTAACAGTGGCTGTGTTCCAAAATGCGTTCTTGCAGTCTATCTAGTGCGTATAGCGTAGATGGTATACTAGATAGAGTGCAAGAAGGCATCTTGGGACACAGCCAGCGTCTCTCCCAGGGCTGACGACTGACCTGCCGTTGTCTCTCCCCACACCCCAGACACGAATGCTGGCGATGGGCTGGGAGTGCAGAAGAGTCTGGCCCAGTGGGTCAATCAGGTTCATAGTGTCATTCTCCAGGACCATCAGCATGTCCTTACCCTATGGACACACACACACACACACACACACGTCACAATCCTCCGAACGCACAACCCTACACAATATGTAATATTGAAAACTAGACAAGCTTGTTTTTCTGAAATGAGGATTACCTATGCTATTACCTTCAGCTGAAGTTGCAATGTGTACATATCAAAGGACAGTGAAAAAAATCAGTTGAGAACCATTCACGTTCAACCAATTTACAATGAATTCGTAACTTCCCACAGCTGCAGAGAATAGCAGCAAATGTGAGAGACTATTTCTCAGTAAATTAAAAAGCGCTAAAAGCATAAAGAAATGCCATGTGGAATCCTTCTGGGTTCTATGTAGAACCCTTTCTGGCTGTAGGGAAGAAAAAAAGAATTCTAAGAGTGTATGCAGCCTGTTCTAGACATGAGCCCCGCCCCTAGACATGAGCCCCGCCCCCAGAGACTTTGCTGTGTGGTCCTCACCTCTCCCCAGATGCCTGCTGTGTCGTGGAGGTTGTGTTTGTGGTAGGACAGCTGTCTGATGCAGTTGTTGACAGCAACGCTGCTCTTCCCCGGTGTCATGTCCTTTTCAGACATCTCCACCCAGCCCAGAGAGCGAACAGCAAAACACTGGGAACAAGAATCCTTCATCAAGAACTGTCACTCCAATAAAAAAAGATTCTCGTGCTTGCTCTTTCTTAAAATATCTCTCGACCTGTATTTGTTGTCATGTTTTGTGTATTTTTAAGTCTGAGTGATTGCTCTTATTTCATTCCTCCCACTGATATTGTCCGTGTATTTCGGTTTTAATTTGTAAAACTGCCATGTCGGTATCGCTTAAGCTTGACAGAAAGCCCAGGCCATGGAGAACACAGGGTGTGCATTAGTGTTCGTACCTTGGCTTCCATGTCAGTGCAGAGTGGGCCGAGCTTCTCCTCTTCCTCAGATGGTTTACAACTATAACTGTGACGAGAGAGAGACAAGGACACATATTAGAACTTATGAGGATGTGAAAAAGACACGACTATCTGGCGGAGGGTATAAAGACGTGTGATCCGGGGCTAGGAGATCACCTACTTCAGGTTGATAGATGCATAGCGCAGGGTTGCTCCCTCAAACTCCTTCAGGCTCTGGTCAGAGGCCACCTCGCCTTCCTGAAACCACCAACAGGACACATGTAAGAGGAGACCAATTGTCTTATTCACAGCTGAACCTTCTACCAAAAAATCATGGTAGGTGATAATGATATTCTGCTAGGAATGTCTTTCTGAGTATCCTGCGTCGAACAATTAGTCATTTCAGTGTGTTGATGTGCAGAGGTATTTATTCTACAGGTCAAACTTTAGGATTGTTTTTTTTCATCGATTTCAATGGAGCACTTCCACTTCCTACCTCGCTGGAAAATGGGAACAATGGTGAATGAATGAACAATAGCCACGGTTTGAATAATGTAAAGAAATAACTGCCGCTGTCGTCAGATGTCGAAGGTCCAACAGATGTGTTGTTGGCTAAAAGCCACTGTTTCTCCACACCAAAGTATTGCAGAGTCAAAGGATTAAAATGGAGAAATATAAGATTGCTCTCTCATTGATCAAATTGTTTTACGGTTTTATGAAGGCTTTATAGCTTTACTTATATCCCTCAGCTAAGTAACAATGCCAAGACAGTAAAAACTCCTTCCAAGCCTCAGCCATACTTTGTCCTCTATGCCATTTTAACTATTTCACACTCAATCATTATTTATCTGCATTGAAACGTGATCATCTGGTGAGGGTTTACATTGAGTGTATGCTGCACAATGTTTTTTTTCAGTATTATCCAAGACATAAAATATCCAAGACTTTCATACCTACTAATAAGCTCATAAGAAAACATATTCTATTGAAGAAGCCTAGCTGTAATGTATTTTCATGTATGTAACCAGCAATTACAATACAATACAATATTATAACAATAACCAGCAATCCAATTGGACTTAATTCAAAGCAACTCATATGACATTTTCTTTAATACACTTGAACAACTCTGGATTAAGGTAGATAATGTTTCATATTTACTGTAGGGTCAGCTCAGCTATGCTCAATGGATATGGCAGATTTGAAGCATTTGACAATGTCTCCATTCTTATTAGGACCCATTGACTCTTACCTTCCACAGCTCTCCATCGCCAGTGACTTCATCTGGGTTAGAAAGGTCACCCCATGTCTCCTAGGAGAGTAAGACAGCGGTAAGAAAGCAACATGACATCTCTCTTTCTCTAGATATGTGAAATCAGAACACACAACTCACAACAACTCAGCCCTGAACCCAGGATGTTGCCACACTGACGCATCTGTTTATCTGTTCAAGTCATTTCTACTTTTGATGTACATAAAACAGACAAACAGGATAGCCAACAGTAGTTACAACAGCAATGCCGGATCGGCCATCTGACATTATCCATCCTTTTTTGGGAACGTCAAAAGTAGAACTGTTTCACAGATTAACCTTAACAGATCACCTCTGTCTGAATGGCGCCTTAGGCGTGTCGGTAAGGGGACCTCACCTCTGACTCCTCGCAGGGTGTGGTCTCCAGAGACATACTGGAGGACATGATGGAGTCCCCCACCTTGTCCAAGGGCGAGGGAGGCTCCCACTGAGTGGTGCCTGTAGGGATGTGCCAGTAGTAGGTGCCTGTGGTGTCCCGAACACGCATCCAGCCTGAGGGCAAGTCTGTGTCCGTCTCAAACGCATTGGAGTCCCAGAAGGCGTCTGAGAGGAAGCGAGTGAAGGGGAGGGGGGTTAGAATAAGGAGTTCCGATAAGAGACAGGAGCAGGTATGGAGAGGGCGACTCCCATTAAAGACGTCTAGTCATTTTCAATACAGAGGAATTGGTGAATTGGGAAAAGTTGATGAATTGGTCAAACATTGCGGTCACAACTGATTTCAATGAACCCCTCTGCCACCCACTTACCTTTGTTTCCGTTGGGAGAGCCATCCACAGTGCTTTCCTGAGACAGTGCTGGCCAGTTAGACTCTTCATCACTTGGTGTTCCATTCACATTAGAGAAGAGCAGACAGGCACTTCTAGTGCCCCCCCCAGCTCCCTCTCTCTGAGGTTCCACATCATCCTGCTCTGACTCTTTCTCCCCCCTGGTAGGATTTAAGCCATCTTCATCATCCTCACATTTCTCCTCCTTCTCTTTGTCATCCTCTTCATCCTCCTCTTTATCACCTGGGGACTCCAGTGTGTCGATGAGAAGCGGCTCGTTAAGGATGTTCTTGGCCTCCTCTTCCTCGTTCAAGCCAAGGCATCTCACAGACTTGGGAGACTTGGTCAGCACTTCGTTTCCCTGTTCCTCCACCTGAGAGGTGTTCTGGTGGGGGAATTCCCCCTCATTCCCGTTCTGGTTGAAGTTGCAGTTGTGGTCCGGGTCCTGATGTTTCTCTGCTACCTTTCGAAGTTGGTTCTGGCCCTCCTTGACCCACTTAGCATTGTTGCCGGTGGACTCTTGGTCACCCCAATGGCTGCTGCTGTCGTTCAATTTGTTCTTCAGGTCTTCATCCTGACGTTGGTTATTGACTACATAAGACATCTCCTCATCATCATGGCCACCCATGGTACAATGCAGCAGCTCTGTGGGGAAAGCATAATAAGGTTAGCTGACAGAGAGGAGATGGGCAAATGCCTTTCTTAGACCCGGCCTTAAAATAGGCATATTGTTGCCTAAAGTAGGCAGAATAGTTTAACATTGGCATGAACTAGCTATCCATGACATTCTAAATATACATTGCTTGGCAAATGCTAAAGTTTTGACGCAAGTAGCTGATAGTAGCTAGCTAGAAAGCAAGCTAGCGAACATTGCAGTTAGCTAGCAAGCTACTGTTAACTAGCTAGCCAGCTGAATACTTTACTGCATTAGATTGGATTGATGATGTATCTATTTTACCAGCTAGTATGTCAAGATAAACAAATCAAGTTAGACAGCTAGCAAGCTACACTAGCCTCCTTGCTAGCTAGCCTAGCCAGCAGGAATAACGGGGGTCCAGCATCATCATCCGCCATCATCAACACATATAAAAGATAGCAGGAATAGGAAAAGCACGACACTTTAAGTCACACTAATACTAAAACTTCCCACTTACGTGTGCTGTCTATGTCCTTCGTTCCAAGATATTGTTGTTAACGTTACATATTTCCACAATTAAAGAGAGTATTGAGGGGGTGTTTATCTGGATTACCAGACAGATTGCCTAGCTAGTGTTGTGGAGGAGGCTGGGTGGAAGATGGGATGGATGAGGTCGTCGGATTGTACGTCACGGATTTGTCACGCAGAGTTGCCACAACGGGAACATTCTTTGTTGGGAATGATTGCTGATCTAAATCGTCAAAACCATCACTTTATTAACGTTTTCCTGCGGTAATCTGACCAGTACACGAGTGACATATTATTAATATATCATAAACGTGGCTCAATTTAGATTAAATTAGACTTAAGTTTGCGGTATATTCTGCACAACTGGCAACCCTCTGTTCTCTGGCAGCCCACTGCCTTATCAAGTTCAAGTATCAGTATCATTTGACGGAGTCAGACTAGACTCATAGAAATCAAGTGCAATTTGAAACACACCAAAACAAGATGCAGAGTTTTTATTCTGTTCTTTTTAATATACTTATATATAAATTACATACACTTGTATAAGACATGCTTGGTTTTGGCTTTTACCGCTGTGATTCAGCACAAACAAGCAAGCCGGCGGAGGCACAGAAATAAGGCATGTTATAAAACAAAAACACAAATAAGTATGGGACAATAAACGTGGGAATAACCCAGAGGGATGGACACAGCATAACATTTAAATCGAATGCAAGCAGAAACAAACAAAGTGACAGATAGCAGAATGTTAACGTTATCCCCTTAATGTCCATTTTAATCTTCTTTCTCTCTCTCGAAATGTTGAGAGTTGCTTCTGGCATAAATATTGCCCCAGAATACCTCAACAAAACTGGGAGTGTATGAAAAAATAATTCCCAAGGATATGAGGACAGAATGTTTCTACACAGAGGAGCGTTAATCTAATGAAATATAAACAAACAACCAAAGTGAGCCAATGATGGCTAGATGGGCGATTTGGGCTACAAGCAGGTTGTCTCAGTTGGCCAGAAAAATACCCTAATCACACTAGAGCTGAACCGAGCTGTTCTGGCCTGGTTATGCATCCACACCAGATTTGCTGTAACAGTGCTGGAAAGGACAATACAGTATGAAAAAAAAAGTTCAAGCCAGCACAATACGGTGCGGGTCGGCCCTGGGACGTTTAATGGTCGGTTGATAAGAGGCTTACAGAAGAAGCAGTCATACAGTACAACCCCATTGCAGACTTAGGCTGACAAAATGCAAACAACTCCCATGAAACAACAAAACCAGAAAAACAGCCAGTTTTTTCACATGACAAGTTTCAGGATAATACAACATGTATTGTTTTCTTAAGAGTTTCCATTCTCTGTAATAATAGGGCACAGGTCTCTTTACAGTGTCTGACTGTTAGATAGTGAGCCCCTCCAGAGGTAAAGAAAGATCAAAGGTCAAAATCAAAGGAAGCAGTGCGACACAGACTGTCATCCTGACCTCCACAGGTTATTCAGTCACAGACAGAGAGACATATTTAGTACACATGATTACAACAGAACAGTCTTGACAGTCAATTCTTAGCTCCTGCAAGGACGTATGGTATGTGAAAATACAAATAAAACGTTGTCTTGATAAGTCAAGAGAAGATAACAAAAATAACATTAGAATCAAGAATAAAATAAGTGACTGTTGCTGTTTTTCAATTCAGGGGCTTAAGTTACAGTGGCGTTGAGAGCAGCGGTAAAGTAGTGAGAGTTAAAAGTTTAAGGCAATACTGGTAAGCACCACATCTCTGGAAGATATCTGGGGCAAGATATCCTGGGGTTTTGGGGGGGTTGGGGGGGTGGCAGGAGGGGTTGTCATTCAAGGGGAAGCAGAGGAGCGGTTTCACTTGTCCTGCATTTTCTCCAGGATGGGCACGATCATGTCAAATTTAGGCCTCTTGGCGGGATCTTCGTTCATGCAGATCTTCATGAGCTTGCAGATGTGGGGTGAGATGCCGGGGGGGATGGTGGGCCTCAAGCCTTCCAGGGCCACCTGAGAGCAGAACAGAGGGATAATAACCATGTAAGAGACACTCAGGGAAGGTTAAACCTGACCAAAAGCACTAATCAGCATGTGTGTAGAAATAGTTGTGAAATGTTCTGATTATTCCTGTGAAACAAAAACATGTTGTTATCTGGACCAGACCAAATATTTACAAATACTTTGAGCGTTTGCTTGAGTCTGGATGGATTGCCAGATAGGTGGGGATAAGGGATGTGAAAAATCATCGATTCCGCAACACGACTAATGGTCTATTTTCTTACTTTGTACTTTTCAAGTAAGGATTTTTCCTAATCGATTATGGAGTCCAGGTACTCATAATCGAGTACTCAAGTGCATGTTCACACCCCTTGTGGGGTTTACAACATGAAGACTATTTCATTGGTTCCTTTGTGCCAGGCAAACTCTATCAAGTACAGCAAAATATCAGAAATTATCTCAAATACTATTTGAACCCTGGACTGATCTGGTGCCCTTAATGCCAGCTCTCTCACCTTCATGCCAATCTCCATATTGGAGAGATCAGCAAAGGGCACCTCCCTGGTCACCAGCTCCCACAGCAGCACAGCGAAGCTCCACATGTCTGCTGACCGCCGGTTGATCTCCTCAGGCTTCTTCTGCAGGGCTGGACACAGAGGAAAAGGTAAAGAGTAGAGCCTCATTTACATTACAGAGCCGAACCAAGCTAACCCTAACCATAAAGATCCACAATGGAAGTTTCATTGCTATTTTCTTTACCTAATTTTTTTTTGGTGTTGACGATGGTTATCACACTCCGATGATATAATATCAGTCTGTCTTGCCTCATTAAACCACACAATCATTAGATATAGGCTAACAAACAATGAGGTAATTTCTCACTATTTAGGGGGACCCTTTTTTGTCTCAAGAGAACCCCCAGTTGCAAAATCTTCCATAATGTAACTTAAAAAAAGCAACTGTGACCAAAAACGTTTGTGTAAGGTTACCTTCAGGGGCGACCCATGCTGGAGAGTACATTCTGCCAGGACACTGGAAGGAGAACTTAACGTCTGACATGCTGATCCTGGCCGTCATGTCTTCATCAATCTATGAACACATATCACGTGTGTGAGTTTCACTCAAGTGAACACTAAGGATGTCACTCAAGGCAACAGAAGCTGTTTGAATAGAGCAAATAGTAAAGAGAATTACAAGGCATCAAGCATAACTATTTAGAGAGCTCTTGATATCACAAGACTTAGAGTTTGTGTACTCAAGCCGTTGTGAGTGAGAATGGATGTGTGTGTGTGTGTGTGTGTGTGTGTGTGTGTGTGTGTCTCACCATGACACTCTTGCTGTTGAGATAGTGTCGGGGGATCATGGGCTCCAGCGTGTGCAGGAAGGCCATCCCACAAGCGATGTCCAGGGCAAACTTCACCGCCTGAGTCTGATCCACCACAAAGTCTGACAGAGGGAGGAGGAGGACAAAGACAACACAACACACACATACAAGCAGGCACACACACACACACACACACACACAAAAACACAGGCAAACACTTGTCATTTCTGCACACGACAACAGCAGCTGCTGTAATAACACTGTCATTGTCCTCTAGTAAGCAGTCATAAGAATAGCTAGATCAAATTCCTAATCTACCTAGAACCCATCTACCCAGACTGCACTTTAAATAGATAGTCACATCATTGTAATAAGCGACCTATGCTGAAGGTAGCACTTCAGAAGGCTCGTGTGCATGTTTGTGTGGCCGTGATACTCACTGGTGCCCTCATGAAGTACATTGTAGAGGGAGCCATAGGGCATCCAGTGTGTGATGACGATGGGGTGAGGGGCAGGAGGAGACTGACACCCCCCCAACATGGGCAGCACATTCGGGTGGGAGAATATCCTGGGATGGGCCCAAGGAAGAGGGATACAGGGGGAAGGAGACAGACAGAAAAGGAGACAAACGTGCATATAGGATTGGACACAAAAAGAATGGCATGTACAGAATGTCAACAACGCAAATAAAAAGACAACAAAAGGGACAAGAGACAAATGGACTTCCACAGAACAGGACACAAATACCTTCATTACACTAGAGGGCCGAACAGAGCTAGGCTGTACTGTACAATACTGTGCTGGCCTAGTTATGCATCCACCATGGACACTGTAACAGCGCTGAAAAGGACAATGTCAATATAAAACATGCAATCAAGCACAGCATGGTTCTGGTCGGCCCTGTATTGTGTAAAGCCTAAATGAGGCCTGGACAGAGCCAACTGAATACCTTAGTTTGGGATACTCCTCGTTGAAGTCTCTGCTCTTCCTGGTAGTCCAGTCACGAACCTTCAGAACCTTCACCACTATCTCATTCCCTTGCCAGCGCCCTTGCCACAACTAAGGCAAAACAAAAAGGTGTGAAGTCAGTTCAACCACAGACTTGGCAGACACACACTGAGCCTATGCAAAATAAAATGTATTGTATGTCAAATGTAGCAGTTTTGCCACTGTCAGTGATATTCAGTATTTTAAAATAATGAAATATGCCCATTGCTTATGATGAAATGACTTCTAAATATTTTAATGGCAGTAGAACAACACACTATATAGTGGATATAATCATCAGAACTTGCATACTTCTCCAGACTGGTTCTCGTTGATCTTGGCCAGCAGGGAGAGCTGTTTGAAGTCAATGCCTGCATGTTTGTTCAAAGTGCCGTTACCTGTAAACATACACAGAAGACAGAGCTCAGGAGACTCACTAGCCTGACAAAAGCACATTATTCAGTGAGATTGTTCACACATCATTAGTTTCTTCAGGTGCTCAAAGGAAAAAGGAAAAAAACCCAAATACTAGTATTTCTGTGACATTTAGCATGCTGAAAGGCAGTGGAAATTTAGATTTTCCAGAAATACCTCAGTGGATCATTGTGCATTTGTTAATTCATACAGTGCCTCATATTGAGGACTAGTAATAAAAACTAGGCAGCTTGTAAATGACTTTATGGGTGAGGGGGGACTTACGGGGTCGAGTTCTGGTGGTGCCTTTCCAGAATGTGTCCTTGAAGGGAACCTTGGTCAAGCTCTGTCCCAGCTTCTCTGCCTTCTCTGAGAGGAGGGGGGGGAACATAACAGAGAGAGGTGAACACACGCAAAGCACATCATGAACAACAGTTTATTAAAAAAGTGAGTTCACAGCAGACCTGGGTTTTGCACATTGAAATAGTTTGTGCGTTTGCTTGAGCCTGCCTAGAGTGCCAGGTGGGCGTAATATTCCATTGCTTCCATTGTGCCAGGCAAACTCAATCGAGCACAGCTAAGTATTTCAAACGATTTCAAATGACTATTTGATCCCAGATCTGGTTTTAAGAGTGAAAGTTCGTATGTACCTTTGAGGAGTTCCCGAAGGTGAGGTTTGGCTTTGTCCAGAGGAGTCTCTCCATACTTGTTACAGATGCTCACCTGAGCCCCGTTAGTCACCAGGTCCTGGAGGAGAGGGAACATGTCATCAGTGTGATGCTGCGTCGTAAACTCCACACTTCCCTTCTTATGAAGTATGCACCTGTGCATTTCCCAACATGGATTTAAAAAGTATAGTTTTGGTCTCAGTCTGGACTCTTACACCAATCCATTCCCATCGAAAGAGTTAAGGGACACAGCATGGCTCAAGCCAGATACCGCTACACATTACAGGGTGATCAGAAACAGTGTCCAGCCAAAGACACCAGAGGGCGTACTGACCTCAGCAACTAGGTCCTGTCCCCAGAAGCAGGCATAATGCAGTGGTGTGTTGCCGTGCTCGTTGGCAGTGTTGGTGTCTGCTTTGCACTGGATCAGCTAGGAGACAGAAGAGAAAACCACAAGATGACATACAAAACAAGGCTGTCCAGAGATCCTGTTTGGATTACACACAATGACGGTAGCTAAGTAAGCCACCTATGGCAGGCCTGAAAATCACTTCTCCTGGCTGCCACCACATTCCAGAGGTATTGTGACATCATGTTGAATATTAAACCAAATAATAACCCTTGCCTGCAGCACTTCAATAAACAGACAACCTGAGACCGCAACCCTTCATTCCGCCATTGAGTACCGTCAAAGTTCTAGGTTTAAGCAGTGCTGAGAGACATTTCACTTTGATAACTTTGAGCAAATGTTCACGTTGCGTGGTAAGCTTCGGTAAGCAAAAAGAAAACACATTTGATTTTGAATTGCAACGGCATGAGTTTTGAGATAAACCCTGTGTTGGCAGTGGGCAACATTCAAAGCCAGGCTTCGAAAAACAATATCAACCCTCCGCCATCTGAGGACTGGTGCCAATGTTTCCCCCTCTGCGGCTGATCTCAGCGCTGCAAGAGCAGACACTTTTTGGTCATGCAGTTATGGGTGTTGGGCAGCCATCAATTAAGGTTTCATAAGATCTTGAGGTTTAAAAGGAACGCTAAAGGAATTGAGCAATAAAGCAATGAAGTCTCAATGAATCCCTGTGTGTGCATGTGTGTGTTGTGCATGTATTTGGTGTGTGTGTGTGTGTGTACTTGAACTGAGCCCCACCTTGCCTACGATGTCCCGGTGGCCGTGGCTGGAGGCCAGGTGCAGGGGCGTGTCGTCTCCGCGGTTCATGACGTTGATGCGGGCCCCTCTCATGATGAGCATGTCCACCACGCTGGAGCGGCCCTCCCTGCACGCCCAGTGGAGCGGGCTGAAGCCATGGTCATCCCTGAGGACAGAACAGCACTGCTTTAAAAAGGTGCACTGAGAAGTTTAGTTGTCGATTCAGAGTTCTCCCCAAAGAAGGTCGGAGGGACGCTGCCACCTTGTCGACTTGGTTCTGCCACTACAGTATGTCAACATTTCAGAGCAGCATAGCCCTGAACAATGCTTCACAGGAGATAATGTACATTACAGCATATTCCAAAACATAAAAGGTAGGTAAGAGTTAGGGTTTGCTTGCTAATGGCTTTGGAGTTGATGTCTAGGCCAAATAGCATAGATACAAACACAAAGTGCCTGTAAGCCTTCGAAAGGTTTCTATCGAGAGAAAAAAAAGCTGAAAATGACAATATCAGGTGGTGTGGGGCAATACAGTACAGCAATGTCCAGCAGTGTGTGGAGAATGGAGAACAACTGACAACAGTGGCTCCTGCCTGATACTGCAATTCCGTCAACGTCCAACATGAAAACAGGAACCACATGCCCAGTCAGGGACAGAGGGGATGTGTTGGCTACCATCCCTGTCCCACTGGCCTCAGTGACAGAGGGCAGTGTGGCTTCTCCCCGTCTGTGACCGGCTTGACAGAAACACATGTAGGACAGTGGCCTCAATGACAGGATGGAGTGACGCCTGCCTCCTCCGTCATGACCACAGCTGTGACAATGACAGCCCACCAGAAAGGTGGGAGAGACTCTGTGTGTGTGTGTGTGTGTGTGTGAGAGAGAGAGAGAGAGAGAGAGAATGTTAAAGTGAATGTTGCCTGTAGTGTAGAGGAAGTCAGGAAAGGGGAGGGGTAAAAAACAACAGCGGGCCAAGCATTCTCTGCAGGCCCTATAAGGATTGAGGAGACTTCCTTCACGATAGTGAACGCACGCACACACACACACGTGCACAATGACTCCCCAGCTGCTGTGTGTCATTATGTCATCCTGCATTTCTCTGGCTCCTGCCACCACTCACCTCTCACCGCTGGCCTTTGTCACACACACACACACACACACACACACACACACACACACACACACACACACACACACACACACACACACTTCTGCTCGCCAGACTCTTCAGTGCAGTCCCCTCCCCTTCCTCGACTACCAGCTCCTTCTCTCACGGTCTGAGAGCAACAGCTGGAGAGGAATTTGCATTTAATTTCAAATTCCATAGGGCTTGGTGTGCTATTTGTGATTTACATGCACGTCTGTGAGAGCTGAGGGGGGCATTTCGATTAGGAGCCATACACACACGCACGCGCACACGCACGCACGTACGCACACACACACACTGTGTTCCAGTAAAAACAGCATCAATGAGGCTCACAGAGTCCCTCCAGACACACACTCCATCTGTATGTCTGGGTGACCTGCAGACAGACATGGCCTAGATCTACTCTGAGAGCACCACGTCTTCTTCCAGGAGGCCTCTAGCAGACAATCACCTGAAAGAGAACAACAACAACCGTGACACGTTAAACCAATCAAATACCTTGCTTGGACAGAGCTTTAAAAAAAAATAAACAGAACAGAATTCAGTCTTTCCTTCAGGTCATCTTCTATTTTCTTCACTGTTGCAAACTAGTATAGGCAACAACTAGTAATAAAATAGTCCTACCCAGTCTGAAAAGACAACACAACAAGAAACAACCATTGTACAGGCATGTGGGCGGATGGTTTTGGGAATGTAACATCCAATGAAATTGCGAGCACATTCTCCCATCGCTCTGTCCAGTTTAATCCAAGCAAGATCTGCTAATCTTAAATTTCCCAGACCTCCAAAAGAGGTGTGAGGACAACACAATTTGGAGTTGAATTATGTATATGTATGTATAGAGAGAGAGATCTCTATCTATCTAGATATTGATATATAGATGAAGATAGGCATAGATATAAAATGGTATATATATCAAACTAAATCTAATCAAATATTATCATTAGTAGTCAATCAAACACAATCAAGAAGAATGGATAAACACTTTTCACAGTGGGCAGCCGCTCAGTAGGCCAGATGCCTAACTCTGTCCAATGAGTCAGTGGAGAGGAGAGGGGCTGTCTCTATCCTCGCAGCATGGCTGCTCCAGGGGGCTTTCTCTGGGTGGGGTTATTTCAGGCACATCCACCTGCCAACAGGGCTCAGACTGGCAGACGGAAGAGCCCCTGTCTGCACCCTGTAGGTTACTGCACTGAGCTCATATGACAGATAAGACAGATGGAACGGATGGATACAGATTCACTTCTTTCTAGCCTGGTTTCCCTAGATGTGTGTGCTGTGTAGCCTACTCCCACAGTAGTTTAGTAGTTTAGAATATGTAACATATCACAAACAGATCTGGGGCAACCAGGCTACCATCTATCCACTTGTCACACACTGGAAAACACCCATGTTCGTTTGAAGTCGCCAATTGAAGACGCCTTGTGTCATATGACCTTGATTTAAGAAACCTTGCAGACCTGCCTGTTAGTGTCCGTAGGATTAGTTGCAGCTGGCTGCAGTGGGAACAGTGAAGGCATGATACTCTAGTCTCTAGCCAGCTTCACATCCCACTTCCGGACCTGCCCCTCTCACACAGACACTACATAGTGACACCCCCCCCCCCGCCCGGACCACTGTCTGCCCAGTGAGATTCACTACAACCCCAACCCACCTACCCGGGGGGTTAAATATAAACAGGATTCTCCTTGTACACAATCCACCCTCCTCACCAAACATAGAGCCTCTAACTCAACAACATGGTATTCCACAGCACAGAATGTAGGGCTAATGACATGTTTTCCTACACAGTACAACTGCACAGAAATAGCCAAAAGAGTGAACTAAAACAGACATTCATGTTTGTCTAGGCTAGGGAATCTCTCTTGGATCTGATTTTACTATAAATACAGATACCACATACCACAAACATGGCTTTTCACACTCCCTTGCCACCCAGAACACTGGAAGAATCAGTCCACTATATTATACACACACACAGACACACAGACACACACACTATGAGGAGTGGGGGTTGGGCAAGAGGGTTCAGAGAGTCACATTTGTAATGTTTTATTCTGTTGTAGTAGGCTTTTTACATTCAAATTTAACCAAAACTACAGATAAATATAATTAAACAAACTATACTGTAACTTCACCTACACGTAAGTAGTACCTTAAGTTCATGAATGTTCATTAATAACATTAATTTACAGTTTTCAAAAAGGAGACCACTTAAAATGTTTTGGGAGGTTAGGGTCAGGACTAGGTGAGAGAGAGATACGAGAAAAGTCATAATCCTTTTTTTTTTAAACAATACAAATACTCTTTCCCTTGTTAGCTTCAGAATTTAATTATCTGCTCATGAAGAAACGTTGAGGGGAAATGAGTGGCACTATCTAAATACCACTGGGAGACGAGTACAGGAAACAGAAAAATGTTGAGAGGAAGGTGATATGCTCTGCCAATGCCTCTTGTGCATTCCTTCTGTTAAAAAGTCAGACACACATACTTCCCTCACACACACAGTGGAATTCTCTCTCTCTCTCTCTCTCTCTCTCTCCCTCTCTCTCTGGCGTCACACACATGCTCACACACATCCTCAGGTCCTGCCCACAACAATCCCCCTCACTCTCCTCCCCCTTTCTCTTGCTCATTTTTGGTGAGTTCAGTAGTAGACTGTTCCCTTGGGGCTTGCCGCGCGTTATTCCTTGTAAGGTGATGCAGCATTCCAATACTACGCTCTCTCGGTGTCCTGCAATTACATCTGCGCACATGTACGCACTGACACTGGCGTTGATCAACCCCCCCTACTTTCACTACCATGAAGTTATTGATACGTGATATGTTTTGGGGAAGGTAATACGGGATGGTGGGATTCAACAGGGAAGAAGTGTGTATTGTAGGCTATATAGTAGAGCCATATAGTACTCTCTCTATTATTCTCTATGTGACTGATAAAAACCAATGTAAATCACAGTTTTTGCAGGAGCTGAACCCCAGTATGGTTGCGTTTCTTCCACTGGTTAAAAAAAAAAATATCAGACCAGACCAGAAGAGTGAGGGAGAGATTTGACAGGTAATCAGCTAATGGAGGAGAGCAACGTATGGGCGTACATGCACTGCACTCACACAAATAGAAAGAGATTTTTTTTTTAAAACTAAAAACAATGAAGATGAAACAGTGAAAACAAGTTCGGCGAGGCATTCTCAAACCTGCATGTTCTCATACCGTCAACGAAGGTAGTAAACAATCAAGCCCATGCATGAAGGACAAGGCAGAAGAACAGCTTCAGAAAGCATGCCTCGGGGGCAATAATAAATGACCTCATTCTTTGCTCATTGTGGATGCCGCCAGAGACACCAGGCTAAAACTGGGACGGATGGGGGTTAAAAAAGACAACTTTCAACTTTCCACAAAAGTCTGGGAGACGAGCTCCATAGTGACAAGGTGTGCCATGCCAACCACTGGGTGCCAACGTGGTGCTGCTGTGGAGTCACCCGAGGATACAGGAGAGGAGATTAGGACTTCTGACATACTCTCCTTAACATAATGACTGGCCCTCTAAACACGGGCATTTGGGGGATAGCCTGTTCTACTTAGAGGTGGCACTGATATCATTTCTGCAAACCAATTAGACTACCATGGACTCTTTTGTTCATGATCGGCCGATACAAGCGCTTAAAAAAAAAAAAAGAAAAAGGAAAAAAAAATAGCTAAGAAGTTGCCAAATCTCTAAACAACAGAGAAGCGGTCACATGAAAAAAGAAGACAGCAGGCTTCCCATTCCGAGACATTTGCCATGCTTTTGCTGTACTTTAGGTTCACATTCCAGGCCAAGTCATGTGTCCGGAAGGAAATGGGTTCAAATCTTAGGTCATGATCACAAGAGTTGGGGATATGGGCACAGAGACGGCCTGCCCCTCGAAGCCCTCAACCCCATCATCAAAAGACACAACAATGGCAATTAAGCTTCAATGTTTGCCATCAGCTTTTGATGTTGTGTGTGTGTGTGTGTGTGTGTGTGTGTGTGTGTGTACACATATAAACCACAATAGATGTTGTTCTCTTGTGCATGGGGGAGCTGTGGTGGGTTCTCTGGAACCGTTCCTGTCTCATTTGTGTGGAACTAATTATCTGCAGAAGACTCAAGGCTCAAAACATTACAGGGAATTGGCAAAGAATAGGGTAAAAGGTATGAATAACCTACATGTACGATCTACAGTCCTCTATCCACCCGAGCACAATCTATTTGTAATTTTATCCAGTTATCGCCTATAACCTTGCCATATAATTTGCCTTGTCAGAGATTGAGCAACTGTCTGTGTCATTGGTGTTTCATACCATGCTGGAACAGTGAGTGGTTAGTACGACATTAGGGTGTGACATCCTGTTTTAACACTTCTACAAGAGGGTGTGTGTCCAACTGATCGGTCTAAAAGAAGATCACAAAACTGCGATACAGCAGAGACATGCAGCCATCATTCCTGTACGTGACACGACTATGACAGCATCCACGGACATGCACTTCAACACCTTAAACAGTTAGCCTACCTACGGCAATTATGAAGCTCTAAGTGTGCGTGTCGTACCATTTCAGCCTACTGAACATTCCTTTTCAAACAGGGCTGATGACAGACCGACTCACCCCTGATTGAGGTCGTTCTCTGTGTTGTCCAACCATAGACGAACAGCTACTGCGTTGCCTTCCCGACACTGGGTAAAGATATCATCCATGACGGCTCTTCACTGTTGTTCTTCTGTTAACTCACACTCTGGGATGCGGGTATAGGACTGGCGTGGGAGGACTGGGACAAACGAGGGAGGCAGCCAGAGGAATTTAGGGGTGGCCTGGAGAGCATTCGTCCCTCAGCACGGAGAGAAACAGCTACAGTCAGACAGGGACACAATGGGAGATGTCCAGCTACACTGTAGAAAGGCACTCACAAGATCCTGAAAGACATGAACATAAAGAAATATAAATACAGTGTGTTCAAGGAGTTCTCAGTCAAAATGTTTTTAAACTGATTCTAAAGTAAACATGATAAAAAGTTTTAAAACAGCTGTTGTGAAACCATTGCTGAAGAAATCAAATTCAGATAGTGAGACTAACTAATTATAGACCAATATCCAATCCCTCTTTTATTAGCAAGATACTTGACAGGTTTTGCACTTTTTAGTGGCCTCCCAAAGAAGTCCAACTAATTAAAAACTCTGCTGCGAGGCTACTGACAAAAACTAAGAGGAGAGAGCATACCACTCCAGTCTTAACTGCTCTGCACTGGCTCCCTGTATCGTTTAGAATTGACTTCAAAGTCCTTCTACTCCGTATTTAAAGCACTAAATGAGCCGGGACCATCCTACCTTACTGATTCGCAGACAATCTATACGCCCTCAAAAGCACTCAGGTCCTCAGCTGCTGGCTTATTGAAGGTTACTATCAAAACACAAAAGAAAGTTGGTGATGCAGCATTTATTAACTATGCCCCTAAACTGTGGAATACGGTACCTCAAGAAATCAGGGAAGCAAGTAAACATCTTTAAGCGCCAGTTGAAAACCTCTCTCTTCAATTTAGCATTTATCTATGCTGCTATCTCTGCTGATTTTATTGTATTGATCAACTATCTATGCAACTAGATTGAGTGATGCTACTTTTATTGTATTGCTTAATTATGTTATAGTTGTTTTTGTTTTTAATCTGCTCTTGCACTGTATTGTACAGCACTTTGCTGATGTTTTGGTTGTTCTTGTTTTCCTTTTTTATCTGTTCATTTTTTATCAGTTCCTTTTTTCTTTCTTTTGTGCAGTATTGTACAGCACTTTGAGCTGCATTATTATGTATTAAAGGTGCTATATCAATAAAAGGTTATCAGAGGCTGTCAGAGACACTCAACAGTCTCACAACAACACAGCTGTCCAGTAGTCTTGTCTAACTGTCAAGGGAGAGACACCCTTGAGGTATTAGCCAATCCTGTCTGCATCAATTGCACCGGGTGGGTAAGCTGTCCATAGGTTAGTGATTCATCTAACGCCTGGTCGTGACTCACTGACACCCACTGTTCTGGGACAGATGACAAACTCTGTTATAACTTACTCACTCCCTAGCTTCAAAGTTGACATGTTTGAGCCCAACTAACAATTTCCAAGTGAAGCTCAAAAAGTATAATGCTATCCTCACATCTGAATTACATTAGTTCTGCTATGAACATGAAACATGTTTTAATTGATGTTTGTTTAACATTTCCCATTCAGTATTATGTATTACAGCTAATAATATACATAATACATACAAAAACATAACCTAGCAATACTATATTCAGAATCAATTTCAGATGACCTGATGTTAGCCTATACGAGGAGAATGGATAGCTTGATTTACAGAACTGACTTAAATAGAACATGTTTCATTGATGAGTTTACATTAAGAGACACTCAACTGATTGTGTTGAAAATATTTCATTCATGCGAATTGAAAGTGCATTCTTGTTGGAAAAACTTAGCTATGCTACAAAGGTCTACTGTCTGATAACAGAAGGTATAGATCGTTAGCTTCAATCCTGTAATTCATGATTAAGCATCAGGACTGTAGGCAGCCCGGGGCAGCCAGATAACGTTATCCTGCAGTGCTAACTCTACCTACAAGCTAGTACTACCAGACGACTGCACTGAGGTGGTTAGCAAAGTACACACACTAGCTAGCTACTACTACTACTACTACATCTACTACATCTACAGGCTGGTCAAGTTAAAAACGCTCAACACTACAGCAGCGACTTAGTTCAAATTCTAAAAATATCCACAAGCCCCAGAGAAGAAAAGACAGTTTGTACTGTGGAAGTGATTTCAACCAGTTTGGGAGCTAGCTGACGCTTTGGCCATGGTCCTAATTTTCTCCTTCTTGACTTGAGAACCGGACGCATCGCATGAAGACTGGCTAGCAAACCAACCGGGAAATAGCAAGATTTCTTGGTTAGAACATAGCTGCGTAAATAATTGAAGACAATCGTTTAACTTACCGGATGGCTTTAAAAGGGCGTTTATGAATTATTGATATTGAAAAGAAGTTCGCCAGTTGGCTAAATCTGCTAAAGATTGTGTAGTTTACTAGAAGCTACGTCCCCAGTGTCCACACCCTCGTCGTCGCTCTTTTACGTGGGAGAGGAAAAAAAATGTTTTGCCTTCGGCCTCGTCCACTACCAAATTTCATATTCTATCGCCCTCTGTCGGAAAACACTTCACCGAACATTGTCATTCCTCCAGGGCATGTTTTCTTGCAAAAGCAATCTGGTCCAAGGCAACATGTTTCTCTCTCATACTTGCAGGATCATGTCTTTTTTTTTTTTTTTTTTTTAGAAAACAACATGACATGTTGATGCGCACATGTGGCTGGCTGAATAACCAGAACAAATATGGGCCAACAACATAAATATTGATCATTGTTGCTATGGTCTATGTAATAAATGAACAATCAATTTGGATTGGATGTTACTTACAGTAGACCTAACCATACTACCTAAAAAAAAAAGCTTAAAAAGAGACTGAGAATAACATCTTCTAAAATATTATTTATTTTAAAACTGCAGATGCAAGTAAAACACACAACATTGGCAGCTAAAAACTTAAAGACAAACTACAGTTTCAACGCATGTGTACAAGTAATAATATCCAATTGCTATCGCCTGCTGCAGGTAGTTAAGTTCTATAAATAAAGCTATCCATCCTCCTCGTATAGGCTACCATCAGGTCATCTGAAACTCATTTATTAAGCTCAGCCAATAGAAACACATTTCACCAATGCAGTGAATGAATTGTAGAGATTGAAACGGTTTTAAATGTACAAAGACTTTTGTTGAGGGTTTGAAATGATAGAACACATTATTGATAATTGAATAAAAAAAACATAAACTTGCTCTTAGCAGATCATAAAATTATGGATGTCTATGGTAAATGTCACTGCTTCACACTATGTTGCATTTATCAAAATTGTTTAATGTTAAAATAAGCCACACTGTATTTCTGCATAGCAGTATGGATACTCACCATAAACATAAAGAATTTCCACATGCAAATAGACATGCGCATAAAACTAAATTATGCAGAAATTGTGAGTTTACCCAAAAACTCATATCCCATCATCCTTTGCGGTAATGTTTTCGTCATTCTCCTGCGCTTGTGTTGCTCCTTCATCCATGCGTTGGAAAGAAAAAACAAACGTGGGTTGACGAAATAAAGTAATACAATAAAAACACATATTATCTCGAAAACCAAGATATTTGATCAAGTGCTGCAACTACTATCTTGTGTTAAGAAGTAATCTTACAGGTGAGTCATGTTGCTATTGCGTTGTAAGTAGCTTGATTGCAGTTTTGAAGGTACATGCCATGGTTTATGTGACTGGCTAGCTGCTACTAACTATTGTCAGCCTGTTCTCTAGAAGGTATTGCAGGCATTGCATGACATCTGTCAATTATTCATTGAATACATGAAGTTAATGCGTCACTTTGCCCGATCGCTCTGCATTACAGCTGTCAAAAGTAGCTATGTTCGCTGTGGAGGAGGAATGGAACGATGAGGAGGAAGCCAAAGCTCTGACAAAGGCGGTCATCGGCAGTAACAAACAGCCCGACAGCAATGTCAAGGTAATTTCATACCTCAATCAGTATTCGGCTATGATATTCACCTGTGTAGTTAACCAGAGCTCTGTTTGTGTCTTCAGCATCCAGAAAAGACACCGACAGAGCTACAGCTACTGATAACTAAGACATCACTCACACTGTTGTTGACCACACACTTTCAAGTTTAACTTTAGTTCTGAACAGAAAGTGTTGACACTCTAATTCTGCTCCTCTGCTGAACAGTTTGGAAAAAGGAGCAGCCTGATACGGACCCTCCAGGCACTAGGCTCAGTACCAGATTGGAGCAATGATGCCCCACAGGTGGGCAGTGACAGTGAAACCGAAAATGTCCCAGCAGTACACACCAAGAGGAAGAAGAAAAGAAGCAAAAAACGTAAACGGGGAGCTGCAACAGGAGAAAAGGCAGAGGACACTGTAGAGGACACTGTGGATGACACTGTGGAGCTGGGTGGTGAGGAGGAGCAAACACTGACAGTAGCTAAGAAGCCAAAGAAGAAACCGATACATTTAGGTCAGTGTTGTCACAAGCAAAAATGATTGCCCCTTGTTGAAAAGGTGAATAAAAACATTTAATTTAATGTTATTCCTTTCTTTTAAGGGTTCACGAAGATGAAGAACACACAGTTCAAGAAGGCGGGAGGCAAAGAAGATTCAGAGGCTGTGATGGAGGAAGGAAAAACTGGGGTGAATACAGTGAAACTAAACAGAAAGCAATGGAAAAACAAGATGAAGAACAAGAGAACATGTAAAAATAAATTTGTTGAAAATGGAAATCAAAAACAGAAAGTCAAAAAACCAGACAGTGCTCTGCAACAGAACCCAGAGGAAGTGGTGTCTGATTTGAACAGCAACAGTCCCAAAGTTGTCCAGTCCCAAACCCAGACAAAGACAAACAAACTGCAGAAGGAGGATGGCGGTAAAGCACAAAAAAGGAAAAAGGTCCAGGAGGGAAAAGAGAGTAGTACTTCCACTGTAGACACAGAAACTGTCCAAAATAAGAAGTTTACAGAGGTACAGAAAAAGACTAAGGGAGGCAACCAAGTTCAAACTGGCTCACTTAAGGCCTCAGGTAAAGAATTACCCAAGCCAGAAGTAGAGAGATCTCAGGAGGAGATGAGGGAGGAGAAGCATCCTGAGCCCAGTAAGAGAAGGAAACAGGAGAGTCAAGTGCAGGGTCGCAAAATGGAGAAGCTCAGAAGAATGCTCCATGGATCAGACAAGAAAGAGAATCCTGCAGAGCAGCAGGAGGAGGAGGGGACACACACCAAAGAGGAGGTTAAAGAGGTTCCTGAAGACCGCTCGGCTGCATTGAGGTCCCGCATGGAGCAACGCTTGGAGTCGGCTCGGTTCCGCTACATTAATGAGGTTCTGTATACGACATCCAGTGGGGAGGCCAAACGCATGTTCATACAGGACCCCCAGGCCTTTGGGATCTACCACAGGGGCTTCACTGCACAAGTCCAGCGCTGGCCAGCCAATCCTGTGGATGCTATCATTGCCTACATACACCACAAGTGAGTCATGTTTAATGAATTAAAACATTTTGTTTGTAAGGAATATTATTGTTTACAGTGTTCTAATGTCTTGCATGCTTTTTTGATCCACGCTAAAATTTTGTTCCAAGTTTCAAAATGTTTGTACAAGTTTCTTTGTCAGACCTTTTCTGTTTGTTCCAGGCCAGCCTCTCTGGTAGTGGCAGACTTTGGCTGTGGTGACTGCAAGATTGCACAAAGTGTCAAAAACAAAGTGCACAGCTTTGATTTGGCACCCATCTGTAAGCTTGTCACCGTCTGTGACATGGCCAATGTAAGTCTACCATATTTCTAATAGCCACGGAAATAGAAGAACATTAGTGTAAAGTGTTTAAATTACCTGGCAGGTCATTTAATAATTCTTTCTGTACTCTGTTCTTGACACCCCTCTGCAGGTCCCTCTTGGTGACGCCACAGTGCACATAGCTGTATTCTGTCTCTCTCTCATGGGGACCAACCTTGGCGACTTCCTAATGGAAGCCAACCGTGTGCTGGTGATGGGGTAAGAGATGTTATGCAGGAATAGCACTTCAGTTCACCTACGCTTGTCTCGTTCATAAACACGGTTTATTTAGCTATATTTATGTGCTAATGAACATTTTTGCACCCTTTTTTCCAGGGGTGTTCTTAAAATAGCAGAGGTGGCGAGTAGATTTGAGAATGTGCGGAGCTTTATGAGTGCGCTGTCTGGTCTGGGATTCAAGATGGTCACAAAGGTACGTCAGTAAACATGGAAAACAGTGATGAGCATCTGATCATTACATTCTGATTGATTGGAGTGAATTCCTTTTTAACTCTTGTTTGTTCTCATTAGGATGAAGAGAACAGCCACTTCTACTCATTTGAGTTCATCAAGACAGCTAATGCTCCAGACCATGCGAAGGCAGGACTGGAGCTGAGGCCGTGTGTGTACAAGAAACGATAGGTATAACAGTGACCAGGATAGGAGAGAAGACTCAGTGAAGAGTCCAGCAGGATGGACAGCTTGTGGAAATAGCTTGATGTGACTGTAAATATGAAAGGAACGTTTCACAGATTGCTTGTGATTTTGAACCTCAGGAAATGTACTAAAGATGATTATTTCACATTGTGCTTTCCACTGTCAGTTTAAAAGATGAATGTTCAATTGATTCATAACATACTTTTTTTAAGAAATGTCATTTTTAACCACAAACGTGGGTTTATGTACAAAACAATGTTCATATGAATCCGATTTCTTATATAAACATATGTTGTAAAACTGTCTTTTTAATGTCTCTTTTTCTGGATATAAGTGACCGAAAAATAAACCACATTATTGTGTCTGCTGGGCCCAGTATTTAGCCTCTGCTGTCAGAATAATGATGAACCTCAGTCATGACTCAAAGGGTACTCACTAGCCTGACTCTTCTCAGTGTACACAGTACAGGGTCTAACTTGGCCACAAGGGGGACACGGGTGATGATGTTAGCTTCAGCCAGACCCCAGTCTCCATTCTCATGCTCTTCAGCTCTATCCACATAGAGAGGACATTGGTAGAGGGGCAGGGAGGAGGCATTACAAGGGGGGCTGTCAGGGTCTTGTACAGTGTCAGTGTTCCTCACCCGCGCTCTGACCCAGAGAAGGGGGAGCAGACAGGGCTGGGGGGAGAGGGTGTCTTGGAGGGCCCCTAGCCGTGTGTCCCAGAGTGCCCCTCTCAGCTCCAGTCCACACAGGTACACACCGCTCAGGGGAAGAGAGGAGAGGGATGTTGCAGCACTCAGTACCTACAGGGAAGGAGAGACCATCAATGACTAATGACTCTCTTTCTCACAAGGCCTCTGCATCTGACTGCTCATATTGGTAGATCTGGGGGGGGGTAATGACAGATTAGATTTTCTAGTCTACTTTTTTGTTTTTATATATTAAGGCATCTGAAATACGTCAAGCAACAAGTCACATACAATATACAAGTTCTTCACCTGGAAATGCAGAGATACATTACTGCTGTCCCTATGCTTGGCATGGGCAGCCTCCCGTATGATAGCAGCCAGGAAGCCTTTAGCGTTGAGGAAAGCTGACAGGCAGTATGCATTGGGTGGCCCACTGGAGGCTTCATCCCACAGATATGCCCTGAGCAGCTCTGCTCTCCTCTCTAAGCCGGACAGGGTTGAGAGGGTGAGGGGGGAGGAGACGGTCGACTTGTGGTTTATGAGAGGCTGGTTAAGCTCTGAGAGGAGTGAGGACACCAAGTCTACAAGTCCGTCCCACTCAGCCTGGAGAAAGTGGCGTAGGGGACCCAGGGATGCGGTGCCCACACTCACAACCCTGCTATCCTCCTTGCGTCCAAGACTGTCTTTCAGGGCCTGTAGTCTGTCCCGGGCCTGGGTGAGGTCTGGTAGTATAGCAGGGTGAGTCAGTTCACTGGGGCCGCTCCTGACCCTGCCAATGGGCGTTTGGGTGTCTCGAAGCAGGATGTTCAGGGTGTGACTCTGTACCTTCACCAGCTCCCCTGCCATACCTGCGCTAAAGCCCAACACCAAGGGGTCACTGGTGTTGGCCAAGGCCTGAACACGGTGTTCCAGACTCTGTAGTAGGCCTGCTACGTCTGCGGACCAGACGAGACATGTCACGGAAATGCTCAAACTACTTATTTAGAACAGATTAATTCATATTCATATGAACTGCTGAAATCTGGACATGCAGTAAACAATACATAATCTTTCTGTATGATCTATAAACTAGAATGTACTCTACACACTGTAACAGGTTAGGAGTGGGTGGTGAAGTGGTGTTTCAGTACCAAAACGCCCAGGGGTGTGGATGATATCTGCCAGAGTGTGAGGGCCACTGCCCCAGAGAGGAGGTGCTGGTCTAAGGCAGGCTCTGGCCAGATTCTCCACTGCCTCCAAGTCTGCAGAGTCCTCAATATGGCCACCGTACACCAGGTTGGCTGGGAGTAGGATAGTGCATGAATTAATTAATTCTACATGAACATTCTAAAATACATATAAAGTTGCTTCCGCAATGTGAGTCAACAATAGTTAATGAATTACAGATACTCTCATTACTCTACTTGAGTAGATTCTTTAAGAATTGGTATATGATCAATATGATCTTTAATTTCCATAAAGTATCTTTCCACTGATAATGAAAAATAGACAATGTCATACTAACAGACTTTCGTCTCTATGTAAGACTACACTTGATTATAAAACCTGCTAAAAAGTGAGGCAGATAGCACAGCCATTTCACCAATTCCTGACGGGATACTTTACAAATGTTGTATTTGCCTAATATTAACCACATATACTGTCCTTGGAAATAAGTCAGAATGCCTTTTAATATCTTAAATCATTTCTGTAAGCCATTTCTTTGGAAAGCCCTGCTGATACAAAATAAAATATTTTATGGGACTGGGAGCTCTCCTGTATATAGATTATCTGATAATACACACATTGAAAATCATTGATTATAAAAACACAATAAAATAAACAGACTTGTGTCCATTGTGGTCCTCACAGGTAAAAAAAACATGTGAGGTAAACTAACAGTAGACAGGGTAATAGTAGCTAGAGTAATTTGACCTGTTATGTAGGTATAAGTGTGCAGCCTTACCTGCTATGTACTCCAGAGCCCCAGTCTGGTCGTCACAAAGTTTGGAGATGCAAACTTGGGCATCTACCAGTGCCAGGAGGTCCTCCTGCGTCCTTCAGAACAGAAAAAACCTGATACCATGCTACTGTATATTGAATTGGAGAATGATTGTACTGTCGTTTCTAATCTTACCCGCAACAGGATAGATGAAGACCAATAGTCTATATGTGTGTGTCTCTGGGTGGGGATTGGGGATTGATGTACATTTCCAGTGGACAATGTTGTTTAACACTAATGATAGCTGACATATCTCACCAGTAGTAGATGTTGCCCTGACCCAGGTATTTGTAGGTCTGTCGTTGCAGTAAGACAGAGTGCAGGATGGCACATCGTAGAAGGGGCTCCATGGTACAGGCCGTGACACTAGATGTGGAGACAGACAGTGCTGAGGCAGATACAACCTGGCGCAGGGAAGAGCACAGCTCCTCCTTCACATCCCAGGGAGAGTCACACACCAGGCGCAGGGCACACACACGCACCGCCGCTGGCCGGGGAGAGAGGGGGAATAGTATGTTTTAGTCATGAAGTCCCAAGCCAGAAGGCCAAGTCATGAAAAATGTGTTTAAAAAAATGAGAGGTGAGAGGTGTAAAATACTGGTTCTCAAGAGGTTGAGGATGGAGAGCTTTGCACACTCTACTCCCAATTGCATACAGTTATTGAATCTACTTTTCGGCACCCAGTGCCATAAGGCAATATTGATCCCATTCCAACTGTAATACCTGGGATGGAGAGTGGGGTATATCCTCGGGTGATAAACCACAGTCTGAAGCGGGGGTGCACCTGACTACCAGCACACAGCCCCACAGGGATGAGCCCCTCCTCAGCCTCCACATCTGTTTGGCGTCCTAGAGATTTACAATGGGAGAAAGCCTATCAATCCATGTCCGCTCTCCATTAAAACAAAGAATCTGGTGCAGCCAACTTTTTGTCAACTAATATATAATCCAACGTGATCTACACACATATTTTCAGTCGCTTGGCTTGGGTACCTTACCTTTGGCTGCACCAGATACCAATTGATTAAGTTGACACACCACTTCATTATCCCATTGTTCCAAAAGATGACAGTTGTTAAAGACCAGCCAGTGGCCCTCCTGAACAGCCATGTCTAATGCTGAGAGGATGGCCTCTTTCTGGAATCTGGCTCCAAGTGAGATGACTTCTACCTTCACCTAAATAATGATAATGATAATTAGAAGCATATTACTGTACATAAACACAGATGTTGGTTATGGCAGCCTTATTGAAATACGTAAAACATATTATGTATGATAAATCAAGTAAGACATAACTATTACCCCTTTCTTGTCTGCTTGGTACTGGGCCACTTGTTTCAACCAATGAAGAGGTTGGATGCTGGCCCAGCCCTCCTTGCTTGGGTTGGGGAGCGTGACCATGATCGGCCCCTCGTGTTTGGACAGGAAGCGGGAGAGGGCCTCGGGGGAACCAGTGTGAGGAGCTCCGGCTACTGCCGAGCGCACCGGCTGGCCCAGGTGACATGCTGCCAGGTCCTCGGCCACCGCCGCCAGCCAGTGGGGGAGCATGGTCTTCCAGAGGAGGGCCCGCTGCAGGGTGGAAAGATGGGAGTGGGAGCGACAGGGGACGGGCCCCACCACGGTGGAGGAGGGAAACCGCAGGTACTCCTGCCACTGCTGGGGAGAGCTGGCTAGTGAGGCTATCAGCCCTCTGAAGGCTGGGATGTTCTCCAGGCGGAGGAGCTCTGTATGGGTGGCGGGGGGCACCCAGCTAGGGAGCACAGGCTGAGATGTGAGTGGAGAGGAGGTGGAGGGTGAAGGAGGGAAGGCCTGTGTGGATGCAGCAGCGTCTACTTGTAGGTCGAGGTCTCCCAGGCCCTGGAGGAAGGCCACCCGCTCCACCTCGGAGCAGCTCTCGCTGTGCAGGAACAGGGCCACAGACACCAGGAGCCTTAGGAGCGTAGCATGGCCCTGGGACAGGCAGGGTCGGTACTGGGCCAGGACGTGAGATATCATCCTGTGGGTTATCTCTGCCATGACCGCCCCCGTCACCACCTCCCCGCCGCAGGTCACATCCAGTCGTCCCTTCAGAACTAAGGTCCCCCACACAGCAAAGAAGAAGTTGCGCAAGGGGAAGAAGTAGAAAGGGGAGAGGCGGGCGACCTCCTGCAGGGCCCGGTAGAGGGCGGTGGCCAGGCCTGCCACTCTGTGGAAGTCAGCCAGCAGGGGCTTGTGACGCTCCAGCTCCAGGCTCAGCTCCACAATCTTCATCTGAAGTATCTGGGAGGCTGTCTGACAGGCAGACACACGAGGGAGGAACTCAGGGTCCTGCAGCAGAGGGGTGAAGGACTGGAGGATGTACTCCATAAGACAGACCTGAGAAGACAGAGGGGGCCAGATGAATCATGATATGGTCACAAAGTGGTCAGTACTTGCGTTGTGGCCCCAGCAACCCTGTTTCAAAACCGGTTCATGACAATATGGGTTCATGACAAACAACAACAAAGCGGACACCCCATCACTTGTTTTGGTAAACAGCTGAGGTGTGGGGCTGGAGAAATGTAACCACTCTCAAATTCATAGACGGAGCTATGGATGCAAGGACTGACCATCAATGAGACCAAAGTGATAGTTTTAACAATGCTATACAGTGTTTGTTTACAATTAAGTAAACAAGTTTGAGTAAAACAAGCTTATATTTTGGGTTATGACAGGGTATGACAGTTGAACAAAGCTCATGAGGCATTCTTCAAGAATCAATAGCTATATACTGTATCATTCATTTAAGAGTAAACAAATTGATGCAACGCTACTGTACATGCTTTTCATCCAAGCAAACACAAAGCTTACTGCATGTAATTGAATTAAAAGCTGTTTCTTCTGATGACATAACGTACATGACCCCCAATTTATACAAACATTCCATAACAATATATCTCTGTCTCTTTCAATTTCCCAGTACCTTGTGACTATCAAAAGACATCTAAAAAAAAAAAAAAAAACAAGAGAAGAGAAGTACATGCAGTATGAACAAGAGAAGTACAGTTCAGGTCTTTTCATTGAGTTACCTCTTCCTGGTACAGTTTGTCCTGCAGTGCCTGTTTGTCAGTCTTGACCAGACAATGCTGAACCCACAGCTCCATACACTCGGCCTGCACAAGCTCTGTCAGCATGAGCTCCTGCACCTCAGCCGAGCTCAGAGAGAGGTCAATGATCCGCACCTCTGCCAGAATAGTCGGGTGGATCTCTATGGGAATAAGAGGGTCAGGGAGATAACCTTGGGCTCCATTTTGCTTGAACAAAACAGCAAATTACAGTGATATTTCAAATAGACAGGGTGGGATATTCCAATGGAAGTAATCATTGAGTTTCAAATACTGCAGCTAGCCATTTCACAACGGGCCATTATTTTACTTAAGCTCCATTAAATAATCACTTGTTTGTCAAAAAACATTGTTAAAGACAAGGCCCCAACCATATAAACGTGCTGCTGCTGTTTAGCTTAAGTAACATGGAGCCCTTCAGCTGTTCCCTCCTCCTCCTCCTCCTCCTCCTCCTCCTCTCCTCACCATTGAGCAGCAGTCTGACAGGCAGCGTGGTGCTTAGGAAGAGGCAGAACTCTGGATGGGCGGTCTGAACAGGCCGTCTCAGACCAGGGGAACGGCTACCCGCAGGCCGCACTAGCATGTCCATGAACTCTGGGGTAGGGACTGCTCGCTCCACATGAGTCACCAACACCCTCAAACCTGCACAGACACAGTGGGTGGAGTATGTGTCCCGTGCAAAAAAGAGAACAGTTAAGTCGTGTTCACATTGGCAGTAGACTGAAATCCTAATTTTTCCTATATCCGTTTCGAAACGGATTTCTTTCCTGCAATCAAGCAGTCAAAAAACACATGGAGTCGGATATTTCAAACCACATACATACGTAGATGGTTTGAAATCAGATACACGATTCCTGGCCATGTGACTTGTGTCTGAACAGTCAAATCCTATTTTTTTGCACTCCCTATGCAACAGTGTTGTCTGACATCAACACTTCATGACACAAACAACAAACATGGAGGACGAGTTTGTGGAGTACTGAAGAGGTGTGTTGCTTTCTGTCACTAGTCATGATTCTCCAGAGAAACAGAGAAAGCAACTGGGAAACCTCCATGGCAGACATTATTGTCACCCAACTGAGTTAGAGGAAGCACAAGCACCACACTGCACTATCATAGCCATGTCATCTTAAGACTACTCTGTCTGATCGCACACAAATCTGATTTGGTCACTTGTAAATGCTGTTTGAACAGTCAGTATTCCAAAACGTTTTTTTTTTTAAAAACAAAACAGATTTGAGCATTAAGGCCTGCAGTGTGAACAAAGCTTTAGATTAGACTACATTAGTTTAGATTAGATTACCTTTATTGTCCACTTACAAAAAAAATCATTTTGTTCAGGTCAGCATATACAGCCCAGTATACAAACAAATTCACAGAAATCACAGGCAACTTACAGTCACACACTAAATAATTCACAATGTCAATATGAACAGTTTCAAGTGTGAAATATGAAAATGTTACACTGGCTGGGCAACCAGACTATCAACATGTACGTCCAGTACTCTACTGTGGCCTCACCTTTGTCTGCACCCTGGCTCACTTTGTCCAGCAGGTTTGGGTCATCGGCACTGACCATCAGGCCATACTCTCCATCTCTCTGACATGCGGCATCCTCCCTGGGAAGCTGCCCTGGTAAGAGAACATATAGTACAGGGATAACAATACACAACATTCATTATTTGTATCGACTGTCAAGAGTTCATAGTGTTGACAACATGTAGCGTTGTCCACTGTAGTTGATGTTCACCTGCCAGCAGCATACCCTGAAAACTGATCTCTTCGTGCTGCTGCGCGTCGGCCAGTAGGGGCCAGTGTTGAGCCCAAGGCCCTCTATACCCCCACAACAGCAGTTTGAGCACCAGGCGGGGAGGCACACCCTGGACCAGGTGCTGGTCCACCCCTACAGCCCGAGCCAGCGCCATCTGAAATTCCGTACCCATGGGGATGGGCACATGGCTAGGGGGCGTGGGGGGCACAGGGGGCAGGGAGACAGGGTCAGAGAGTAGTAAAGTGGTTCTGGGGTCCTCAGGGTTGATGTTAATTTTTCCACATAGACACAGTTCCCGCCACTTCCCCAGTAGTTCTAAGCGCACACCTGGCACGAAGGGACCCAGGTAGGTAATGGTAGCAGCCAAGATCAGAGCATCCCCAGATATGGTCTGATTGTTCATCTCAGTCTCCTATAGAAAAGAAGATTATTAAAAGAACATTATCTGTTATTTCAAGCAGAACATAATATATGAAGATAATAGAAAAAAACAATAACTGCTAAAAGAATTGTGAATTGATTTCAACTATATTGCTAAGAAAGAAAGAAAATAATGGTTGATTCATTAATAATTTTGTTATTGTCTGTTGCTGTTTGATGTTGTATTCTTGTTGTATTGTTGTTATTTGTTTATTTACTCTGCACATAGTATTGCTTTTGTTTTTAAAACTCTGTTTTAAAACTTTGTTTTTTAACTGGTGTGTTACCTCTGCTGCAGCATTCCAGTCGGTGATGTGGCACTCCACCTGCTGGACGGCAGCTGCAGCCTCTCTTTCCAGGGTCTCAGCTATGCGTAGCTGTACGCTCAGCTCTTCCAGGTCCCGTTTGAGAAGCTGCTGATGCTTCTCCATGTTTTCCAGGCGCTCCCGGGTCTCCTCTTCCTGCAGCCTGGCCACTCGTAGCCGGGCTCGGCTCTCTGCCATGCGCGCCTCCAGCTGGTTCTTGCGAGCCTCCTGCGGGGCCATGTGGCGTTGGATACAGGCGTACTGGTACACTGCCCGCACCCAGCGGCACAGAGACTCAGCGGCCCTGCTCACTCCACGTATGGACTCCGGGAGGAATGCCGGTCTCTTCACGATCTGGCCCAGGTGATGGAACAGGTCGTCCTTCAACATGGAGCGGTCGAAGAACTCCAACTCCTGAAAAAAGAAAGCTCGTGAAAAAAGAAAAAGAATAACAAGGAATAACTCCTGAGCAACCTTCAACTTCAATATGAAGCTAAGCTGCAAAGTCAATGTGCAAACCATGAAGAGAATCCCCCTCAATCAAAATAACCTTTAGGCAGATCTGACTGGTACACAGTAAAATAAATCTCATTTGCCTCTGACCTGGAAGAAGTTGGCCTGGCCCAGCAATTGTTTACTGCTCTCCCAGTTGCGTGGCCGTTTGAACAAGAGACATATGGCATCCATGACAATGACCACTCCATCTGGGGGGAAGCGGTAGTGACGCACTTCATCCAGATCAGACTGGCTTAGGGACTGGAGAGCATCCAGGGCTGTCTGGTACAAAGGGCTCACCTAGAGTAGGTGTGAGATTAAACAGAACATATCATCTGCATCTACATATGTGCTTCCTTCCTTCTTCCTGCTTAATCTCCATATGACCTCACTGCTCAAATAAAGCATGAATACATAACATTGATACATAAGACTTCTTAGCCTAACAATCCATCCTAGTAGTCCTAAAGAGGTGAGGGGGTGAGTGGGACCTCCTTAAAGGTGTCGTCGGCCTGCTGCTGGGCCTGTTGGGCCTGGTCTTCCAGATGGGAGAGTCTGTTCTCCTCCACCAGACAGTGCTGCCGAGTGCGCTCACACAGGGTCCGCTCTGTTTCCACCGCTCGCTGCAGCTGGCACTGACACTGGAGGGCGGACAGACAGACAGACAGACAGACAGACAGACAGACAGACAGACAGACAGACAGACAGACAGACAGACAATGAGACAGGCAGGCAAGCAGATATGATATGGATAGGACACTGGTTAAGGTCACATCTATAATCATTTCCACACACATGTATATTTGATACTATATCATTTTCATTAATGTGGGTTTACATATCGTGGTGCAGTGCACACTAAAGAGATGTATGTATGTATGTATGTGTGTTCACTTAGTGCCTCACATAGAGCCCTTGTAGTAATTACAACTAAATGTTTAGGTTTACCTGTTGTGTTTCTGCAAATTTGGTCTTCAGTCTGACAACTTCCTGGCTGTACTGCTCAGCGGTGTCTGTCATGACTTTCACACGGGCCAAGATGGTTGCCACTCTGATACAGTCAGATGGATGAATATAAGACATATGAGTTAATTAATTAATAATTAATCTTATTAATTAATCATTTGACCATTCTAAAATACATATCAAGTTAAGTTAAATACAATAGGTGAAATAAACAATAAACACACATTAACATTTTATCCATCAAGGATAAAAACAGAATAAAGTCAACTTGATTTATTCTTTCAGGAATCTTTTGTACTTCAAATAATACTAATTCCTGACTCCTAACCTGTTGGCCTGACCCCGTCCCTGTTCACACAGGTGGCTGCAGAGGTGAAAGAAGTGTGCTATCAGCTCTACATAGGTCTGGGGGCTGACGGGCTGGAGGCTTTGGAGGAGGATCGAGGCATATTTCCATGTTGACTGATGGATGCCTGCCATGGCCTGGGCAACACTGGCCACTAAGCTATCTCTGTCTACTGCAGAAATCAGAAAAGAAACAAGAAGGATCATACAAATGAACAAGAAACCTGGAAATAGCCTGGTCACCCCAGATTGCTTTGTGCTACGTAGTCAAAACCAACAGTCGTTTCAGCACCATCCGTGACGCCATTTTGGAAATTCTTGCTTCTTATTGGTGCTGGTTTCACGGATCTCTACAGGAGTCTGAATAATGTCACACTGCACAGAGACATAAAATGTTAGGTGCTTGAGAGGGATGTCAGGATGATGAACCAACCTCTGCTCTCTGAGTCAGGTATCTGCAGGTTCTCTTTGAGACGACGAGAGGCTGCCTCTACCAGGGATCGGGTGGACCAAGGCTGGTACACCTCTACACAACAGCAAAGGCTGAGAGCCTTGGTCATGTGTGCCAGTGCCACTGAGGCATTTTCAGGCTGCATCTTGCTGTTGTCCGGGGAAACAGGCAGCAACAGGAATACATGCACATTCCTTTGGATCTGTCTGAAGTATCTGCGTAAAAAATAATAGCTTTCAAATATGTATCAAGAAAAATTATGAGAATTTAAGAAAACAATAATGGAAACAAGACTTAAAAAGTTAGCAGTAGCTAGTCTGTAGCAGTTAGTAGTCGTCGTTGAAAGATTTTGTTAATTACTTCTCAAGGGCCTGGTCATCTCGTAGGCGATTGCGTGAATTCTTGACGAGAGCGTTGATTCTCTGCACCAGATTCTTCAGCTCCTCATCAGTGTAGAGCCCTGGAAAGGTCCCGTTGGCCATCACAACCAGTAGTTCATTTCTGACCACCTGACTGGTCTCCTCATGGACCAGTATCACCACATTGCCACCATGCACACCAGCCTGACTGCCTGCCTCCCTCAGCATCTCACGTAGCTTACTCTCATTCCCAGGATGCACCTCCATCAGCTGGTAGCCTGTTAGATAGGCAGCTAAACGCACAGTGGTTTTCCGGCCTGTGCCCCTCACGGTACCTAACAGAACTCCGTGCCCACCAGGTATGAGCAAAGCTCGGAGGATATGCAGCAGCTGACGCACCCTCTGGCTGTGGACAGTGTAGCTGGAGGTACTGCTGTAGTTATCATCAAACTCCTCCTCTTCCTCCTCTTCTTTGCTTTTAACCACAAAAGCCAGCTGCTGCACCAGAAGCCCCAGGTCTCTCTCCTGATAGGCAGAGTTGCGTTTGAAATTGTGCTGCTGAGCCATGGAAGGCAGTGGCTCAAAAAGCTCAGGGCTGTAGACAACATTGTGTAGAGTAGACTCCATGTCCTGCAAAAGCTGCAATGGCACAAGGGGCTTGGCTGGGCTAGGCTCTGCTGGATCGGTGCTTTCAGTTTGTGGAGACTGTTCAGCAAGTTTATGGCCCCTCTTCCAGTCTGAATGGTTGGCTGGTTTGGGCCCTTTGGGTGGAGACGGGCTCAGGGCTTGTTGTGGGTTAGCAGTCATGTTATGTGAGGCTTGGGCATGAGACTTATCTTTCTTGGGGATTTTTTTCACTAGCTTTTTCTTTTTTGTTTTGTTTTCTTGTTTCTTGGGGTAGATCCCGTCAAATAAATCGTCCTCACTTCCACTGCCCCACGTGCTAGAGTCTGTGCTGCTCAGTGTATCAGACGTCTCCACCTCCTGTTTCGTGGGTGTCATAGGCAAGTGGGACTTGAGTTTAGGGGTTGAGGCCCCACTATCTCTTGTGTGTGGTGTGGGTGGATGCTGATGGGTACCCTTAGGGTAGCCTGTTGCTAGAGGAGACGATGTACATACACTGGGGGTTGCAGTGCTAGAGATGTCTTCCGCTTTCATAGTCTGGGGCTTATCTGTCATTTTACTGCTGTAATTTCTCGCTGACACCTTGGCTATCAGCAACACCAGTGCTTGGCTCTCGTCCTCCGAGCACAAACGGTCTCCAAAGGTGCGCAGGCACTCGTGCATCCAGAGGCGGGCTATGTTGAGGATGTTTGCTGCAGGGCCGAGAGTGGCCGGAGCAAAGCATGGCAGAGCAGTGGAGGAGTGATGGTTTCCCCTGAGGCTAACATTTTTCTGAAGCGGTTGCCTGTTTGATATGCGCGGCGCCCACAAGCACATTCCCTGAAACACCTTCTGCAGGTCATGCAGTGAGAATAGAAAGTGGGGCCTGTGCACGTTAGGTTGGAATCGCTCACACACTGCATTATAGAGATCTAGAGTTGCGGTGATGATGCAGTGTGCCATATCTGCATACCTAGGCATGCATGGGAACTCTTTGAGCCAGTGTTGTATACGTGGAGAGTGGATGGAGAATAGAACATCTACAGACAAACTGGGAAGCACCAGGACTGAGAAGTGGCGGGAAAGGCGGGACGAGATCCTGTTGCAGCTGCTGTTGCCAACGCCAGAAGTGCTGCAGGTACCCAGGTAGCTGATGGCTCCAGAACTGAAAAGCTTAAAGTGATAGCCGTCCGAGGTAAGAACGCCTCCCCTTGAGATACATTGTCGCAGAGTCTCCAGCGCCATGGACGTCTTTCCAAAAGCATCTAAAAACAAGATCAGAAGTTTAGAGATTGAGTCATCTATGAGGAAAAACTAAATTCAATCTACATTAGACATACCACAGGGGGCTTCATGTAGGTCATCCACAAAAAGCAGCAGCCCATGCTGTTTGATCATGGAGCCCATGGTGCCCATTCGGGTCTTGTGGCACCCCATGCTCTCCAGCACGTTGCGCAGGTCTGTGGATCTCAGATGTGGGCTGGCGGGCAGACGCATGTGTGGCCTGTCCTCACTCAGCAGAGATTGACACAGTATGGTCTTCCCTGAGCCTGCCTCTCCCACCAGCAACGCTGGCTGGTGGGCCTCCAACATGAAATCCATCAGATATGCATATTTCTCATACTGTGTAATTAGACAGAGGACAGACATTCATGTATTACAATACAGGTGGGATAGGGCTAAAATGTAAAAGTACTGCTGTGTCAACCCTCTGCTAAAACTAATTATATTTTTGTCACTAACAATTCTACTAATCTCTACTAACTTGTACTTCTACTAACCCTACGAAGACACAATGCCACTTGCCACTTATATCTGCACACAGTAGCTACATAAAACACAGAATACATGAAAACAATAGGATATGTACACATTGATTCATGTTTGACAGTACTGACAATGCCCTCTAATTGCCCCTCAGGGATTAATATTGTTGAATTTAATTGAATTAAAGGAAGGACAAACTTGGGGGATAGTCGGGTAGGACATCGCTGGGCTCTTGCTCCTGGAACAGTTAACAGTGTTGCTAGAGTCTCCCATCATCCCCTCACTCAGATTAAAGAAGTGCTCAAAAACAGTTCCCTCAGCTGGAACCTCCACTCTGTACCGGCTCTCAAACAGTGCCCCACGAGCTAGAAGGTCAAACTGTGACCAATGTCTATAAAGAAAAAAAGAGGATTATGCATCCACTATCATTACTGTAACATTGCTGGAGAGGACAATGTGAAAAGAAAAAAACGGAGGCAGCAAAGTACAGTTCAGGTCTGTCCTGTACTGTGTATAGCTCCTAACAACCTCTCACCTGGGATGTAGGTGTCCACCAAAGCCCCAGATGTAGGCCACCAGAAACAGGTTCCTGGACTGCAGCTCCTGCTGAGTGGAGGGGATCAGAGCATCTGTGCATGGTGGCTGGACTCCTACAGGGGTCACATCTATAAGAAGAGAGAGAGAGAATTTGGGGTGCACAGATTACACTAAATAGGATATTTGACTAAACTAAACAAACAGTTCATCTCAGTTCAAGTATTTAAATGGTTATCTGTACTTCTTATAGATGTATAGTCTGTTAAAATATAATTTACAATACCTCTTTTGTCTGTCTGCCTTGCTGTAGCTTTTGATCCACGTCCCTTCCCAAACTGTTCCAAAAGGGCATGGAGAATCCTGATGAATGACATCACTTCCTGCAGTCCATATGTGATGCCTTTACTGAATTTGTTGACTCCATCTCCCTCACTACTGTGCATTACAGGTGTGAGGGCCTTATGCCTGAGGAACGTGAGTGTGCTGGAGAAAAGGTCTTCGGCTAGACGGCTCCACATCTTCAGGGTCCCTTGATCCAGTGTGTGTTCCCTGTAGAGAGCATCCATTTCAACTTTCCATACAGCCTGCCACAGATCCTTCGAGGTGAGATACACCAGGTTGCAGCGCGTCACTGCAGAAGGGGCCGCATCCCCCAGGTCTGTAACCTCTGCCAGTAGTTTCAGTTCCTTGCGGGATGGTCGAACCTTTTCCCCCGATGAGAGGCAGAGAAACGGGTCCTCAGGATTGCACAGAGTGCTGAAGGGGTCCAACCAGCCAGGTTGCCCTAGAGGGTCCCCATCCATCACCAGCCACTTCACCTTTCGCATCTGACCTCTCTTCTTCTTCGTTTTGGAGGTGGCGGTGGCTGAGAAATCATGCCGCTCCGAGTCTCTCAGTACTTTAGTGAAAGCTCCATCCCACCAGGACCCCTGCTGTTCGTAGCAGCCTCCAAAGAGCTCGTCATGGGACAAAGCATTGGGGAAAATTACCACGGTGTCAACAGAGCTCCAGTTGGAAGTAGGGGATTGGTGGTATGTCTCTGCGATATCTGCTGCGTTGGTGATGTCCTCATCAAACTCAGCCTCCTCTGCCCTGGCTGCCAGTTTGCGTAATGCTCCAGCCAGAGCCCGGTAGCAGGTGGTCTTCCCACTGCCAGCAGGGCCCACCAGCAAAACCGCCTGTGACAGCTTCATGGCCTGATAGAGGCTGAGGGCATTGTGAAGCACTCGTGCATCAACATGGAACCCTGTTTGCTGCAGCTCCTCTGTAACAGCGGTATTGAGGAGGTTCTGCTCCCCCTCCTCTGTGTACTGTTGGAGATTAGGGAAGGATTGCGCCGTTGGGAAGATTTCATAAAAAATGGTGCGGAATTGCGATACTTTCTTTTGTACAAAGATGGCCGATAACAGTACTGATAAAACGCCTTTGACAATGGCTTGCTCCTCGACCACAGCTTGGATGTACGCGGCAGACTTAATAGCACGCTTGTAGCCAGAGGACTGGGGACCTCTGTCTTCCTCAGGCTTGAGAATCACATCAAGAGGAGGCTTTCCACTGTCAGGTTTGTCATGTAACACTTTCTCCTTATCGATCACCTCTTGACAGCTGGTGCTCTGTAAGTGTGTACCAGAGGCAGTGATGACGTTTCTGAGAAGAACAAGCCAGGAGGTCTGGTCACCACTAATTGAATCAGGCAGGCAGAGTGAGTCTTTGGCCAGGCTGAAGAGAGAGATGAGACGACGGCTTAAAGATATGGCCTCTGAGAACCCCAGGGAGGCTAGCAGGACTTCTGTGATGATCCTGTAGTTGGGGTGGGTCAACGAAATCGGCCTGGTCGACACACGAAGGTTCTCTGGAATCTCGGTTGTATACCCTCTTGATGAGATGATAACACAGCCATAGCTCAGTTTGGCAAACATGGTTTTCCCAGCAAAAGACATCTGGCACTCCAGCTCATCAGACTTCTTGTACCCTTTCCCCATGTCTTCACAGCTGTCCCTTGGTGAAACTGTATCTTCCCTATTTGGAAAGGAAAAATTGGTTGATAGGTCAGCAGTGTATTGGTCAAACACTTTGTGATGTGTACCTCTCTGCAGGAAGGAGAAGGATTGGTGGATGTCTGATAAATGCTGTCCCAGTAGCGACAGCACCCCTTGTGTCATCAAGTCTACAGAATCCAACACCAGCCAAGCCCCAGTCTGTAGTGTACCAAACAGCATCTGCTGGACCACAGAAGGGCTCGTATTGACACAACATCGTAAAGAGATGATCTGCCGCCCTAGTGCTCGTCCTAACTGAACCACTGTCTTCCTCTTTCCTGACATGCAAGGCCCACTCATCAAGCCGCATCTGTAGCTGGTCAGAGCCAGGAGAATTCCCAGTATGGCCCTATCTGTGGAGGGGGTGTTCACTATCAGCCAGTGCTCTGGACCAAGGTACTCATAACCATAGGGCAACTGAGTGCCCAAGATTTCCACATAGCACGACTGTTCCTTTGAGTCATTGACCTCTTGTGCTCGAGTTGACTGTGACTTACCCTGACTGTCTGAAATCAGGTGGTACTTCAGCAAACTCTGCCACTCAAAAGATGATTCAAGGTCACCTTTCACTTCCATGAGCCTTGATAGCTGCTGTGACTGATTCATTGTGAGCAGCACCAAAGCACGCAACACTGTCACCATGCGATGGGTGACCAACGATTTGTCAATGGCGTCTGTGACTCCATCCCGGATGACCTGACACAAGCTTAGAAGCTTGGAGGTGTTTCGTGCTTTCATGCGGGTCCACTTGACTGGGGCTGAGGCCTGGTGAGCCTTTTGAACTTCAGTGCACCATATAGCCTCCTCAGCCACTAGAAGGCATTGCAGGGGGTAGTCAGAGAGTACATTCCACAGAGTTGGCAACTCACTTACTCCTACTGCTTCTTTCCCCTCTTCCTTTCTAAGGAAGCCTGATGAGCTGGAGAAGCGAAAGGGATCAGGTGATGGGGTGTTGCCAGTTTTCGTCTCGCTCTCCGAGTCCCTGTCTAATGGCTCGACCTGTTGGCATGCCACGGCGCACTGCTTCATGAGCTGCATCATGGCTTGTTGTAGCTGCTGCTCCAGAAGACCGAGCCAAGCCAGGGGGTTGAGGTTGGGCTCCAGGGGACACAGAAAGGGCACATGCTCTCTGAGACTCCCATAGACACCCCGAACCCACATCTGGGTGTCTGAAAGATCCAGCCCACTACTCAGATCTGTCATGTTGTGGGCCGTGTCACTGTTGTTGTCCACTTCCAGCCAGCGCACGCCTCTGAAGCACTTACGCACTAGAGGGAGTAGTGCAGAGGGTGTAGGATGCAGAGAGAGGAGTTTGATCACCTCCCCATCACTCAGGAAGCAGAGTCTAGGGAACTCCCCACGGGGTGAGTCCAGGAGATAAAGAAGCTGGTTGGATATACCCTCCATTGTGGACAGACCCTCTATGAAGAGCACACGAAGGCTAAACCCGTAGAAGCGGCAGTTCTCCGGTTTAGTCTTCCTGAGCCGAACAATGTTTAACACATGCGGGTCACTCAATGTAGTCTGAATCATCTCCCTGAACGTCTTGTCCACAGGACAGAACCTCTCCAACTGTAGTAAAGAGAATGTGTAGCAATTTACATTAAAATTGCCCCTATACCTGTATAGTAACACTGTAATTACACTAGTCACAACACTGTACTGACATATTGTTACATAAGTACCTGCATGCTATATGGAGTGGAGTGGCTTGTTTTATTACACAATTGGTATAAGGTACATTCCTTATTATTCCACTTCAGTAATAACACAAACCTCTGAACTAATTTACTATGCAAGTACAAATGTACTATGTAACATCATACAATCAGGGATGGAATTATTATTTTGGGCATTGGCCAGCTGAAATTTCTACTAGAAATTAGTTTTTTTTCTAGTCCAGTTCTAAAACCCATATGTCGTAGTTTAAGCACACAAGTTAATCTTAATCATCACATCAATATAAGCTCTGCACATTGAACAGGGGACAAGTACGTGAGAGATTTCCCTCTCAACTCACCAATTCTGCTTTCTGAACACTGACGGTCTTCTCATAGAACATTTTGCTCAGGAAGACCCACTTCTGCTGGTACCTTTCACAGAAATCAAGCAGCTCCTCTACAAATGAAAATAATGCAAGGTGAAAAGCCAAAAGCAAGGTACAGTACATTTAGGCTAAACTATATGTCTCAATTTAATGTGTTACTGAAAGACAAAGGTTATGACATTGTCATTAAAGTGTCATAAAGTATCACTAAAATGATAGATGTCCATAACCATTAAGAAATTATGGATTTCTGGTCAAATCTAGTCATATATATTTAGATAAAAATGAATGAATGCTTTACTGAACTGTAAAAGCGTGGGATATGTTAATTACTGAACAAGCTTTTTACAAGGTAGATCAGTTAGGTCTCCCTTGTAAAAGAGGTCATCCGGCCTCAATGGGACTTCCTGGTAAAATAAGGGTTAAATAGATGAAAATGGGATTTTTTGTTTACTTCACATTACCAAGTTCTTGCAACAGCTGCACCCACAGTTCCACCTCCTGCCTGAACTCAGCAACATGAGGGGAGAGCAGCATGTTGGATAGAGTCATCACACTGTCTTCTGTCTGGGCAAGCAGCGTCTCCAGACCTAACAAACAAGGGGTCTCAGTAATATTGTGTCAGGAAAAATATTTCCAAAGACAGTCACTTGCTATAAGATCTCAAAACAAGTACCAATCCTGTTTTTGCTAAAATAGTAACAACATACCAATAGTAATGTTGAGTCTTACCAATTATGGTGAACGTGCCACTGTCACTGGAGTGCTGTTTAGGGGACTGGTGGTTAGACTCTAGGCCATTAGATGGCTTCTTTCTTCGTATGGCACCAAGTTGTGGCTCTTCCTTCTGCCACACTGTAACAATGAACTTGGCCAGTCGAAACAGAGCCCCCTCCCAGCTCCGCTGAAGCTTCCGGAAGGCTTGCTCCATGTCCGCCTCGGCCTTTGCTTCCCGGCAGACCTGAGAGGGTGCCACACAGATATAAAGCTTGAGTTTGCATGGCACAAGAGAAACAATAGAATAGTCCCAAAAATATCACCAATATGGCACTCCAGGGAGGCTCAAGCAAACGCAAATACTAATAATTAAAGGTACTTTTTATTTATACCCATGTCTGATATGAAGTGTGCAAGAAAAAGTTTGAAGAAAAAGTAAACACTGAGGGGCTTAGGATAGAGCTTGACTGTCCTCACCTTACTGATCATTTTATGGTGCTCTATCAGCTTTTTTGACATGAGGTCAGCCACAGTCAAGTTCCACTCTGGGGCATACAATAACCCCATGCCTACAGGAAGACAAGGAAGAAATGTGGTAATATGTACATTATGCAGTTGTGCAATGTTGACTGCTATCCAGGTAACTAGTCAGGTTTGTCATTAACACTCTAACCTTTGAAGATGTTCCTCCAGTGCTTGTGTTTGAGTGTCGGGCTGCTGAGTTTGACCAGGACTGCCAGTTGAAGGTTAAAGCGCTCCAGGACCTGCAGGGTCTCTTGCAACACAGCGTCACGGGAGGGGATTGTCCTGGCTAGAGATACTGCCTGCTGCAGCCACTCCTCTATCTTCTCTTGGGCCCTCGACACCACAAACTGGCACATAAGACAGAGGCTAAAGAGTTAGGCATTGCAATATCATGATCAGAGAGGCTCTTAAGTTAAAACTACTGCACAGTACATTATAAAGTTTGATTGAAACTGTTGAGTCACTTCTCTATGATTATAGTTTGCTGATCAGTAAAGAGGCCCTTTAGAACAGACACCTTGCTAAAGAGAAGCAGCTTCCACTCTTGGATCAGGGCGGTGGAAACACTCATCAGCTCCCACAGTCCCTTGCGAGCTTCAATCTTCTGCCTGGCAGTTGTCACAAAGGTCAAATCTAATGGATTTCCTGAGGAGAGAACACAGATGTAGTATTACATGGATAGTGTAGAACAAATTGGCATACAAAACACTTGTAGCTTTTGTCTGTACTGCATAATATATAATACAGTTAATATAGAATGGATATATAGTATATAAAAAAGCATACACAGGCAGCCTCCCTCTCTCTCACCTCTGAGACTTTTACTGGTCCTGCTCAGTTCTTTGAGTCGTGCAGAGATTGCATACACTTGTCTGCATACAATATTGAGCTTGGTAAGCATCTGTGCGGCATTCTGGGTAGGGTCCAGATAGGGCCCAGAGGTGGCTTTGGACACCATTTCATTCAGGCCATGGGCCAAGGAGGAGAAGGTATTGTCCAAGGTGTCAGCCATGGAGGGAAGGCGCTCACACACCATTTCTGCAGCTCGCTTCAGGAGTGGAACGAAGAGGTCCCATAGGTCCATCATCTAAACACAGAGAACATACACACAGAGCACGCACAAATGCACACACAGAAACACACACACACACACAGTGATAATTAAACAGTTTTTAAGTAAAGTATAGTAACAAAGTAAAAAGTGAAGTAACAGCTAACTGCAGTTTTCAAAACCACCAATATCCCGTCTATTTGAAATCTATGGTTATTTTGGGCACATTTTCTTACTGTTTTAACTTAGGGCCCTGAGCAGCTACATGTGCTGCCTGCTAACCTGTTCCTCCAGCTCCAGCTCCTCTGGCCTCATATGTCTGTAGTTCATGCGGATGGTCTCCTGAAGAGAGTGCAGATACTCTAGCTGTTGTTGCATGTCATCAGACATTTTCTCACATCGTTTCACCTGAGGCAAGAAAATATGACAGCAAGGGAAAAATTAATTTGCTACTTAAATTAATTAAATTTAAATGTTAATTAAAACATATATAACATTTTACTGTGTTCATATTACAAACAGTATCGAACAATACAATGATAAACTACTATAAATAGGAGAATATTAACATTGTACAGAAACATTGGACAGTACAGTATAAGGTAACTATTAGAAACACAGATACATGGGTTATACTTTGGCTGTCAGTAGGGTCCTGAGGGAGGTTTGGGGTCTGGTTTAAATCCTCTTATATAAAATAACAAGAAAACTGCACTGTGCAATACCATGCTGGCATAGTGGGTGAAGTCTTTGAAGTCTGTGGGTTCTGTCTTAAGCCCCTCCACAGCTCTCTTTAGCTCTGAAATCAAGTTTTCTGAGCGGAGCTTTAACTCCCCCACCAGAAGTGTCGAGACATCTTCCTCAATAGAGTTCAACAGAGGCCCTGGTGAAACAGACAAGCCAGTGAGGTAACACACAACTACAAAGGAATAGGTGTCCTCTCAGTGATACACCGGTAATACATTAACACACACACACGCATGTCACACACATACACATACACACACACACATACACACACACACACACACACTCACACACACACACACACACTCACACACACACACACACACACACACACACACACACACACACACACACACACACACACACACACCTATCTTCTCCTGGATGTGAGAGCAGTGGACGATGAGGAGCTTGTTGGAGGTGGTGAGGGAGGGGGGCACTGTGCGGACCCTATCTGTCCAAAAGCGAACCTTCTGAATATGCTCCTCAAAGTGTAAGGCAGGCATGCCTCTCATGGCCTCCAAAGAGGCTGGACTCCATTGGCTAGTGAACATATGGATGTCCACCAACCAGGAGTGTCCCTCACATAGCTGTTGGAACTCAAGCAGAGCCTCCTGTCCAGGGAGAGTCAACAACTCCACTCAGAAATCAGATATACACCCACTGTTTTGCAAATGCAGAACTTCTTATGGATCCACTCAAGGAGACCAAATTGTATCTGATAGAATGAGAAACGACAAAATTACCTGTGTGATTCTGGCTTGCTCTCTCTGTACCTCCTTTGCCCCAGTGTTAAGGCTGAGATGCCACTCAAGCTGTTTCCTGGACAAGGGGTAGTACTGCCCTCGCAGCCTTTGGCCCTGCACCCTCAGAGAGGTCAGCTTGGGCAGCACCAGCCTGGGAGCTGTTAAGGGTCGAGGTTCCCTCTTGCATGAGAAGCTGCTAACACCAGTGAGCTCACTGTCCTTCTCCCCAAGAGCTGAGAGGCACACACAGAAGGGGAAAAGCAACAACATATTCTATATGAAAGCTTTATCGATATACAGTATAGGCCTACTGTACATACAGTATACTGTATATGGACTGTGACGGTGCAATGGAAAAACTAGTATCCTGTTTACCTTAACCTGTGATGGAATAGAATAGAATAGAATTTCCTAACAGATAATAAAGTATTCTATTTTATTTACCTGTGATAGCAGATATGCCACTGGTACAAGCAAGGCTCAGTTCAGGGGTTAACTCCTGAGCAGCACTGGTGAGAGATGTGCTGGCAGTCACACAGTCCGGGGAGAAACTGCAAGTGTCAAATACCTACCAGAGTGTAACCAGAGAAATATTGAACACTCAAACTGGGAACAGATGATAACAAACTGGGAACAGTTGATAATCTTCCTGTCTTTACAGTAGTAGTTTTGTAAGCTTTCTATGGTTCTTAATTCCTGTTTTTATTCAAATCGTATTTACATAGTTTTGATTTGATTTGATTTAGTGTTGTTATTAGTGTCTCACCTGGAGGGCGGAGTCTGCAACTGACAGCAGGGCCCCATGCAGCACTTCCTGAAACAAGTGCATTGGCGGGAACAGGGTCAGCTGACCATCTGCTCCGAAGATCAGCTCTGCTTGGAAGAGACTGCCCTGCTGTGGTTGTTCTCTCTGACAAGTGCAACATAACAATAATAATCAATAGAATATATGAATAATATCACAATCAAATAACATCAAAACCTTTCATCCACATTGAGTTCAATAAAACAATTTTAAATGCAAGATATGGACACCACCTAGTAAAAGGAAAAGGCCCCAAATCCCCTGCCGGAAAAAAATGTGACTGATGAGCTGGCCATGATTAACCTCTCTTTGGAGCGATATGGAACATGTAGCCAAGGACAGGAAAATATGGAGGGGCTCATTGTGGCCTTTAGTCTCATTGGGGATGAAGATGATTTTGTACAGTAGGTAGGTAAGCTTTGTGCTCTCTTTCCTCACTTTCATGACGTTGTTGAGGAAAGAGTTGACCTCTCTGTATGTGATGGTAACAAGGCTTTGCACAATCATCTGGTCGACTACTGCGGCCATATTGCCCAGCTGCTGCAGGACGTATTCCGCGCGACCCAGCTCTCTCCTCAAGTCGCACAGGTGAGCCAGCTGAAGGTGCAGGGGCTGGCTGCGCTGGTTCAGCTGGGAGCGTTCCACACGCAACTGCAGCTCCTGGTGGGCCCCATAGCTGTCTTCCTGGACCTGGCAAGAGTACATCCGTATCAGTCATTCAGTTTCATTAAATTGTCATTCCTCTTGTGTCTTTAAGAATAAGGAAAGTTGGGATACCGTATTCAGGATGAGAGCACGATACTGCAGGAATCTCTCCAGTAGGCCCCGGCATTCCTGGTTTTTTTTCATGAGTGTATTCTGGAAGTCCAGAAGTGTGTACGTCTTGGATTCATCCTGTGGCAACCAATGAACCCCTTTCAGTTCTTCAATCAGTCTGGAAAACATGAAAAATGTACAAAGTATTACTATCATAATTCTTATACAATCTCAGAAATAATCATGGACCAAAATGAACATGTTACGTGACAGTGGTGTTGATGTTCTGTACAAAGCAAATGATGAGATGCAAATCTCTTGGATCTCACCTGGAGAAATGAAAAAGTGCATCTCTGAACTGGGGCACCGCCATGAGAAGTAGACCCTGCAGTACCTCACACTTGCGCTGAAGAGTGATCTTGCGCACGTTTCTGTGCCACCTGGACATCAGAACAGCAACAAAAAGGAGACATAAGTGCCGGGGTCAAAGTTAAAAGTCAGTGCCACTCAGACTGCACTGTGATATATACTATAGATTTGTCTGGTAATGTGATCATGTAATATGAATGTGTCCATCTGTGCTGTACTGTTTTTCTTCTCTTGAATTTAAATACAAATGTATCACAAAGCATGATACTTGTGAGCAGTTAGGCTGCTTTGTGAAGTATATGTGTAGACAATAAAAATGGACAGTAAGTCTACCTTGTGAATGTCTTACGTAGTAGATAGTCTCTGAAAAATGGGATATCCTGCAGGGTTCTCCACATCAAGGCCTCGCTGTACCATTCTGCCAGCGTCAGGAATCCAGCACTGCATCCATCCCTCACGTGGAGCACAGACGTAGGGGAGAAGATGTGATGATCCGAGCCTGCTCTGCTGTGGGGCACCACGCGCAAGTCATACGGTCTACAACAGAAAGAAAGTTGTTGATTTTGGTTGTGGTTCATTTTGTCATGTCTGTTGTTATTGATGATGTTGTCTGTTTCCTTTGTCATTTGAATATCCTACATCATCATTCCAACTGAGACTCAACTGTAAATAAATAAAAAGCATTATAGACAAATTCTATAACAAATATAGCAACAAAAAATACAATAAACAGTACAATTGTGAATCTCTCAGAAGACTCTCAGAAGATAAAACTGCTTAAGGTCTTTATTTTCAGGCCATGATGGATTGACAAGAGAACAGAACAGACCAATGAAAAGTATGTAGGCTAGATATTCTAGGATTCTAAACCTGCATGATGTCCAATACCTGTATTGGCCATCATCCACAGCTCGCAAGTGGAAAAACTGGAGCTTTCCCAGATGTCTTTTCTTTGCAAAGATCTCAACCACCTCCTCCCCGGTGAGAGGCTCCCTGTGTTTGCTATCTTTTCCACTCTTAGACTCTTGATCAGGGGGCTTTTTCATAGAAACCACTTTGTCTGTAGCACTGTAAACACACACAAAATAAACTGTGACTGTTTGTGTCACTTAATCTTATAGAAAGTCTTACTTGCAATGATTGTGATGTATAAAGTTTCGTCACTTACTTTAGACTAATGCATCTGTATAAGAGCATCTGCTAAATGAGTAAAATGTAATGTAAAATCTAACAATACAGTGAAAGTAAGTAGTTCCATGTAGGTTACTCATATAAAAGACCAATGTCAGACACAGGAGGGAACTAAAACACAACAAAAAAAAGGTTACGCCTGAAGTGAGCATGCTCATGGCATACAAACCTGTCACCTAAGGACTCCTCAATTGACACCTCAGTCGCTTTGACAGGGATATTGGCACCCAGGGCTGAGGCCATCCGACGAGGTCCCTCCAACCACCTGCACTCCTCCATTGCCATCCCAGGGCCCACCTCTGCTACAATGCGGGGGAGCTCCACCACTCTTAAAGTAGTGGGACCTGGGGAGAGGTTTCCAGTGCTGAGGGGACGACCAAGCAAGGGGTCGTTCATAAAGGCTGGAGAGAAGGGAACGAGTTCCTGGGACTCCAGTGGTGGTAGTGAAGGTACAGAGGCCACATTGACCAATGGGATAGGGTCATTCTTCCCTTCTCTGCTGTGTTCCAGGGAACTATCCCTGACCCTGGCAGTGCTCCTTGCACCACTGTGTTGACTGTCTCTTTTAGGAGCTGGCATTGTTGCAGGTTGTTTTGTATCACTTGTTTTGCAATAACAATCCAAGCTTTAGCCACTCTTTTCTTCTGTTCAGATCAACTTCATATTGTTCTGCCAAGCACATCTCTGAAAACAACCGAGAATTCCTGCCTAAATGAGGCAAAGAGCGACCTCAATTAGGGGGATGGATGCCACATTTTGCAACTACCAGCTAGGAATAAACTGACAGTGATTTTGCAACGCTGTATTGTTAACTCGCTATAAACAGTAATTTTTGCCATAGCTTGTCTTATTATTGTCTGCAAAACATTGTCAGTTATTGACTTTGCGTTTTGACAAATAATTAACCTCTTAAGAAATAGCGAGCGAACGAACTTTTAAAACTTTCTCTTACCTGCGTTACCACATCCTGAAGTTAGTGCACCCGCAAAGCAACTCGGTCTCGTTCCCATAGTTACAAGCGACAATTTTAATGTCACATGTTCTCCAGAGGGGGGCGCAAGAACACAGCGAAAGGTAGGCATGATGATGAGAAGAGAATGATAGTTCAAGCAAAGATCCCTCAGATCTGGTTCATGTCAAGGCGCTCTCTTGTTATAAGGAACAAGGACGTGCATGACTCTTTGTTTATGTCCACAATGCTGATATGTTTTGTTATCAAAGTTGTGATAAATTAATCTAACTGTATCCCTCCCTGGCTACAGTCATAAGAAGGTCCTCCTCTCAGATCCCATGGCCTGTTAGTGTGAACCAGTTAGCCAAAGCTGACACTTTTGGGACTATTGGTTGACATTTGGCCCAGGCTAGTCTAAAGTGGTGGCAAAATTTGACATTGAACCACTGCTCAGCCTCACATAGGCCGTCTTTCTTCCATTCCTGGTCCTTTCGCTCTTTCTGGTAATTTTAATCAATGTTTCAAATGATTAATGTACTGAACATCAAAAAGCAATGATGCCATGCATTCAGGCTGGGTTAAATAATGAATTGATAATGAACCTGTTATGAAATTATCTTTTAAATTAAATCATTTTCTTAGCTCTCTCCACATTCAATGTAAAAAAGAACCATGAAAAATTACCCACAGGACAAAAACACAGATGAACCTGCATTATTATATGTAAACCTCCCAAGCATAGATATATCATTTCAAACAGTATCTACTTCAGCAGTCTGAAAAAAAAATTGCTAATGTACAAACTCATTATGGCAAGGAGCACTGTTGTACAAATTATGCAAATACTGATCCAACCTGATTTTTTTTATTCCCTGGGATGTGTATGTGTGTGTATGTGTGTGTATGTGTGTGTGTGTGCGTGCGTGCGTGCGTGCGTGCGTGTGTGCGTGTGTGCGTGCGTGCGTGCGTGCGTGCATGCGTGCAAACAAGGTACACAGAGTTTAGAAGCAAAATTATTGTAATGAATTTACAGCACCAGTCTTTAATGGTAATGCTAAGAGTTTTACATCATAATATAACCAAGAGGAAAAAAACCTTTCAAAGTTGAATAAGAGACAAAAAGTTAATAACAGTGCTACGATTAGACTCAGAGTACAGTATAATTTCTATCAAATTGTTAAGTCTAACAAAATATTGCATTATTATTCAAAGTACAAATGCATGAAATACATAATTCAACTCAAAATAAACAATCAACAAATTAAGAAAAGAAAATCTAAATGATATGACAGCCTAGAGCAGGAATGACCTGATTATAAGACTATTAAAGACTATAAAAGCCATTCCATACAAAGTAAAACAAGGCTTACATAAAATACAGTACTTGCAATATTTTTTCACAGCGATTTGTATGACTGGTAACTCCACAAGACTTAGAGAAGCTGCATACAGTTCATGAACCATATTGGAATGATGCTTCGTATGTTGCTTCGTAGCTGGTCACCAGGGATGCACCTGAGTCACCTGAGCGGTCTTAGCAAGCCTGGACCCCAAAGCCTCACATGCCCTACATGCCTAAATGGCAACACGCAATAAATCCAGCACCCACATAATTCTTACGTGAAATATGTTTGGGAGTTTCCTTTATTTCAAGCCTGGTTGCTCACACAGTGGACTTGACGTCAATGACGATGGAGTAGCTGACCAGCTGGGCGTATTCCTGTCCTCCCCCTCTTCCCACCTGTACTGCTGTCTTTCTCAGGTCAGGAGAACAAGAATCCTGCAGCAGACACGTCAGGGCCGCAAGGGACTCTTGCTTCTGACAGGAGGAGCAAAGTCACAAAGGGTTAGTGGGCAAAGTACACACAGGTTTAGCTTTGTTAGATAGATTTGTTATATGGACAGAGACTATTGTAAGAGAGATGAAGAAAGGTGTGGCGAGCCAAGGTCTAGGTAGATTAGATTTAATTTACTAGACACTACATAACTGAGACAAGAGGGCAATGTTGCTCATACAGTGCGTCCCTTACCATCACGTGTACTTCCTACCTGAAGGATATAAAAGAGAGGCCGTGGCCCGTACTCACTCTCTACCATTTCTCTACCAAGTCACTTGGATTGTTTTCTCTAGTTTGGCCCAGAGATCAACAAGGATTGTGTGACATTGATGGACTTGACATGTGGGACACAAGTCCCTTCCATCATTTTTACTCATCATTTTATCATGACTACTTACCTTAGATGTTACACGTTCTTCTCCATTTATTTTGCTGCAAAGCAAAGTCAAATTAAGATTAAGATAACATTATTGTCCATTATCACAAGGTAAACAACATTTGTCTCTTTGCATACCTGAGTTGCAGGTGTTTGCATGTTGAGTTGTGTGGCCGGTGGGTATACTATCATCATCCTAACTCTTGATAATGTCAGATAATTTCTAACCTGCAGGGCCAGGATGCACCCCTTGGAGGCACTGTTGTATGAGTGAACTCCTCTGAATCCCTCTACTGCACAAGTGGGAATGCATGCATTATGCGACTGGAATATCTAAACATAATTCTGGTGACCCCAGACATCATCATTGATCTCTGTGTTGTCAGAAGCAGTGGCTCACCTCGTACATCATGACAACCCACCCCACCCCCCCACCCCCCTGCCAATGAAGACCAGCTCTTGTCAAAATGTGTTCCTACAGCCCTGGTCGGGGGGTAACGCAAATCTCAAAATAGCTCCTCTCTCCAGGGGAGTCATGTTTTCTCTGTGTATGCTGTCCGAGTCGACTGACCTTCCCAAATTAGCCTGACAGGAACCTTCCCACAGGAACAAGAGATAATGGGATAGAGAGATTCGTTGGACCAATGGCACCTTGACCAAATACACAACTCATCAAAGAGACAAACCTCCTATTGAAATAGCCTCTGAACCAACATTTCAGTTCAGTGTATACTTCTTTGACTTGTCCCTGTAGGAGAAACTTTTGACGAACCCTGGAACCCTGGTGCCATATAGAACCCTTGGTGCACTAAAAAGGGTCTGGCACCCAAAGTTGTTCTTCAAAGGGTTCTTCTAGGGGGAAGAAGCTGAAGAACACTTTTTGGTTCTAGGTACTGTAGAACCTTTCTTTTCTAAGAATGTCTATACATTAACTGTATCTTTACACAGAAGTTCTGACAGGTTAATGTTATACCATGATGTTTATGGATCTGTAGAAACGTTTAGATGCTTTGGAAAGCTTTGGGATCACCAAGTGCTGTTGTACTGAGACACTTGATCCTCTGATCAGATCCAATGACAGCAATAAGATAAGTCTGCTGTATGCATTCTCTCAGTCCATGATGAATAGCAACTGAGATTTTATGACAATGCAACTTCACCAGCTGTCACTACTTCCAGAGTAAGTGATTGTAGGTGTTGTGTTCCACAGTGAAAAACCAAACCAAAAAAGGTTTGCAAATGATAAATGGGAACAATTGTAATTAATTCAGATAACACATGAAGATAATATTATTGTTATATATCATCTCAATATGTCATGTTGATATATGTAAAATGTATAATGCCCATTCTATATCAATGTTATAATCCCACTAATTTTGCATGTGCTCAATAAAAAAATGCTAAAAAATAAAAAATAAACGATGGAAAACCGTTTGTCTGTCATTTCATTTGTCTTCACCACAAAAGCAGTGAGACACGGTGTGTGCTAGCAGACTAGCAGATGTGGTAGCAGTAGTACCTGTCTGTTCCAGCCACAGGGCTTCCTGTTTATGAATAGCACCCAGCTACTTTGGTCATGGTGAGCCACCTAATGTGCAAATTCAAAGACCTCACTTCCTGTTTATCTCATCACCTGCGAACCTGCACTTTCCTGTCGTGCTATAGCTTCACCTGTCACCTTCAAGAGCATGCCACTCACCAGAACACCCAGACAGCGACGATGACGATGACTGCGATCGCTGTAGCCGAAGCGAGGCAGACAATGACGAGTGTCCCTGCAGACACACAAACATACGCACACAGACAAACATACGCACACAGACACACACACACACACACACACACACACACATACGCACACACACATACGCACACAGACAAACATACGCACAGAGACACACACACACACACACACACACACACACACACACACACAGGACAGTCATCAGATTACACAGAAATGCACAATCATCAAACACACTTATTGTGAAAGCTGGGTAGATGCAAATAAGATACAGCAACACATCAATTTCCAAAAAGAGATTTATTACTTCAAAGAAAAATGTCTTAATCTTAATCATAATCGATCTTCATCATACTGTAAACTTTTGGCAAAAGGTTCTACCTTGAACGAAAAAGGCTTCTTTGACTATCCCTGTAGAAGAACCCTTTTTCCTTCTAGGCGGAACCTTTTTTTGTAAGAGTGTACAGTATATTGTAACTTTATCATTGCTGTAGGATTTGATGCATGAAAAGGTGAGCGAACACTTACAGAGCTGTTTGTCCTCACTAGTGATCTCCACCTGAATGAGGACTGTGGCCTGGTGGTGGTAGAATGAAGCGTGGCAGGTGTAAAGGCCCGCCTCCCGCTCTGTGACCTTGGATTGGATGATCAGGGCCGTGCCCTCCATCTGGACCAATGAGCCATCGCTCCTTTAACACACAGGGACACAACACCTATTCACTGGCTAAGTGATGAGCAGCAGAGTATTACCATCAGGCGCATTCCACAAAGGTATAGCTGCAACAGATCCGTGTTGCCTTTACTGATGTGGCATATAGTATATGATGTCAGTAAGTTGGCCATTGCTTTTTATCGACTCTATTTACAACTTCTGTAGCTATATTTAAACCCAATTCAGTTAAATCCACCATGCCAAAGATGTGCAAACCTTTTAACCAGGATGACTACACAATTGATGTGGATTCTTGTGAGGGTGTGTGTGAGGACACACAGATCTACTGCTTTATGAGTCACTCTGATAAAGGGTTCTTTAGTGTCATCGTGCCCGCTCTGCCAGTCAAGACAACCCTCCTCGCCTACAACAGCGGAGGCCTGATAATATCTTAATTACCCATAATGACAGCTTTACGACACCGCATACTGATTCATTCTCTTGTTAAAAGCTCCCAATAAACTATAAAAATGAGAACTTCCATCTGGACAAGAACAATGTTCTCACAAATCATGCCCTGTGAAGTGATAATATTAACACAGTGCCTCTGCCTACTCTCTCTTCTGTTGCAGCTCTCTCACTTGGCCTTCACAGTTCAGTAGGTAGGAAAATACACTGAGAAAAAAAAGGTTCTTCAAGACACCTTTGAAAAACCCTTTTTGGTTCCATGTGGAACCAATTCCATTGAGAGGGTTCTACATGGCACCATCAACGGTTCTTCAAAAGGTTCTCCTGACTTACAGGGACAGCTGAAGAACCTAGTTTGGCTCTAGGTAGATCCTTTTTATCTAAGAGTGTACAATGGTGTTTTAGAGTTCTGCACGCCACCTGTTTTCTTACTGTCGCAGAGCACAGAGAGTGGATTACCTGAGACAGGTGAGGTTGTAGGTTGGCACACTGCCGTAGACTCTGAGCAGTATCTTCTGGTGTTGGAGATTCTCCTGGAGGGCCAGTCTGTGTATGACAAGATGGTCCCCATAGGGTCTGCCTTGCAGTGGAGTGGTTTGGTTCAGCACTCTGAGAGATGAGATGTCTATGTATAGAAAGAAGAAGTGATAAACCACAAACAATCTACAAGATACATGTAGTTGAATGTCATTCTCTTTTTGTACTGTATGTAGAACAGTATTGTACTATATTACACTTACAATATTGGGGAACATGGACTGTCCTCCTCTCGTTTAATCCATGGTCATTTTTAATCAAGCAGGTCAGGTCCTGTCCCTCATGGAGGACCAGTGGGAACTCATAGGTGAGCTTGGTCTGAAGTCCCATCCCCTCATACTCAGAGTGGAGAGTGGTTTGGCCTGTGGTGTTCTCAGGTAAAACCCAAGAGAGGTTGACCGCAAGCCCTCCCCCACTGTACTCACACACAGCCAGCCACAGAGGAGAGTCCCTCTGCCCCCTAACAAACACACGCACCACAGGGGCCTCTGGGAGAGGAGAGAGAGAAAGAGAGAGAGGGAGGGAGGGAGAGAGAAAAAAAGAGGAAGAAATGAGAGAGAGATAAAAGGAGAGAGAGATGTTTTATCCTCCAAATTATTATTTAGGGAGACAGAGACATGCCGTAAAGAACAAATGAATACCCTTTAACAGACACCTCTATGGTCTGTGTATTTATTACCACTCACCCAGTCCAGGCACTAGTACATCTCTTCCCTCTGGCATCCCCAATGCCAGATGCTCAACAACACAGGTCACAAACTGGCCAGAGTATGTGGCAGTGGGGACTCGCACCGTACTATGGACTGTGACAGAGCCGTTGGCATGGACCTCAGGCTTCTCCTGAACCCCCTCCAGCTGAAGGGTAGTTTCATCACTGTCTCTGTCCCCAATCCTCCAGGAGATGGTGGCTGCAGGTCTGTCACTGTCCACACGACACAGCACCAGTGTGTATGCTGTTCCCTCCTCCCATTCACCTCTTGACTGGATGGTGATGTTAGGAGGATCTGCACGGAGACAGAACAGAGATTTATTGTGGGATATTACAGGTGTTCATTGCAAATAAAGGTAAGGACTTTAGAACATGAGAGGACAGTGATACTAAACTGCAGACTTATGACAAGAGGACCAATGGCTCAAAGAAATGATCACCACGTTAATTTGATTGAACATACCACACAGGTGGAGTGTAATCCTTCTGCTCTCTGGCTTCTGAAAAACAGGATGATCTACCACACACTCCACACTGAGCTCCTGGGGTAGGCAGACCGGCAGGACTAAAACACTTGTGATGGAGTGTGTTCCATTATGGGAGGTGAAATTGGACCATGAGTGCCTAGACACACCCTCAGGTAGAACCCAGGACACATTGGCGGCGGGGAGAGCATCTGCAGCCAAGCACTCAATAATGATGCTGTCCTCCAGTCTCTCCTGGATACCAACCCTTATGCTGGGAGGAACAGCCACTGAGACACAGAGGACCAGAGGTTAGAATAAACATCCTAAATATAAACATGAAATAAAGACCCTTATCACTAATCAATTAAACCATATGCAACATCACTGAACACTGACTCTGAATACTGAATAATGTACAACTATCCCTTATCTAAACATCTTAGCTTGTTGAAAAATCCTAGACTACCAGAGATAGCATTGCCAGGTGTCAAATGATGTTTGTGACAGATGTCAACAAGGGTTTCCTCATACCAGGCTGCTTGACAGTGATGTCCAGTAAGAGGGAGGCTCTGTGTCTGTTGTAGGAGGCCTCACACTCATACAGGCCAGCATGGCGAAGTTCCACTGGACCCCAGACCATGATAGCACTGCCAGTCACCTCCACGCCCTCAGGAAGAGGCTCAGCATCTCTGGGGTAGATATGGGAAGACGTGGAAATAAACTCAAAGAATAAAAGACTCTACTGTACCTAGAACCTGAAAGGGTTTTTCAGCTTATCACTGTAGGAGAACCCTTTGAATAATTTATTTTTGGTGCCATGTAGAACCCTCTCTGTGGAAAGGGTTCTGCATTTAACCAAATAAAATCAATCTCCATGATGAGCGGGAGTTTTAGTTCTCAGATAATTAAATGCAATAATTAAATGATAATGTCACCAACTTGATGATTGCTATATTCATGAACTTTTTTCAGTTTGAGTAGGATGTGTGTGCCTGTGAATCTATTGCCTGTGGTTTTCAACCAAACGTATCATCACCACAGCCAACATGACATGTAGGTCAGGTTCACCTCTATATAGTGAAACATATAGCAATTCAATAATTGACAAGAAAAGGTATTGATGCATACTCCTAGATTGTGAATCATGACAGCTCACACCATGCCAAATCATATTGGCTTTGATACCTAAATCAATAAAAAAACAAAAAACAAAAACCATAAAATAAGAATATAAATTCTTACTTAGTGCATACAACACTGTAATGTGGTACATCCCCAATGACTTCCAGCCTGATGGTGGCGTTGTCCTGTCCCTCCTCCAGCACCATTAATTCCATGGCTTGACTCTCATTGTTGGAGTCTGAAAACCCTGAGCTCAACAGTCGAATTGCAGACAAATCTGTACACAGTGAAAAGACAAGTTATTAAGTAACTTATCACTCTGAAATCCGTAATTATCAGTAATATAAGTAACAGTACTCACAATATCTGGGCAGATTAACAGTCCGTAGCTTCCTGGGTGTAAACATGGGGTGGTCAAACATACAGGTGATGTTATTCCCTTCATGAAACTCAACTGGGAGGGGGTATGAAGTGACCCACGTGTCTGTACCCATACCATCCTCCCTCTGCAGCATAGAACTGTTCCCCACGTCGTTGGGAAGAGCGAAGGTGATGTCATCATCGTTGGACAGAGCCAAGGTGATGTTAGCTCTTGGTCTCCCACCGGATGCCCTGCAGGTGACTTCCCACAGCTCCCTCCCCTCATCCCCCACCAGCCGTGTTTCAATACTCACACTGGGAGCAACTGCAAAGAGAAGGAGATAGTTTCTACCATAAGAAGGTGGAAATGGTCAGTCAGTGCACAACTACCGTAATCACACTACTGGGCTGTGCCAAGCTGAGCAAAACTGGGCTGGTTTGGTGTCACATCCACCATAGATGCTGTAACATTGCTAGAAAGGATAATGTGAAAAGAAAATATCAGAGCCCGCACAGTATGCTTCGGGTAGTGGCCCTGTAGTGTATAAAGCCTCCACAACAGTTTTACCTCGACTGGCTTTAATGGCTCAGGCTGTGGTTCTGGGGAGGCTGTGTGAGGAGGGGGTGACTAGAAGCTAAACACAGGGCACAAGAAACCTGCCGTTTGGGGTTCAGAAGAGTTGCTGAGTCTTTTCACCTGTTCCGTCTGTTCAGCAGGCTACAGCTGAGACCAGATGTCTCGCCCAGCTGCTTTCAGTGACACATTACATCTCAGAGAACAGTTAGGACTCATATCTCAATACAGAGAACAGCTAGAGAGCCCCAATCCCGCAGCTCACACTGTACTGTACATGATGAATGCCCTGATGTGGTACAGTATGCTGTTGAAATGTGATGAGAATGCATGTACTGTACTGTGCTGTGGCGGTATGATGTATGATCTCTCTCTGTGGCATGGCAGCTGATTGCAGGGGCTATAATAACAGCAGAGTCAAACTAGAGAGAGGAGAGACTGAACACCTGACGCAGAGTGGGGAGATGGTGACCATATGGGAAAAACAGACTGAAGGAAAGGAACGACTCTGTCCCGCTGTCAGTAACCCATGAGCTCAGTTTAGTGCCAAAGAGCGGAGGTGGTTTAGAACCTGTCGTGACGGGTAGCCCGGCGTGAGACTTACCGAAGGTAACCACTCCCACCGTGATGTGTGTGGGATCGGGCAGCGTTGGGTGGCGGACCACACATGTGACACTGTCCTGGTCCTGGAGATGGGTCGGGAAGCGGAGGACGCTGGTCACAGTAGAAGTACCATTAGGGTGAGTGGTGTTTCTCATCTCCACAGAGAAGGAGTCGTCAGTGGGAGGGCGGCCATTTATCTCCCAGCTGATACGAGGCGTGGGTTTGCCGTTAGTCACAGAACAGGTGACTGACTGGTAGTGAGTGCCATTGTCAGCATCCTCTGTCACCAATGTCTGGATTTCAGGCCGGGCTTGAAATAGAATACATAAAACACATAATAAGTGGTCCTACTAATTATTAATGACGCCAACCAACCCCAAAATGCCTCCAAACAGCTACCCCAAACTACCTCAAAACACCACAGGGGTTATCTAACCTCCATCAAAAGGCCAGTTTGTTTTATTGTATTACTTTAACCTTGTTTCCATTACCATTACTGGTGTTAACCACGACGTTATAAAGGCAGACTTACCCAGGACAGTGAGAGTCATGCTGTCGGTGATATCCTCCTCGTCAGAGACAAACGTACACGTGTACTGCCCTTCGACCTCCAGGCTGGAGATGTTCATCCTCACTGTGAGGTTTGTGGGAGAGGCCGGGACAGAGAAGTCTGTATCTTTGTTGAAGGCTTTTTTACCATTGTACCCTGTCAGTCGCTTTGTCTTCACTCTGGAGTCACTCTGGCGTTTCCAGAGGGCATCGACTATGTCATTCTGTCCTAGGTATCGACAGCGTAAGTACACGTCTTCTCCTAGAATTCCAGTCACGCTACGATCAATCTCCATATCCTTTTCCTCCACATCTGAGACAAAAAAGCAATACCTGATTTATTCACTCATTGTGTCACCAAAATGAATCATATCATTTAACACGTGCTTCTTTGATTGATTTATGGCGGGGAAGTTCATTGATTCTTGTTGCTAGAACCCAAACACCAGCGAATCAAATTTCTTTTGAGGAGGGACAAAAACCACAGATGTATTTGGCAAGAGGAGGGGCAGTGAAATGATGTCTATGAGTGTGACTTCCATGAAAGAGCTCAATGTCCATCCCATTGTCTATTAGTAGAGTAGAGCAGAGCTGTGATGGTTGGATGGATGGATGGATGGATGGATGGATGGATGGATGGATGGATGGATGGATGGATGGATGGATGGATGGATGGATGGATGGATGGATGGATGGATGGATGGATGGATGGATGGATGGATGGATGGATGGATGGATGGATGGATTACCAAGTACTCTAGTATGTAGATTGAGATGTAAACCTGATAATGATAGCCAATTGTATATGTAGTGGTAAGTGGTAGTCTTATCTTCCTACCACTTCCATGGGGTTTTTGTCTTGATGTAAGGCTAAAGACAGGGGAAGAACAACTCCATGGACAACGTGACATTGTCCTGTGGACTCCATTATGATAATGAAATGAAAACAGTCCAAAAGATGTGCTCTGATCCCCACACAGACACTACCCACACGCACATGCACGCACGCACATGCACACACGCACATGCACGCACGCACACACACACACACACACACACACACACACACACACACACACACACACACACACACACACACACACACACACACACACACACACACACACACACACACACACACACACACACACACACACACACACACACACACACACACACACACACACACACACACACACACACACACACACACACACACACACCACAGTCTGCGACACTGGCCACCATCGACTTCAGTGAAGGGGACATTTTATAAACCCTGACAGTTTTTAGTGTTTGGAGACAGCAGACAGAATCCAGTGCATACCAATTCAATCTCACCCTTTTTCCCCTTTGGACATTGAGGAAAATTGAACTTGTGACTTCTGAGCTGCTTAAGTGCCGAATGATGAACATTAGTAATGTAGAGCATTAGAGTCATAGAAATTACTTGGAGTAGGCACCCAGTCTAACACTTACAATCACCAATCCTGTCATAAAAAGTGCCTGTTAGAACGCTCTGGTGAAGACACCAGTCACGGCTCTAACTAAATACTCTGGTACCTATCCCTCACTGAATTAATGGGTGGAGTACCGGGTGGTGGGTCCTACATCACGGCACATGGAAACAATGTTCAGCAAAGAAAGAGAGAGAGACGATATATTATCTCTTGTGGATTTATGATTCATAAAAATGGAAAAATGTATGCCCTTGCAAATCATTACTAGAATTAAAGTCAGCCAAGCATAGCCCCATAGGCACACTTAAAGGATACACTGCAAGTAATCACAGTAACAGTCTGAAATCATACAATCCTTTCTCCTTAGACACTGTTTCACACACAGCAACCACTCACCGATAAGATTTATTAACTATTTCTGTTTGGGAGTTTAGTTTACTACCGTACAGGGCCAGTACATCATGGTATAGACAGTCAAGTCACAAGACACGGTGATTTCATCACAAACCCCTTCCATGGCTTCTATGCAGTTAACTTACAACTAACTTGAGTGCTGTATACCATATGTACTGTAGTTGAGAGAGTACAGAAACATGAAAAAAAAATGCTAATAACCATAAAAGTGTACCTGAGCATGGTTGAGTGACGCAGCTCACAGCACGTGTGCAATCTCCCACTGGAGACCAGGGTTCCCCGCCCCTGCCTTACTACTATCCCTACTATCTGTCCCTCTATCTACCCCCCCCTCCTCCCCATCTACTTCACGTCTGTCTGAATAAAGACAAAATATGGATACCGTAACTAGTAACACTTGACATTAAGGTCCTTGGATTCAGTGGTAGTAAGTCCTGTACACGTAACTTTGTCATGTCTCATGTACTGTAGATCTGTCCTCTGCAAACTTTGTCGCAGTGAAACCCTAAAATTGTCATAGTGAGATCACACATCACCCTGATCTGGATGTTTCTTTTACTTTCATCTACAACTGAAAGGCCCAGAAACATGTACTTCAAGAACACATACACTGAGGAAGTTCCTCTAACAGATCACTGTGTAGGGTTTCTGACTGAAAACAACAGCACACAGGGTTTTCCCCATCATGAAAAGAACAGGATTGTACACAGTCAATGGAGCCATTGCCGTCTGATAAATAGCATCCTAGAAGCAATAAATGAAATTTAAATGGTCATAAAGCGTACCACCATTGGACAATAACAGCACAATGCAGTACTAAACAGCACAATGCAGTACTAAACACATGTGTAAGCAATAACATATTGTGCAAAATAATTCTCATTCATGCTCTTCAGTGTTTTTATATGTTTGTCAAGATGCATTCAGATTATTTCAAATTGATTCTGCTGAAGAATAAATTGCTTGTAAGCCTTTGTAATTGGACTGATCAGTGAGGGAAACTATTGCCCCACTGTTCAGTGTAAATGCCACAGGTTCAAGTTAAATGTCTTTAAGGGGTAATAAACTAAACCAATAAACAGAGCACACTCACAGATGGATTGTAACTCTGGAGACTTACCCAGGATTTCCAAGCAGTAGGCTATTTTTAGGACGAAGGCCAAGATCAACAACTCTGAACATCCCATGTTGGTGTCATTGAAATTAAGATAATTTGACTCCACTACACTGGGAGGGTATTTAAGTGAGTGGTGTGGTGTGGTGTGGTGTGGTGTGGTGTGTGTGTGTGTGTGTGTGTGTGTGTGTGTGTGTGTGTGTGTGTGTGTGTGTGTGTGTGTGGGTGTGTGTGTGAGTGTGTGTGTGTGTGGTGTGGTGTGGTGAGGTGTGTGTGTGTGTGTGTGTGTGTGTGTGTGTGTGTGTGTGTGTGCGTGCGTGCGTGCGTGTGTGCATGCGTGCGTGTGTGCGTGCGTGCGTGTGTGAGTGTGTGTGTGTGTGCATGTGTGTGTGTGTGAGTGTGTGTGTGTGTGCGTGTGTGTGTGAGAGAGAGAGAGAGAGAGATAGCATGTGCGTGCTCCTTACCTAAAACCTCAGGGCAGAGCTGCACACACACACACACACACACACACACACACACACACACCTCTTTAGTCTAATTCCTCTTTTTGTTTCTGCTGAAATACAGAAATGTGCTGAAATGAACTGTTGTTACTAGTTTCATTTGCATGTCTATCACTGTTTTCACTCCTCAGCAGAAACAGCTGAATGTGTTGCATTGCAGGATGTGTCTGTTGAGGTCCTCAGTTACCTCATATAACACAGTGCTACAGTCTAATGCATCACCCAGACCATCTCATCCATGAACCAGTCCTCATAGACACACTGTCTGCAAGTTAACCACTTGTTCTCACACCCTGCTGGCCTGGAAACCAGTCACTTTTAGGCATTGTTTTATGACACAGTATTTCTCACTAATTCACTTCATTGCTGTGTTTTGTTTGAGTCAAACTTGGCAATTTACTGAACATAATTTGTCATTGGAATACCCTGCAGGGAATATCACAATGGGAAACAAATGTGGATGAAAATGCACTTGGAAAAACGACTTCTCAGTCCTGCAGCTGCCTACTGGGCATTTTAACAACAACAACAAACATTTATTATCTGTGAGGAAAATCTGCTCTGTGCATTTAGAATGGGTGCGGTCTGGGGTTTGTTCATGAGAACTTCTCAGTGAATACGTTGAATTGGCCAGATCTTGCTATCTTCGATTTCCTGTCAATGCTGATTCACTTTTCCTGACTCTCAGTACTTGTGTCAGTTACACAAAGCTATAGACACTAAAGTGGTACTGAAGTAAACGAAATGGCACAACTGAAAAAAAAGAACTGAGTCATTAGATGGTATGTGGTTTGTACGTTTTGAGTCATTCGGTGAGATATGAAGACCGTTTCACCACCTCGGCTTGTACTTTTCTCAGACAGTTTGTCAGGTTGTAGCTAAAGCTGTTTTTTTCAATGGACTGAAATTACTACACTTGTGTTATATGCTAACTAGATGTTATGTCTCTTTCTTCTGCTCTCTCTCTCTCTCTTCTCTCAATAAAATGCATGCATGCATATGCAGGCTATTGATATATGTGGTGCACCCAGCCATGCACACACGTACACACGCGCAAAAACACAAACCACCAACTACCTGTCTGAAGTAAACAGGATGAACTCAATTCAAGTATTAACTTGGTTTCTTGTTGAGCTTTCTTTAGGAATGAATCCTGACATTGAGCAGAGAAAGAGCAGTATGCATATCTGATGCTGTCATTCACAATTACTGCAGTCATGATTCACACGATGAAAAATGTATGATTTCATCTTCAGAAATGAAGCATACTGCATCTGTAAAACTTAATTGAGTTATATGGCACATTAGCTTTCATAGCAAATACTTAACACAGAGTTAGCTTGTCTCTCTCTCTCAACCCTGAACTAATGTGCATAATAACATCAGCATAAAGCCTGAAAGCTGTTTTCCAGCAGATGAAATTACCTTCAGTGTTATTCATCAGAGTTGAACAGAGGTGGAGTTAAGCTCTGGGAATAGTCAGGAATCTTACCTACTCCCCATTCTCATTAAGATATGTGGTATGCATACTGTCTGCATCCTGGCTCATTTTACTAGTGATAAAACATTTACATTTGGGGACGTTGTGGTATTTATGAATTTCACAGACGTATTGTTGGCATCCCTCTGCAGACACACCCCGTTCTCTCTCTCACACACACACATACATACACACAAACAACACACACACACACACACACACACACACACACACACACACACACACACACACACACACACAATTGGATAAGAGAGTGGAAAAGGTGGCTGATGCTCAGACCGGTAATAATGTGGATGGGAGACATCAGTGAGATGTGTCTCTCAAGGCCTGTGACAAGCCACTTAACCCAGTGGAAAGGAGCATACCATCATTCTTTCCAGAGTAGGGAAAAATCATTGAAAATTCCTCTCCATATTTCTGCACTCCCTTGTTCCCCATTTGAACCCACCACCCGCCTCCCCAGACATGGTACTTGATAGATTCCACATAGACTCCAGGCTAGATATGCTATTACTAAGTGAGCTATCTGTAGTATGTGGAATGATTAAGGAGGCACATGACATTTCTGGAGCTGGTCTATACTGAGAGATGAAACACAGTATCCTACTGGGATATCAATATCCACAGCATGTACATCTTACAAAAATACATCTTGAGAGAACACACTAGGATATTATGAGGATCAAATAATCCTATTTCATTTGTGTTGGAGATTGCATACCTGTCCAGCTGTAGGATTTGGTGGCTTAGGTTAAGAGTACATCTTGACCGGGAGTCTGGCTCTCTTCCCTTCTCCTCCATCTCAGGCTACCTGTTTACACTCCAGGTCTTCAAAACAAAAGCTGGGTGGAGGAGTCTATGTCAATATAAAAATATGGAGGTATTTACTTTAGGGCAGCGTAGTAGCCACTTGAGACCATTTTGGTTCTTTCTAATCCTCCCTGGTACTTCTTTCCTATAAGCATACGACAAGGGATTGAGGCACGTCAATGCTTCACTCACTCCTGTGGGCAATACTCCATTACACGCTCCATCTAAACACTCCGCTCCGCAACATGAAATGTTCCTTTAGTGCTTGACAGTTATTTAGTAGATGGAAATGACTCTCCCACAGACTCCCCCACAGTGCCCAGCAGATCCTGTTGACTAATATACCATTACAGTAAAGTGGTAGATATAACAGGGATGAGCATTTATGGTAAATGGACCTGCATTATGCGAAGCTACTCCTCCTGCAGTCTCAAGCCATTTAATGAAGTTGGAGGTTATGGGCTACATCATTGCACTGTGAGTCCAGGATGTGCCATTTTGAAATACTGTCCAGTAAGGAGCAGTCTGTATTTCAAAAGGAACTTACTGATATCCATTCACTGCACATGATTCAATCTGACAGCAAACTTTATAGCTATCGTATATAAAAGCAGGAGGCCATACCATAGGGAATGGGTGTTTGTTGAGTGGTTATGCTGCACTGCCAGGCCAGCTGGTACAGTACGGTACCGAACTGTTAGGGAAAGCCCAGGTGGCTTGTGTGTGTTTGTGTTTGTGTGTGTGTGTGTGTGTGTGTGTGTGTGTGTGTGTGTGTGTGTGTGTGTGTGTGTGTGTATGTGTGCATGCGGGTGTGGTTGGGTGTGTGTGTGTGTGTGTGTGGGTGGGTGGAGGACTACAACTCCTGGGGGGAAATATGGCAGGCGTTTGGCAGATAGAGTATCAAGATCACATGGCAGTGAAAATTGACACCAGATGGAAGTGGTTTTGGGGACTGGCTGTATGTGTGCGTCTGAGCCTGGCTGAGACTGAGGTGCAGGGTGTAGCCCACCATGCCTGGCACCACTACAGCCTGGCATCGTCCCCTGCCTTGCTGTAGGACTCTCTCAAGAGCAGGCTGAGAACATAGAATTAGAATTAATAGAACATATATTACCTCTCCTGGTATCATATCCTGCCTTGCTGCAGGGCTCTCTCCAGAGCAGGCTGAGAGTATAGAATTAAAATTCATAGAATCAACATTCCAATTCAAATCAAATTGCCACGGTCTGAGGGGGAATGTCCGTTCTACGAATTCTATTTCTATGGCTGAGAGCCCCTTTTAATGTTCATGCCAACCTACAGGTACCACAGCATGGAGGAAGAGGTGACTCACTTCATCCCATGCAAGAGCTGATGGCATATGGACAGACTCTTTTACCCTAATCACACTATAGAGCCTGTGCTGGCCTGGTAGCACATCCACAATAGTTGCTGTAACAGTGCTGGAAAGGACAATGTGAAAGGAACATATTCTAGCCAGTATGGTTTAGGTCGGCCCTGTAGTGTGTAAAAAGCTATCGAGAGCTAGTGATAGGTTTTGTTTACAGGATTATTCACAGTCAAGAAAGACCCTTTGCAGCTTGGATATTTAGATTATGTGCTGTGATTATTTTTGTCAAGTACTGTAGCATGGTCGCAGAGTACAAGGGAGTGACTTTTTCAACCACAATGTTTTGAAGCAGGGAACAGTGGGACAACACCTTACAGTAAGTTAGGCCTACTCCCAGGGTTAAAAGGTTAGTCAAAGGGTCATCTCTGTGAATCAAGAACAGAAATAACAACAAAGCAACATATTCAGCAAGCAATCCATTGAACGGGTCATTATTGCATAGAGGCAAGTCCTAGGATAAATAAATAAATAAAATTAAACATGATATGTAACATGTAACATTCCCTGACATCATAATCAACATCTTTACGATCTGCTTGAGTGAATTATCTTATGGTGTTGTCATGAAAATGGACGGGCACACACTTTTGCTGAGCTCGATAAATTTGCCCCTTTGCAGTTAGGAGATTTCCATTGCTAGAGGGGGCGTTAAATGAGTTAAAGATGTTGCTTTCCTTGACAGCAAGCTCATCATTAAAGGAACTGTAATTAGAGTTTCATCTCCTCTCAAGCGAGCCGGGCACTGCCGGTACTGCCGCGCTAAGCTCAGCTGACACAACAGAAATTTCACACACAACCTAAGACCTGGGGGAGAAATTAGTCCAGTACTCTGGCCAGGACGGGGGCCGTCCGGGGCCCTGGAGCGAGGAAGGGAAGCAGCAAATCAATACTGTTTTATAGGCCTGAATCATACATAAATGTTCCCTCTTAGCATTGCTACTTTCAGTCATCTTTGATCTAGTCTCACCAGGGGAGTAGTGGCTCCCACATGCAGACTGGTGTTGGACAGATTTAACTGTTCTCTCTGTGATTGAGACTCTTATAGTTTTCTTTTTATTACTGCCATGGGCCATTGGCACTGCCATGGGCACCCACACACAATAGTGAAATTTACCAGGTCATTAAATACGATGGGTCATCCTCCCAAGCCCAGTTTTTATAACAAATATCATTATGTGTTTTCATGTTCACTCCTGTCAGAGGACCAGACTAATAACTTGACAGTTATTTTTATTTTTGCATCTCAAACAGCAGTTGAACTCAACTCATGGCTGCCATCTGTAGGCAGGCTGTCACTGACTGACATTTCTGACATGAGGAAAGAGACAAAATACCAACAAGACAAACAAGAACTTTCACTTTAAAACAGTTGATCTCAAAAATACTAAACTCACAAACATGACGGGTTAACAGAAATAACATAATAATATACAGATATAGTGCAACTCTGTCAAATAAAGAATGGTGAATGTGCTCTTCTGCTATACTGCATGTGCAATATGTTTGATACATATAAAACTGCTCCAGTTGAAGATAGACATTACATACATCTAAAACACAATAAAGTCTAAAGGGATTTCCATTGTGGTCATCTAACAGTAACAGAACAAAATATAGTTCACAATTTTAGTAGAACATTCCCTATTTGTCTTTCAGAAGAGAAACCATAGGACCTGCTCCTGCTATCCACAGAGGGGACAGGGAAGTGGGTGTATTTATCCAAAATGCTGTGTCATCCTAACTTCCACCCTCTCCTCCTCGCTCCAGTTACCTCAGGGCATAATTAGCATTATTGATCAGATCATAATGAAACTAAAATTAGCCCTAAATCAGCCCAGCATGCCAAGCAGTAGGAATACATATTTGAAAGCTCTCTTGATTGTGATAATGGCATCGACTCCTGAGCTGGAAGTGCAGAATGTTGGCTATGGTGACCATGCAGGCAGGGATGATCCAAAGTTCTGTGTGAGCCAAGAATAAACAGGGATGACCAGATCTCCCAGAAATCCCCCATGGCGCCTCTGTGTGTGTGTATTCACTGACCGCTCAACCAACGCATTCCTGCAACAACACGCTGTACTCTAGGTCTGTCCGTGTTGATACGGGGATCATCAACACAATGACAACTGAATCTGCACTGGAGAGGCACTCTGTCCAATTAACCTTTAACCTCCAAGCGGCAATAACCACTGCCACGGCTGAGCAACACACAACCATTCACACGGTGCTACTCATTCACCATCATTCATCATTCGTTTCTTGCTAACCCTGAACTATAGGCTCACCCTTTGCCTATACAGTACATATACTGTACATATATTATATAGCCTGACCTCTGACCTACATATGCTGAGTTAGATTTCACAAAAGATGATGACAGCTCACTCTGTGTGAGAGGCATTAGATAAACCTCAAACAGCCATCCTGCATCGCCAGTGGTCTATCCGCCATCCTCTCTTTTCAGACCTGAGCCCATAACCCTCATCCATCCTGGATCGTTGTTGATAGAGCCAATCGATTTCCTTAATGGTCCAAAGTCATTAGTCATGTTCCTGCACTTACTGTGTACAGAGTCGTCAACTTGTATCCCAGCCCCATTGGTCCTATTGCAGTCCATGCAACAACAGTACAGAGTGTGCTCGCTCTAACATAACAATGATATGAAATACTGTAAGAAGGATATAGCATATGGATAGATTTCAAACTTAATATTCGAATAAGGTGACAAAGTACGGTATGTTTTATACAGTACATGATGTATTTTATACTGTATTAAAAGTACCGTTCTCATAGTCAGTGTCAGAGACAGGTCAATAGGAAAAGTCCTTTCATAGTCATGTTATAAAGTGCTGCAGAGTGGTGGACCCTGTGGATTGGCTCACCTGAATGTCAGGCAAAATGTCACAGACAGGGAGGTTTGGCACCACATCACAGGCAGACGTAGGGGTACACGCCCACGGCCACCCCCACCTGATCCATACATAAACTCCATTCTTCCCCAGGCCCACTACATCATCAAAGATAAGGAGAGAAAAAAAAGCTTGAGAAAGGTCATAATAGTTTTGCCTCGCAAGAGAATCTGTAGTCACCTTTAATTAAGTTGCGTCCTTTACGACACTGTGACGTTTGGGGGCTCTTGTTACACTTGAGACTAACATGCAAACATAATTTTAAGGAAACAAGGTCAAGAGAAGAGAGTTCTGTTTCAGTGTGACTCAGTCGTTGGCATTCGAAATGGAAGATGGTTAAACACTGAAATAATAATATCCCTCAGTGAACTTTATGGTTTTGGTTCCTTTAGTATACACGGGTTGTTGCACATTATGATATATAGTACTTGATGCGGTTCATATTCCAATGGTTTTTGATTACACCTCAAATAACTTCAAAAGCATTTCAATTTGAAACTACTCTGGCTTCTCTTGACCTGACATTGAGTTGCTAACACACTTCCACATCTCACAGTCTACACAGTACCAAAACAAAAAAAAACTAAAACGACTCTACAAACTTTTAAGGCGTAAGAAAATGCCTAGACACAAGTCTGCACAGGGCCAGGGTCCCTATTCGCCAACCAATGCAGCCTGTCTAAACTGACCTCTGTCCCTAGCAACAGGATAACTGGAGTCTGGGTTTGGTACGGATTCCGCTCCTCATTAAATAGAACTTTCACTCCTATATAATTAGTGACTCACTCCTGTCCAGAGTCTGCATAATGACATCCAATATTTCTAGCAAATGGAGAGAAGGGGCTCTAAACTTTTATTTCTAGACACATTCCCCCTCATAATCTTTGGGGGCAAAAGAAATTATGTCAATAAAAATCTGGAGCCAGACAAGGGGCCCAGACAGTTTTATTGCATTCTGGGATTAGGCTATACTAGTGGGAAGAAATTAAAGTGCATCGTCACGGCGACCAGACAGACTCCCTATCCTCATTGTTGGAGTGACATAAATTCATGACCCCTCCAGGTAGCCACCACAGCCAGGGGTAAATTCAATCACGGAGCTGCGAGCCCAAACACCAGCGCAGCCAAAGAGAGCTGCCACATAGCCTTTGTCCACAGGAGACATTGGATACTAAACCTTTTATGATGTTACCCTTGAGGACTTTGACATAACCATCACAATCAGTATGTCAGTTTGTGAAGGCATACTGTATGACTGTATCAGTCACAAAGGCATCATTTTTTTCTCTTCAGATAAAGGGTTAGGGTTACTGTGACTTAGCATGTGCCCAACATATTGTACTGTAGCTATGCAGTCAAATTACTCAGAATCACAAAATCTACACATCACTCTTACTAATAAATGCAGCCATCTCCTATCATCTGTACTTGAGGACATCACTGGAGAGTTCAGAACTGACAGTGGTAGACCAAGTCTGACAGCACAGGAAGAAGCCAATGCAAAGTTTCAAAATATACAATCCAATTACCTTGGTAAACATCATACCTTCGCACCCAATATACTGTTGTATATACTAAACTAAAGTCTCCATCTCTGGCCCTCTTCCAAGTTCCATTCCTTATTATCTAACTGAACAGCAGGCGTTAGCATGTGATTGGTCAGCAGGGAGTAGATTGGGATCATTATAACCAATAAACTCAGTGTGCATGAAGGTTCAACCTGACAGGAGTAATAAGAAAATGCATGATTTGATGGAATATTCCTCCCCTCTCTGCTGTACGACAAGCCAAGTTAAGGCAAGGCCAGGATGTAGTTGCCTTCCCTGACTTTACCTAACAAGACAATGGAATATCTGCCTTTATTTTCTCTCCGTTCCTTGGCAGAGGAGGTGAAAACGTCCTGTTATGCCCAGATTCTCCAACCTGAGTGCCTCTGACTGCTGTAGGAGGGTCAGTCTCCACTACTTCCTCTAACAGCAGGAGCAGCCAGCTCCAACCCCTGACCGTCGCAGCAGGAGTGCAGTGCAGGCCAGTGTTAAGTCCCTGTAATTAGGACTTCATGCTGCTTGCCTTTAAAGACTCCTAATGGGCCTCCTACAACCCCCCCCCCCTTTTCTGTTTCATGCAATTTATTAGGTTTGACATCAGTTGTTTCACCTCATCCTCCCCTTTACCATAACACACTTCTGCGTTGTTGTAGAACAATGGCATTGCTCTGCTTCTATTGTGTGAATGTTGCCTTTGTCATCTACCAGACTGTATATGATCATGGTTGTATTTAATGAAGTCAAAAGTGCCTCTGTCTTTCAATGGACAGGCCTTCAAACAAATAGACTTGACCTATCTGTAAGTCAATCTAGTAAAAAATGGAAGAACCAGAAAAGTGCTTGAATACAGCTGGTCCAAAATCAGTGAGCGTTCCCTGATGGATTAAGACTTTGACAAGGAGGCCCCATCTCATAAAAGCTATACCAAGACATTGCATGCCTTCAGCAAACCTTTGCCATTACATGCAAATTGACACAGTTATACAATAATGATACAATAATCAACCATTATAGAATAAGTGATATAATTAACTCTCTGAGGCATATGTTAATGCGAGCACATTAGGGGGCTTTGAATTGCTATCTGAGAAATCAATCTAAAGTGGTGCTCCAACCTACAGTACAACTCTCTTGGCCAGGGGCCTAGATCGCAGGAGTCATATGACCGCCATCTTAACTTTGTGGTGCTGCTACCTGCTTCTCTTTTGAGAGAATAATCTTCATACGATTATCCTGGGTAAGCACCTCAGTACCCTATGATGACCATTGTTAGCACCAGCATTTTTGTAATAAGGGTTACGGTTAGGGTTAATACTGTCCGTAGATCAGAGCAGTAGGTCATTCAGAGGAGGGATGACCCCCAGGTCAGGGAGTGGTGTCAACTGTCTCCTCCTGTGGTCACTGTTTCTCAGTCAGCTGTCTGTGAGCGCAGGGATTGCCGGTGTCTTTACTGTCTACTCCTGTGGTCAACCTGCCCCTCCTCAGCTGTCTGTGAGGCCCAGCCCTGAGAGATAGCCACAGGCCAGGTGAAATAAACACAGCCTGCCTTTAACACTCAGATCTGGGAGGAACAACATGGTGGCAACACAACCTTGCACACACACACACACACACACACACACACACACACACACACACACACACACACACACACACACACACACACACACACACACACACAGAGGGGAATCACTGGACAGATGGTGCTCACTGTCTCCATCTCTGACATGCTGGGTTATGTAGGACAATAATGCCTTATATGTATTATGCAGCCTATACTCTTAATACATTTCATACAAATGTATACAATATTCATAGAATATCTACATATACGCACATAATTATAAATAATGTGTATTCTAAGCCACATACAAGATATCTTACAAGGTATTTTAGGTCCATTACTGAGGAACAGGACATAGAACATGATTGTCAGCTCCGGGCCAGCCCATCTTGAGCAGAACTATCTATCTATCTGAGCCTCCACGTGTTCTCTGTCACTAAGTGCCGTTATTTCTTTTCTACTCCATGGACATTTCCCAGGGAGCATTGCATTGTTTGGGAAGGATTTAAATTGAAGCCGGATTATATCTGCTCCAGCACTGGAGAACAATGCGAGGGGGATATGGGGGTCTTGCTGTCATGTCCCCAGTAAGATGACTGAGTGCCCTGCCCACCCATTCTGATCACAGCCCCTAGCATCCCATGAACCCAATTAGAGGGTCTTAAACCCTCCTATGTACAAGCATGCAGCTCTCTGCCCCGCCACTGGAGAGGCATGCTCATGCTTTTGTCTCGTAAGCTGCCATTGCAGTGCCTGTTGCAATGAATGGGATGGAGGGATGGAAAATTCTGGGAGTGGGTCAATGGGTGCTTAATCTCAGAACATACACTTCTAGGGCCCCATATTACTTGAGCAAAGCTGCCCAAAATAACCTTAATATTTTAAATTATACATAATACAATGTGAATGTTGAATGCTGCAGCTAGCCATATCATGGCGTGCCATACATTCTCACACTGTTTACTTCAACTCTGTTGAATGATCACTTGTTTCCATAGTTAAAGACAAGGCACCCTAAACATTATGCTGTATAGTATTATGAGTTTTTAGTTGGGTTTTTTTGCACATTTCAGTGCTGTTTGGCTCAAGGTAAATGGAGCCCCTAAGGTTGCTGAAGAGAGTACTGACTGTACAGTACCTCACTTGAACTCTTCACCTCACTTATGCTGTCCCTTCAGTTCATTATAATAATAATACAGGCATGCTGATCCCTGTAGGTCAGAGTTCCATACTGTACACACTGACGCTCCCAGCACTCTCCACCCTCTCTGTACCACTCTGTCTCAGTAAGGGACAGAGGAACACAGACTGGCCCCTATGGCTCAGAGACACAGCGAGCTTTTCATGCAGCAGGCTGGGAACAGAGCTGCTAATCTGGGAATGGGCTTCTGAACAGATCTAGAGTAACAATGGAGCTCATCATTGAAAACCGTCATTGTCTTTGCTGTCAGCCTCAGAGGAGGTGCTCAGAACAAAGGGGGCTTTTGTCCCGGTGTCCTTCTTCACTCAGTCTTCTGACGAGTTACAACCCTCTATCCTGAACACCATTGATGTCCACCGAGTCATTCAATCAATACGTGCCACTTCTTTACTGAATAGCCTCGTTCATTGACAGAGTAATCGTCGGAAGATAACACAACAAAGTTGCACGCATGCAAATGACAAATGCACTCCACATTCAGCCACGTGTCTGATTTCAAAACGCTGGGTGACGGGGAGGGAGCACAGAAATGTATAGGCAACAAGTCACAGACGATTTCCAGGCTTATATGACCGTCTGTCTGCCAAACACGTAAAGAAACTAAGGATTTTATAGGGGAAAATGGTGGAAAACAAAGCAGCCCTGAGTTTAAACCCTCTCGGCATGCCTTGGCTTGGTTTATGGAGTGCACTGAGCCGAGTCGCCGTGGAGACAGCACTTCTGTGCTGATGTAAGGGGAACCTCGTCAATCCCGCTCTCCCCCAGCGCAGCCGCCCCGTCTCTCTCCCACGGTCAGAGCAGAGGTGCAGCACTGACCCATGTGTTAATCTGGGAGAGAGAGAGAGGCTCGACTTTCCAAATGGGAGTACAGACAAGCTACGACACACACCCGGCAGAGAGCTTTTCTCACTGATTTGGAAATCTGCTCTCCTAAAAAGTAGCCCCGTCTGACACTTGTAAGCATGGAAGATGCCCCTCAGACCACAATGTCCTCTTTGTGTAACGGTATGCATTTGGGGCCTGGCGTACGGGAGACTTGGGGTTCAATCCTTGCCCGTTACATCTGCACTAGTACGGTGTCTGTGCTGTTGGCTCTGCCCTCTGCAACCTTCATCACTTCACACCAAAGGAGGGCCGAGCAGAGGCCATGTGACATTTTTGTTGTAACTGCTCCGTACTCTCCCACCCTCTGCACTTTGTTTCGTTATTTCCGAACCCATGAGCTCAAACAATTTGTCTGTTCAGCTATGTCAGCTGTGGCCTTTGATGTTAGCTCCCTGGTGCTCTGCTCGTGTTCATTAGCTAACAATTGTTTGGGGGGTGGGGGGGGGGGGATGGTTGGAGGCAGAGGCTGGAAGTAGTCTTCACTTTCTCTATTCTTTTCTAAATTATTGAAGCAAAACATAGTAAGATAGAGAACTCAGAAACCTGGGCTGCTGATCTGATTCCGTCACTGATTAATGGTGCATTTCATGATTTACAGCAATGGCATCAGTAGCATGACATTGCTCTACTGCGCATCTAAGCAACCGATGCCATTTTACAGGCATAGTTGCTGAAGGCGATATAGCCTAGATGCTTTAACTTATCAAGACTCAAACATTGGGTGGGGTCTTCACCAAAAATGTTGCCTGCTGTTTTACGGGGTAACAAAGCTAAACAGATTTGCTGACAGATTCATTAAGTGTGACAAAAAACAAACCATCTAAAAGACAGCTGCAGCTAGGCGCAAGAAAGAGAGAAAGAGAGCTAGGTGCAACTCAAGCCCACCAACACAGATCTGTTTACCCACACAGTCCTGCACAAACATGCAGATAGTAACAGTGATGGATTAGAGTGGGGTTATCCCAGTCAGACAACGTGGCAGTAACAGAGCGAGAGTGTTTGGGCCAGGGCGCTGCGGCCGCACAGGTGATGAAAGCAGAGCAGGAGAAGGAGAGATTTCTGCCTGACATGCCAGAGAAGATTAAAGATCTGGTTACTTCTCTCCCCTCTCTTAATCTGGGCTAGAGGGGACCGATCGTCACTCTGCTGAACAACAGAGAAGGATACTCTTCAGGTCACCTCCAGAAGCGGGTTAACACTGAGGATTAGATAACAACACTTAGAGAGGAAGGAGCGGCAACTGAAGAACTTGCCATGCGAGTGACACGTCCAACAAAAGATCTATTGTGAACAACATGCAGTTTGATAGGATACATTTCTTTCGTATTCAAGTCGAACAGATTGTTTTATGGTCAATATAAAGGACACTGCTGTAGGACGTAAATATATAACATGTTTTCACTTAAACGTTCAGTCCACAGATTCAACTTTCACATCGTGTTTGGCTCATTTCACCAGATGAAGTCATCAAGAGAATGTTATTCTTCGCAATGACTCGATGGATCTCAGTGATGAATGTGTAATGGGTGTGAAGACAGGTTGATGTCACAAGGTGGACAGGACAACCTGGGAGGCATGTGGGTGGTCAGCAACCTTCACGCAGGTCCCAGTACACGTGTGATCAGTTCCATCATCACAAAGGATGCAGGCCTATTCTCTGTGCCAGTGATGGAGTGGGTGATGATGACTAGGACTGGGCAGAAAGGTTGGTTTGATGGGTCACTAACCTATAACCACAGGTGTGGACAGTGGAAGCTGCTGAGGTGACAGAGATTGATGGTTTAAGACCAATACCTGGTGGGAAATAGACAAACATCTGTGTCCCTTTGGTGCAAAGAGTGCTACTTTATTTCATGGTAGCTAACATTTTAGCATATTTGATTCAAAATGGATCTATATTTTAACTATTCAACCTCCTTTTCAAATATATAACATTTTTAATCCGATGACACTCGTGATCACAAACCATGAGAATGAATATGTCCTCTTGTAGGCCATAAACAAGGAACGGTCAAGAACATATTATCTCATTACATACTATACAAGACAAGGAACACATTTACCAAATATAGGTGGTGGAACCATCAGGGTAATGAAAAACAAAGCAAAATACTTATTCTTATTCAATTATTCATTTATTAGAAAACAAAATCTGGTTTGCTCCAGATATGTGATTTGAGGCTAAAGGAGGAGGACAGATACAGCATCACTACAGAGGGCATATGGGCCAATAGAGCAGTGAGACTCTAAATGCCCATTTTTAACAAACAAAGAAAATAATAGAATCTGTCCCTTGTTTCCAATGTGATTTATGAGAAATAAATCATTTGCGCAAAAACAAAGTACAAAATAATTATTCACAACCTTTTCAGAACTACTGTAATATTAAATGCAGCCAAAGTCTTCAATAACATCAGACTGTTGCTCCTTGATGCTCATAAAGTAGGCTTAATCTAAATGCTCCGGGACAATTTCATATCATCATATAAAAAATACATTTTTTTTTTAATAAACAATAAAAAAAAAAAACAGCCAGCATATTTACAAAACAATAATATTTACTATGATTCTGGTCTGTTTAGTTTTCAATGTACTACTACCCCATTTCCAGTGAAATATCAATTAATACAATTTTCTGGTTCTTTGTAACTGAGCTGCTACATGAGTCTTTTCATCTCTATAAGGCATAATAACTTACCTTAAGTCGACTGTGCTTGTTTAAAAAACAAGCAACAAATTCTTAAATATCAAAACGGAAGACATAAAAAAGTCCTCTTCACTGATAATAACTTTATGGATTCATGTACAACAGGTAAATGTTATCTGTGCATTGCACAGGCCATCTAAGGCACTAACCTTTCTCTAGAGGGCTTGAGGGCTAAAAGGGATGGTTCGTCATTTTGATACAGTTTGTTTACTTTTTTTTTCTATCTGGTTAGTCACAGAATGTAAGTGTCAAAATAGCGAACGATCCCTTTAAATGAGCACTTGAATCAAATGTCTGTTGACAATCAGTCTGCTATTAGACATGAACCTATAAACATATGTACATATACATGAGCACAAGCATAAATCATAGATGATTCTACAGAAAGAAAGGAAGGCACAAAAATAACTTAATCTCTTTCCAGTCCGAAGATGTTAAACTAAAAAAAAAAAAAAAAAAAGTAAAAAAAAAATATAAAAAAAAAGTAAACATTCAATCATTTCATGTCAAAGATCAGTCTTTGGACACATTTACAAAACAGAAAGACCAAGCGATCCTCATAGGGTGTCCTGTACACAGACAGTCAAAGGACAAGAACATTTTATCCCTGGATAGTACCTTGCCTACATGTCCAAAAGCTGACCTGGGTGGACCTCGAAGCAGTAGCTGAAAAAAAGCAGTTTTCACACAGAGTGCTTTGTCCATTTAGTCAAGAATAAACTGACAGCCTTGAATCAAACAAATCAAACAAATCAAAAACATGAAATGTGCTTTCAGGTCACAGATGTTGTACACATCGCTGAGGTCAAACACTCGCCAAGTCTGTCCAGAGCAAAAAACCTTTAATTAAAAAGCTAGAACGTTTTGAGGTGAGGGCTTCTCTTTGAGCATGGGCACGAGTGGAGCAGATGTGTGTGTGTGTGTGTGTGTGTGTGTGTGTGTGTGTGTGTGTGTGTGTGTGTGTGTGTGTGTGTGTGTGTGTGTGTGTGTGTGTGTGTGTGTGTGTGTGTGTGTGTGTGTGTGTGTGTGTGTGTGTGTGTGTGTGTGTGTGTGTGTGTGAGTTGTGTGGGTTGCGAGTGTATGTGCAGCCAGGGTGGAGAAGCAAAAAGTGAATGAGGATCAAATTAAACAGAGTGTGCCCTCAATCTGTAAAAACTCCATGAGAAACAAAGAGACCTCATGCTAAAACCACCACCATCTTGCTTTGCCACAGGGAGATCAGCCCCCCTCCTCCAACAGTGTACTAAGATACATTCTCCTTTCTGCCTTGAAGGAAAGCTTTCTCTTTTAATGGTGAGGCTTTAGAGGGGTCACTTTGAACCTTCCCTCCCATTCCTCAGGTTGAATGTAGCTGCAGGCTGAGCAGGGAGTGCAAGGTCAACTCAAGCAAAGGGACATGAGATCACTAGTTTTTGTCAACTCTTTAGATCAACATCATGTCATGGTGCTGGACGTGAACCGGAAAATCCTAATGGAATACCATCACATGGACAGCACTGAACCAATAGGTTCTAGATGGGAAAGAAAAACTCATTTCTACGAGGTTACTGAGATATAATTCATGGGATGAAGGCAGGGAGGATGAAAAAGGACACAAACTCCTAAAATCATATTGTTCCAGCAACGCTTTAGGACATGAATAATCTGAGCCTGAATAGATGAAACTAAGAAAAGATTGAGATTTAGTAATCCTATTTGCTTTGAAGAGGATACTAAGATAGACTCACATAGACTTTATATCTTCTTGCTCAGGTCACAACTTATAATGTTGCTATCTAAACCTATGACCATAAACTTAGCAAAATCACTCCCTTTTTTAATCATATCATTCAATCATTTTCCCTTTCACTTCTGAATGACCGTGGTGAAACCCTTCCCATGTGAAAAAGATACTGACATCAAATGCAATTTCAGCCTGCGATCATTTGTTGAGCTGCTACAACATCGTAACTCGCTCCGTATAGAAGTCCATGGGGGTCAATGGTTGTTATCACAGCACAACAATGAGCTTTCAAAAGTAAATTGCAAGAGCGACCCTGGAAATTCCCATCCTTGTGTAGAACTGTAATTTTATTGAACTGATATAACTCTTTTAAATAATATCTGTAATCTCAACGCCTATCTCAGTCCCTCTCACCAAAGGTAATTTTCCTGCTCCTCTCTCAGACGTACCACTCCCTGCGCGAGATCACAGACCCATCCATGTGGGACACATAGTCGCTGTCCGTGCCATTGTCATAGCAGTCCTCCGGGACATAGGGGGAGCCGTTGGTCACTGTGGGGGTGTGCACAGGTGGCCCGCTGGGGTGCATGGTGTTGTTGTGGGTGTTGTTATGGTGCTCAGGGTAATAGCTGCCTTCCCTTTGCCCTCCCCTGCGGCCGTCGCCCCAGTCCTCTCTTTCCTTGTGGTCGTTGGCGTAGTCGGGGTAGATGATGTCCACTCCACCCTGCTTGGGTTTCAGGTCCTGGCTGCCCTTGCTGCCGCAGTTGTCGTCCCCGTAGACCTCCTGGAGCTCGTGGGGCTGGAGGACGTCCAGCTGGGACTCCTTCTGCATGTCCGAGGGTCCCAGGTACTGCTTGGTATAGTAGTCGCCCCTGAAGGTCCGCCGCTGGCGCATGTAGCAGGCCCCGCCCAGGATCAGCAGGAGCACGAGGAATAGGACCCCACCCACTGCCCCGCCCACTATGGTGCCCAGGCTGCTGTCGGGCAGGGAGGCCAGGGTCGGGGAGGTGAAGTGAGCCTGCCGCTTGTTGGGGGCAGTGCTGGCAGTGTCTCCAGCAGTCTGCTGGAAGGGGGCCGATGAGGTGGTGGGGGCAGCCGTGGTGGGGGGAGGGTCTGAGAGGAGGAGGAGACAAAATAAACAAAAGTTGCTTATAAACTGGAGTTAGAACAGCAGAAGGACATTTTTTTTCTTACATGTATATTTTTATTCAATCACAGTCAATAAAATCTGAATGGAAATTCTGACATTTTTGTTTTCAAAGAGCACACTAATTAAAGCGGTAAAGTGGTTGGACAAAGACCAACGGCTCTGGAAAGGAGTGAGTGGCTCTAGTGAAAGTAGACACGGGGATATAAGAGGGACAAATAAAAGGTATGTGCCAGAGGCCATTGAGTCTGTGTGTGTGTGTGTGTGTGTGTGTGTGTGTGTGTGTGTGTGTGTGTGTGTGTGTGTGTGTGTGTGTGTGTGTGTGTGGTGTGTGGTGTGTGTGTGTGTGTGGTGTGGGTGTGCGTGTGTGTCTACAGTGCTCTGGGAAGTCATGTGAGAAGATGAAATGCTGTGTGATCGATGCTTGGTTCCTGCGTCTGATTGGTCCTTCAGCCTTCTAATGGCCTGTGATGGCACCCAGAGCTAGAGAGAGAGCTCCATGTATCCCCAGGTCAGGATCATCTCGTCTGAATAATGACCTTCAGTCTTCCCGACAAAAAGCAGTCTGACACCAGTAATCTCCAGAGAGGCACACTACTACAAAGCACTATGCTACACACGCCTGACTACAAAGCACCAGGCTAGGCTACAACCTGAACTAAGGGAGCTTTGCTTCGCTTGGCGTCTACACTTAGGACTGCTGCTACTGATCAAACGCACTGGTCTCAGCATAGCTGTAATGACTTCCTGCCCATTTACCTGACTGAATGGGATTCTAACTAACTTGCCATTATATCGCAGCAATGCCTGAGGGACCAGTGATAATGTAAAGGGGTGGGGGACGTGAGCAGGCAGCTCAAGGTCGGTAAGCAGATATATAACATCCCCCAGCTTGTCTCCCGCACCCCCTACCAAGGGCTCCTGCTGTGGAGGGATATGTATAGTATGTACAGTGGTAGGCAGAGCACCACCAGGGACAACAGGCGGCAGCTGGTCAGGAGAAACACCTGCAACCATAGCCCACAAGGGCATAGGGACAACTGGGTATGTGAGGCCACAGATCAAGAATTCATAGAATGGAGTGGACAGTCCCATTCATAATAAACATTCCTTGGAGGGTGTGTCTGTGACCATCTTTGGTATACCATTTGGAAGTTTACGTTTAAATACTGCATAGCTTTATTAACAACCAACTGGATTGACAATAGAATGGTCTGTCAAATAAGGCTTAGATGCCAGAGAGCGGTCCCCTCTTTGATCTCAATGTAAAACAGCCTATTTTCGATTTTCGCCATGATTGCTTTTTTTGTGTTTCAATAAACTTTCTAGTGCAGTACATGCCTGTGGTGTCTTTATTAAAATATGTACTGATCATTGTTGCCCAACAACTGCAAAAGTCATTAAAATACACTTGGCCTGCAACCTCAAAATGCTAGCTGGCTAACTGGTAAACAGTAAACTGTGATTGCGGGTTAGTCAGCTAGCATTGTGTTGTGGCAGGCCAAGTGTCTGGTAATGATTTTGCAGTTGTTGGACAACAATGATCGATAACTATTGTATTAATTGCCATGGTCTGAGGGGCGATGTCCGTTCTATGAATTCTATTCCTAATTCAACTATTGTAGTTGCTACTGTGGCTGCTTGGACATCTTATCTCCACAGGGGACGCGGGCAGCGCATATGCCTGACTCCTTGTGTTGGCGTATTGTAGAGAAGCCAGATAATTGCTCAGTGCAACTCCGTCCTGGACAGGATGTCAGCTATGCTTTAGTTTCAAGCGGGGCGGGACTCCAAACTGGGCCTACAGTATGTAGACAGATGGAGCATGACAGCCTGCTTTGGGGCTCCTCCAGTTTTCTCCTTTCGATGAGAAACTCGAGGAATCGCGTGTGTGTGTGTGTGTGTGTGTGTGTGTGTGTGTGTGTGTATGTTGGGGGGGGAGGGTTGTCAAAGATCAGCAGTCATTATGTTTGTATATGGATTCAAAGAAAAGGGGAAATGAAAACACAAGAGAGTTCAGTTCTCATGCTCTGTACCTAAAGAAGAATGGATCAGCGAAACATGTAAAGAGAGAAGAAGGAGGGAGAGGAGGGGTAGTGGGATGTTGCTGTGTGTTCCCTGCCCAGTGTTTGCTTCAGAATAGCCCAAGTAGAAAAGAAAGATTTTAGAAAAATGTATGTTTTGAAAGCTTTGGGGAAATCCTCTGTCTGTTTGGAGAGTCACACATACATTCTGAACAGATGTGTGTTCGTACTTAACTAAACATCATTAATCATCTCTTGATGAATCAAACACCGGCTACGATTACAGAACTGAGCAGGTCTTACAACATCCCCTTTTGTATCTGGGAATGTAATCCATTGTGTCCGACCCTGACACCTGACCTTGAACAATAAATAAACAGAACAGAAAAGGGTACATTGATACTGGGCTCTCTGTGGAATAGGCAGGAGAAAACCCTCCCTCGCCTGGCCTTGTATCGGAGAGAAATCCAATGTTGCCAAAACCACAACAGATGAACCTTTGGTACTGATACTGTAGCGCGTCTGTGTTACTTCCTCCTCCTGGAGTCTGGAATGTGCGTACGTCGAGTGGGATAGTTTCACCTCATATGGAAGCTTCACTCCGCTCAAAGCGTACACCGGAGAAGCTATCTTGGGCAGGTTTCCCTGAGGAAAAGACGTCCTCAGAACTCAAAGGAAGAACACGGAAGAAGAAAGAAATATCACCTTGTATCCAGATATGCACGTCTTGACTGCGCAGGCCAATGTCGTTCATCACTTCACATCTGTACACACCAGAGTAGTTCCTCTCCAGAGGGCGGGTGAATGTTAAGGTGCTGTTGGCCATGTCCACACCGTCAGGCATCGGTCCATCCATCCTGTGGGAAAATGACATAGTAAACCACAGAGAGAAAATGAATATGAAAATGCTTTGGAATACGGCTTATATATACGCCTTATTCACAGCTTAACTGGGTGAACGTTTTGCCAAAGACTAAAGCCGGTTGCCGTGGCTTTTAAAATAAGGTGGCCACCTCACCTGGTCCAGGAGAAGTGATGGGCAGGTGGGTTGGCTGTTGCTCCGCATTCCAGCTTCACATCATCCTGCCCCACGAACCAGTTCCTCTCATACCCCGTCACCGACACCTCAGGAGCAACTGCAGCACACAGGCAGCATGTGAGATGGTCGTATGAATACAGGAGCCAGCCCAACCAAACACGCAGAAACCACCACAGATCAGAGAATGACATGACAAAGCAGTCATCAAGGTACAAATATAAAACATGTCAAATCACATTTCAGGTTCTCTAGAATCATAATTGTTACCCAGACTACGTAATCCCTAATCCACAAGATATCTGAACCGAGCTGAGCTGAGCTGTACTGTGCTGGCTTGGTGACACATCCACCATAGGTTCTGAAACAGCGCTTGAAGGGACAGTGTGAAAGGAAAATATCCGAGCCAGCAGAGTAGGATTCAGGTGGGCCCTGTATATGTAAAGCCCCCGTGTTACCAGGTAGAATACATAGATTATAATTTCAAACAAAAAAAAAAGCCCACATGCACATGCATCATCACACCAACAGCCAATGTGACCCCTAGCACCATGATGACAAATGAGGCTTTCCTGAGGGAACAAAGCAAAGCAATGTAAGCAAAAAAAAAGAAAAAGAAAAGTGATAATAAAAAATGAAAAAAAAAGCAAGAGGCAAAGGATTCTAGGAGAGGTGAGGTTTTGTTCGCTGGCGGGATGAAGCCTGGACAACAAACAAACAGCGGAGCGAGGGAGAGCTGGAGCGAGCGAGGGAGAGCTGGTAAATGAGAATCTAAATCAGACAAGTCGGAGTTGTGCGTGGGGGGTAATAATCCATTGCTCACTGGACACTAGAGGTGTTACATATGAAGCCAAACAGAAGCCACTGGACTGTAATAAATGTTGTACGCTACACAATGACTCTGATATCCAATTTCTCTCCCCTTTTTAGATTTCTCGGGAGAGCACGAAACACAAGATACACGGGAACAAGCTCTTATGAATGCCTCCCCTTGACCTCAGGTAACTCCTCGTTGTGGTCATGAAACTGTGCTTCTTCCTCTTCGTTTTGCACTGTAATATCCCCCTGCCTCTGCATTTATTGAGCTCTGAAGCCTCTCTCTTCCTGATTTAACCACAGCTTTTTTCTGCACCCCTCCCCCCCCATTGTTATTGCTTCTGCTGAGGCATGATCAATATTTCATAAAAGCACCTTCATTAGCCAGCACTCACGCAGTCCAAACAGTTACTATCCACCACCAGTACAGCTTGCCAAGGAAGCATGCGTCAATGATTATGACATTAAGATGACTCTTAAATGGCCCTTTTATGAGCCAAAGGGGGGAAGATAGGGAGCAGCCTGGTCTGTGCATACATAAATCAAGCTATCAATATGGGTGGAAGTCAGATAATATACACAGTAGCCCTGCCCATCTCTGATAAATGTTAGCGGCGGGCTTTCTGTTTCAGAGAGTACGCTTAAGTGCTGTAGCAACATGAACAACAGCTGTTCTTGACAGGCAACTCAGAGACGACACATATACCAGGAAGTCCACCTAGCAAGCCCAAGCGACATCAGCAAGCAAACAAACTGAAACAAAATGTTTTGCTCTCTTTCATATGTTCATGGCCATGGTAAAGCACAACACCTGAAGCAGGTAAACCTCTGCAGCTCAACTGGCCTGGCTGCGGACCTGGATTGAAACCCAATCAAGCACAGCTAAGTATTTGAAATGTTTTCAAATACTACCTGGTTGGCTGTGTGTGTGTGTGTGTGTGTGTGTGTGTGTGTGTGTGTGTCCCCAACAACACTCACATTGCACGTTGAGTACGTAGGGGATGCGGAACTCCGTCTGCAGGGCCGGGTGGCGCACCACGCAGGTGAGGGTGTGGCCCTGGGCATGGCGTCGTGGCTCCCAGAAATAGCGGACATGGGTGGTGGTCGTGCCATTCAGCTCGTCCTGCGTCTGCACCTCAGAGCGCCCGAATAACTCCGACTCCCAGGAGACGTCGGCAACTGGGCGGCCGCGCTCTGCGATGCACATGGCCACCACGGACTCGCTGCCCCCATCCAGCAGAGCAGTGGAGCCTGCCGATACATACACCTTGGGCTCCACTGTAGAAGGGGAGAGGGACCGGGGGGGGACAGAGAGAGAGACACAGAGAGACAGACACAGAGAGAGAGACACAGAGAGAGAGACACAGAAAGACAGACACAGAGAGAGAGACACAGAGAGACAGACACAGAGAGAGACACAGAGAGACACAGAGAGAGAGACACACAGAGAGAGAGAGACACAGAGAGAGAGAGACACAGAGAGACACAGAGAGAGAGACACAGAGAGACCCATAGAGACAAAGAGAGACACAGAGAGTGAGGGGGAAAGTGGGAGAGAGAAAGAAAGGGGGGGGGGGGGTGAAGAGGAGAGGGAGAGGGTGGGGGGGGCAGAGATTGGGGTGGGGGTGGGGGTGGGGGATGACAAAATGGAAAATAGATTACAAAATGAGTATTGATCTTCTGTATAAGATGAATAAGTAATGCACATCATAAAACAAGGACAGGGATATGGACAGAGGGAAGTGGTTACAGTACACTCAGCTGCCACACAGAGAAGATTGATTTCCTGCATTTCACAGTACATTTCTATTAAAAATTGATGAGCCAAGCATTTTGATAATATAGGGGCACTTCAGAGGAACCTCAACCTTCGTTGTTGTGCTGGAGTTGTCAGATATGTGTGTGTGTGTTCGTTTGTTTGTGAAAGGGTAAAGTTCTGCAACATCGACCGTCACATTCGTACAATTACAAAGAATCTCTATGAACCAGCCTGGTATATGAAAGACTTCCCCTTCCTCCTTGTCCATTGCAATGGTTTACAGTACACACACTGAAACTGTGGTTATCTTTTTTTTTTATTCTCTAAAAAAAGGGTGGAATCCTAAAGTAACTCAAGATCCACCCACGTAACTTTGACATCAATTGACATCAATGCTAGACGTACGTGAACGTCAGAGTTACGCGAGCAGATCTTAAGGAAGGATTCCACCCATAATGACTATTCTAACTACTGGAGGTTTGGAAGACCTGGTTTGATAGGGCCCTGTCAGTCATAACAATGCTGTTCCGTGTGTGATTGTTTTGGGTGTGTCCTGAGCTGAGGGGCTGGGTTGCTGTGCAGTACTATTCACTGTTTTAAAGCTGGGGTCGCGTTACACAACCTTCCTGTAAGAGACTCTATGAATTACAGGGGGTCGAGACGTGACACAGATTCTCTCAACAGGGGAGCATAAACAGATCCATGTGAGAGGGAAGTGGCCAGTGGAACGTAGCCCCTCGACCTGTGCCACCAGGCAATAAAGCAGGACTTACACTTTTTCTAATGCACTGACTGACATCATAAAATAAGATAGAAGGAACCCTTTTATCATTGTAAGCTGTCCTTCTGAGAGACAGAGAGAGAGAGAGAGAGAGAGAGAGAGAGAGAGAGAGATCTCTGGAGTATCTCCCCCTCCTTCTGTGTAGGTCACTAACAGCTGCTTGTCCTCTCTTCCTAGTCTCTTCCTGTCAGACAGTCCAAGCATATGTGTGTGTGTGTGTGTGTGTGTGTGTGTGTGTGTGTGTGTGTGTGTGTGTGTGTGTGCGTGTGTGTGTGTACGTGCGAGGATTGGGGGGTACGCATCACCTTAGTCCCCCAGACAAGGCCGTCATCCTCCATCTGCCTGCCTCCCCCTCCTCACCCACCTCATGGGTGTCTCCTCTCCCAAAGACATATCTACACCAGGCAGGGAAGGGCAGCCTCTCTTTGCTATCCTGCGAAAATTCTTCCTGCGTCCTGCCCACAGTAGTTGTATTATGTTAGGCCAGGGGCATCCTGGTCCCCACCCCCTATCCCCTTCCCCTTCCCCTTGGGGACTCCCAACCTCAGCTCCAACCTACCTCAGAGTTATTATATCCTCAAACCTTCAGCTTTATTCTCCTCTCCTCCGTTGATGTCCGTTTTACTGCCCATGACATGCATTTGATGTGAGCAATAATATCCATATGGTAATATCAATAATATCTTCTCTTTTCAACTACTTTGATAGCCAAGTCAGAGTAAGGTACTTATTTGGAGGAGCTGTTGGGGAAGGAGGTATCTACAGATGTATCTTGGTGTGAGAGGGAGAGGGTAACGATTTCCCATCAGGCAGCCTTGGGAGGACCTGTGTAGCTCTGGCCCCATCCCACCACGCTGGGCTTCGTGTACTCTTACATAGCCGTCTGCCAGACCGGGGGAACTTAGCTACAAGCTGGACATTGGATTAGATCTTGAATTGTCTCACTAAAACAACTCTTAAAAAAACTAACAAAAACATTTGAGTGAATTTTACGCTCAACAAGTAAACAAGTTTCGCAATCTATCTGTAAGTTTATGTTCTCCAGTTTTAATGACTTTGGGAGCTGAATAGAGAAGATATTATTGCTCACATCAAATGCACGTCATGGACAGTAAAACGGACATCAGTGAGGCAGAGAAATCTGAGACTGAGAGGAGAATACAGTTTATGGTTTGAGGGTAATAGTAATAACTCTGAGACAGAGGCTGAGCTAGGGAGTTTGCCGCAATGTCAGGCACAGCTTTCGCTGACATCTTAATGCATTTTTTTTTCTATAGAAACTCTATAGGGCTCTGCAGTAGGTTTCTCACTTCAGTTGCAATTCAAAAGGTCATTCTAATTCCCTCAGTTTCGGTGGTGTATTATTCTCACCCTGCTCCTTCCCCATTGTTTTCAGGTAAGGAGAGGACTGCACCCCCTGCAACTGCATTTGTTTGGATCTTTTGTGTAAGCTTTGGAGAGGGTGAGAAAGAGAGATAAAGCGAGAAAGAGAGAGAGAGAGAGAGAGAGAGAGAGAGAGAGGAAGGGGGAGATCTCATTTCCTCGTTTAAGAAATCTAACGATTTAGATTTGTATCTTTTTTAAGTTTGAAAAGGCAAAGGAGTAGGCTATTGTAAGTAAAGGAACGTTTCATCGACTGCCATATGACTATTTGCTGTGTCTAATGTCTATGACACTAAAAGCAGAGCGCACTGTGTTAAGAAATGAAACACCACACACAAGGAGAGGTGGGCCTAGATGAAATGGAACACTGTGAAGACCCAGACACTGTCACAGCAGCACTAAAAAGGACATTACACTCAGTCAGTGAGTCCATGTTCCTCAGTACTATGACAGAGACTAGCAGAAGAATTCATTGCCTGAGTCTGAATTGCTATCCTATAAGTCAACGGGACACTGGAACAGCATTTCTGAGAAAGAACACGGCGGTTTTTCAAGGTAAAATCGAGCAGCGATACGGCAACATCCTGCAACAATGTCTTCAGGGGTGGCTGCAGCATTTCTCTCAGAGTGAGTGACATGAGGACAAGAGAGGCGAGCGGAAGGAAGGAACACACTGCAGCCAGGCCCGTTATGTACCGAGGCTTCTAAAGTAAATGTAAATGGCTTCCGTCCAGGCAGTAATTCAAGAGGTTGTAGATTGAGGCGCTTCGGAGAGTAATTCATCCCTCCAGGGCAAACGTTTACTAGCGACCCGAGCAATATTGTATCTCACCCAACCAACCAATCATCACCTTGTGATGGGGGGGGGGGGGGGATACACATGGGAAAACAAGCCAATACACAGGTACTATAGGTACAAAAAAGACAGGAGCTACAGAGTTCTCTCTGTACACACATACATACCTAATACGTTGACGGTGGTGGATGCTTGTGTGTTTCCCAGGGGGAAGGTAGCCACCTTGCAGGTGTAGAACCCAATGTCGGCAAAGCCCACCCCTTCCAGGACGATGGTGGCATCATGCACCGAGGGGGACAGGAAGGAGACGCGCTTGGCGTAGTCGGGGGCGATGGAGATGCCGAACTGGGGGTTGAAGACGGCCAGGGTGATGGTGCCCGTGGGCATGCGGCGCTCCCAGGAGCTCTGGGTCAGACTGAGGTTGGTGCCCACCTCCACCCTGCAGCCCAGCGTGATGTTCTTGCCCAGCACAGCACTCACTTTCTCAGGGACCAGCACCTGGTTGCTGCTCACACCTGCAGGGGAGGAGGGTACACCATCAGATCGGTAGGCTAGACATACTGCAGGCATGGGACAGAGTCGAAACATAGTACCTCTAACCCTTGCAATAAACTTTTGGAAGCATGTTAAATAAAAACAGCGCAGATTTATTGAACGTTTCCATCTGGGCTTGTTGGATACGCTCAGGCCTCATCTCTAAACAGAGAACCATGTTGAGACATCCGAGACATTGAAAACAGGAAAGGCAGTCGTCACCACGACTGAACCTTCCAGACAGCTGTCCTGATTAGGTACAGACTACAGTAGATACCAGATACAGCTTCTAGACTGGTACATTATCAACACTGTTGCTCCTGTGGGTATGGGTATACCTTAACAACCCTTCGTATGTGTGACTCTCTGAGACGCTCCGGTGGTATTTGAACTCCGTAGGGAGAGGTACAGTAGGTACAGCTGGTGAGGGAATGTGAGGGGGGTTTCGTAGGGAGAACTGTCTATGTCTGGGCCACCCCTCGATGTGCTGTTTTAACTCTTAATAAGCAGCACACACACAGTCTCCTTGTTCACCACAGGACACTCCGACCATCCTGGTTGCTAATTGCCAGAGCACCTTGCCATATAAAGTTAAAGCTGCCCAAAAAAAAGAATTCTGGAACGAGATTAAACATAACAAGCAATTAGACTTTTTTTTTTCTTTTCTTCTGATTTAAAAGCCCCTTTAATCTGTGTCTTAAGCCCACCGCAGGTTTATTTGAACATGTTGGAGTTATTTTCAGTTTCCTTAGCATGTAAACTTGGCTTTCATGGGGGCTGGCTGTTTGGATGCTGTAATTGAGTAAAGGTGCAGAAAACCAATGGCGGGGAGAGGATGAGTACACGCTTATGGCACTATGCTGTCAACGCTGACCGACTGCTATCGGGCTTTGAATAGACAGAAAGGAGACCAGGCTATTCATGAGTAGCCCAGAAATGAGAGCAAGTATTCATGAGTAGCCTACTGGAAGAACGGAGAGTATGAATGCCAGTCCATACAATCTATTTCCATTTGTTGGGTTAGGTTTATGTGCACAATGAATGCAATGTTACCAGTCCTGAATAAAGAACAGTACTAAGAAGCCTAAAAACTCGATTATGGCCATGTGTTGGATCATGTGATGTTAGCAATGACTAAGTTCTCTGCCCATGTGATGTAGAAGCAACACAACACCAAGCTGAAGGAATAAATCACTGTATAAAAAGGAGGGAAAGTAACTTGAAATAGGCAAAATGTTTAATTACAGGTTGTATCTGTCTAGAATCTTGTGAAATATTTTGGCTAAATCCAAACATAATAATACGAATGAGTCATTGAGACCCACAACATATATTTAAACTTTTTTTAACAAGCATTTCTGTACTTTTACAACCTTCAGGGCAGGATTGTTGGTGGGGTGTCCGTCATTAAAAATGGTTTTTTCTGTCTTAATAAAATGTATTATGAACTAAATTCTAAACATTCAAACTATAGCCTAGGCTACGTCTATTTGTTTCTAAATGCAGTTAGGGTGGCTAACTCGGGGAACATACATTTCCACTTACTTGTGTACAGAGTAGCCTAAGCTTATAAAAGTGGCCTATTGGCTGGTATTTTGGGTCCTTGGCATGGATATGAGTGGTAAACCACAGCTATGCTATCTTGGCTAAAGTTCTATATAGGCTCTCCCTGCTCCCTAGCCTCCCCTGTAATTTCAGGACTCACACAAACAGATTCTCTTTCTCTACCAAAACGAGGAGCGAGTGAGCATGTGTGTATGATTCACTCATTTTGTTTTGGTGCGCGTGCAACGTGCATCATGGCTTCAAGCTTCAAGTTAGCCTACCTACTTCAAGTGACTCATGCATTCGGTCTTCTGCCCATGTATTTCCGTGACAAATGACTGCCATGTGAGTAAAATAAACAAAAGAGTATGAAGAGAGTTCTATATCCATCACATGGAGTGTTGTGTTGCGGTGTGCTATGTTTGTGTCACTGACAGTCAGTGTCCTGCGTGCCGTGTGTGTGGTTGAGAGGGTCAGGGTCAGGCTGGGTGTATGCAGTAGGGTGAGACAACAGCTGCACTCTGGCCCTCTGACCAATGCAATGCACTCATGTTTCTGTAATGGCCCATCTCCCGTTACAACATCATAGACAGACAGACGCACGCATGAACGCACACACACACGCGCGCACACACACTTACAACAAGCTATACGTAGGGGCAGTTCAGTGTAAAAAGAACCCATGTGAAATTCATCAGAGCATATCAAATTGGGTGTCAAATGAAAGCTAAGAGTCTATATTTTTGGGGAAATGAAGTCCTATATTTCTCAACCATCTTCCATCATAAGTATAGGGATAAGCAAAGGCTTTGACATCTGGTCAAGGCTTTTTGTTTGGCATACGTTTGAAAGTGAAAAAATCGAGTCCCAGCAACATCCTGTTGCAGTGGAATTGGCCATATGCTCCTGTACAGGAATACATCAACCTACATGCACAACTGTGTGAGCGGAGAAGCAGCACACTACCATGCGCGGCATGCGTGATTGGCGTGTTGATCCAGGCATGACACACGTCTCAGACTGGGCTGGTCCACAACATGCCCCACATACTGTATCTGCCACGATAAATAGCCTACATCTACAACATTGCACAGTCAATGCAACAAGATAGGGAGTGTGTGTGTGTGTGTGTGTGTGGGTGGGTGTGTGGGGGTGTATGCGTCTTAATCGCTATTTGGGGAGAGCGTGTGTGTTTGTGTCTTAATCGCTATTTGGGGAGAGCGTGTGTGTGTGTGTGTGTGTGTGTGTGTGTGTGTGTGTGTGTGTGTCTCTGGGCCTGTCAAAAGCACACGAGGAAACTAGACTCCATTTATGCTCGTCTCTATTTGTTTAACGGGAGCGAGAACCCACACCACCCCCACCATTTAGGAGCAGGGAGACAGATGGTCTCTGCATGGGACACCTACAGCCAGGAGGGGGGTGGGGGTGGGGGGGGTTCTTGGTGTCCCTCGTTCAGACCGTGTAGGATAGACGCCCACAATTCAAACAAATAAAACCATGAAATAAAAAAAAATGGAGGTAAAGGAGATGAGAGCAGGGCGTTTCAAAACAAAACAAGGCATGTTGCTCCTTCCATCAGGGACGGACGAGAGCCTTGAAAGGATTGTGGCATCGCTCAAGAGTGGAGGTAGGATACGGGATGGAGTCTGTTCAATTCCTTTTCTCTATAAAGACGCAATCACTTCACTGAAAAGTAGCCTACATTTCAGATCTCACCAAAACAAAGACATAACTTTTATAACTGAATTTAATTCTGCACCTCACCAAACGATATCTCTTGATTATCCTTGATGCTGTAGCCAAAGCCTGTAGCCTATCCAAAATTACCATCACTTATAACAAACATACACACTCCCTCAACTAGCTAGAATTGGTTTTAATTGGTTGTTTTGGCATTGAATAGCCTACAGCTTCAGAGGCATGGGAAACAATGAAACCTTGAAACAATTAAGCCGTAATCAATAATGCCAAGAGACAGATGCCAAAATAGTTTTGATCATCTTATTAAAGACAGGAGATCATATGACAGAAAAAGATGATTGACTATTGATATTCAGTCAACACAAGATGTAAAACCCCTGAGAAAACACAGTGAGGAATGAAGTCATGTGGATATGCTCGCCCCTTTGAAACATGCTTTGTGTTTGTATCTCTCCCTCCTGACATCACTAATTGCGACAAGCTGCTGAGACACAGAAGACGCAACGGTAAAATCAAAACCTTCCTCATTGCTCGGCAACCGGCTCAAACATTCCACAGTCACTGGCCAATTGACAAGCCAAAAAACCCCCACCCACCCAGACCTGACCTGGATCCAGCCTCGGCCCTGATCTCCCCCCAGCCACCTGAACGTCCCCTGGCCTCAAGTCCTCTCTCTCAACAGTCTGGAGGAAGCCAGAGAGACTGCAAAGCTCCAAAACATTAGCAAATGGGACAAACACGTGCACATGTCTGTGGGCAAGTTTCATGAATCCATTAGCATACAGTAAGACTCATGGCAGGATAGGCCGGGATCTAAAGACCTCACAACAAAGGAATGCAGACAAATGAGATACGTGCAGGAGGGAGTGTGGTCAGAAGTACTAAAGGAATCTATGAATACAGTAACAGCAAAAAAACTAAAACAAGGACAAATAAGAAGAGAGAGAGAAAGAAAGAGAGAGAGAGAGAGAGAGAGAGAGAACAGGGACAGAGATACATTTATGATAATTATAAATCAGTTTGAGACAGGTAGTGCAACCTTCCTCCTGAAGTAGTCATGTGCACTTTCCCAAATGGATTTCAATTGGAATGGTGTAAGTGTCCATACATATGCCTATCGTATGCTTTTTAATTTATGTGGGAACATGCACAAGTGCATACTTCATTAGAAGGGTGGAGAAATGGGACACAGAAAGGCTAATGTGAGATGTGAGAGGACGTGCAGTCGGGCAGACTCTTGGTACTGTAGGAGAACACAAGGTCATGGCTATTGCATGGAGTCAGAGGCAATGACAGTGAGGTCTTGGCCGACACATAATTGAGTCAGCATTAGAGAACGGGTCAAAGTCAAACAATCACCCCAAATAAAAAGCATTTACACGTACGGACATGCAAGCATGCCCGCACACAGAGAGAATAGTGTCAGCAGCATTACATGATGTGAAGTAGTTAATAATTTAAAATGCAGCCTACAATCTGTCCATAATTTGCATTCGAGCATTTGCCCACACTTGCACAGTGAAAATGAAGCAGACGTTGGTGTTTACTGGGTGAAAGAACATTCCGTGATGCTTTATCAGGTTAGACAGCTTTAACAGGCTCAATGAGAGAACAGAGAACTGAAAACCAGGTGAGCCCGTTTTAAGTAGATTCATATTATGTATGTGTGTGTGTGTGTGTGTGTGTGTGTGTGTGTGTGTGTGTGTGTGTACGCGCACGCAGAAGTGTCACAGCATTACCCTCAACATCTAGGCTGACACTGCCGTCATGCAAGCTGGGACAAACTATCAACTTAGTCAACTGTCATTGTTTCCTGTGGGAGACGCATCCTCTCGTTACTGATAAATGACACCAGCCAATACAGGCGAACACACAGGAGTCACTGATTTAAGGACAACAATTAGCAGCCACTGAGTGGCTGGTGGCCCGCTACCGACTCCAAATTGAATTTGCCTGTATGTCTCTTCACTCACACACACACACCACTCAGCATACGTGGGGACGATGAGAGGGACAGAATGATGGGTGAATACTTAATTTGGGAGTTCTTTTCATTCACATTATCTGGTATAGTATGACGCCCAAGACAGCAAAGGCAACTTGTTCTTTGTTTTGCTCAGACACCTTCAGGTACTATCCAGAGCCAGCAGGCTTTTAGCCCTCCAAATGGAACCAAACTAAACTATACTCCAAAATCTCTGGAACAACAAGAGGGGAAGTGCATGAAAGCACACTTCTGGGTGAAGGGTAGAGGATTGGAGAGGTCATCCTCAGTTAACGGTCTTCATCTGTACATCCAATCACAGGCCACAGGAGCACATCCGTCTGGGTGTGGTCGAATACTGCTCTGGTGCAAGGACACCATGATCTCAGTGAACGCCACGATACCTATTCGACACAGTCAGCGCAAGTTTAAATATGACTGCTGTTGAGGTGTTTAAATATGACTGCTGTTGAGGTGTTTAAATATGACTGCTGTTGAGGTATTTAAATATGACTGTTGTTGAGGTGTTTAAATATGACTGCTGTTGAGGTGTTTAAATATGACTGTTGTTGAGGTGGGACAATGGATGGAGGACAAAGGCAACATCAATGTCTTAGGACAATTTATCGGAATGTGAATTTTGTTCCAAATCTATATTTTTGTTTCTTCTGTCTTCCCCCCAAACATATTTTTCACAAAAAACAATACAGGTTCATTTCAATGAAGGAGGTAAACATGGATGGATTGTCAGACTAGAAGAATGTGGCAGCTCTATTGACCAAAACAATGTGACACCACAGTGAGTTATCAACCATGACACATAGTCTGGTCTAGCCTCTCCCACTTTATCACTGACTCTGTTTCCTGAATGCTCGCTCAATCCTTAAAGTATCAAATTGGCACACAGCTACATTAGATTTACCACTCTGCCAGTTCTTTCAAAAGTCGTCCAACTCACCCTCCATCTCGTCTTTCCCTCTTTTCAATCATTCCCCTAATCATTTTCATCAAATGCATCATAACGTCGACTGCAAAAAGATATAGTGTCCAGAAAAGCTACAGTACAGTAAATGAAGTTCCCAAAGCTGCTGCACTGGCACTGAAACACTTTGTGATCACAAAGCCCCTAACCACAGCAAAGACAGCCTAAATAGTTTTGTCTCTACACTATAGGGAAAGGAAGGAAATGAGACAATGCAGCACACCAGAACTCGTGTTCCAACCAAAAATAGCTGTTAGGTGAGATAGACACGGTAGGATGCATGGGATTCTGAATAGTAACAACCATGTGCTGCAAAGCAAAATATGAAACATAAACAGAGCATCTGTCACCCTTACTCTCCAACGCTATTCACAAGGTGGAAGGCTGTTTTAACGACAGGCCTCGATGTCTGGCATACCAAGATGCATCTGGGAAAACCTTTAACCTTTAACCTTTTACTGTGGTTTCCACCACCCTCGAACCTCTACATGGAGTGAGAGGCAGAGAAGTGGGAGATTATCACTGATCTTTAAGAGGGTGATTTACTGTCATCGGCTCTCTTTGTAATCCTAGGCTCTCCAAACATGTTACACTCAGAGGACACAATAGACACGGGCAGCCATTTGTCAAGTATCGCCATCCTTCAAAGAGTTCACCAAAGTGAGCCGGGTGGGGGGGGGGGTGGGGGGGGGGACACAGACAACACCTATAGGCCCTAGTTTGTTTTTTCATCTTTACATGGTCCATAATTCTGTCTCAATCAGTTTGACACAGTAGCGGGCCAAGACAAGAGCAGTGCAGTCAGTGGTGAACAGCTTTATGGCGGGTCTTTATGGCGGGGGTCATACTTCTACAGTGTGAAAAAGCCATTAGACCCAACGCTGACTGTAATCTGCTTCCTTCCTTCCTTGCATTGTAACTTGTAAGGGTGTAAGAGCGTCTCAGAGTGGCACACACGCACACAGCTCTTCAAGACTGTTTCTACTAGCTCTTCCCCACAGCACCCTCTCATATGTGCCCTCTCATCCTGTAACGCTTGATTCAAGATCAGAGCTTAAAGGAAAACCCATATCAATAGTGGTAGCGTACAGAGTGTCAGGAGGGGTTGCAACCTCTCCACAGAGTGGACTATAACTAGGCCTATACTCAGTCTCTAGGACTTGTGAAGGACGATATCTGACTGCCTGCCATTGTGTCATACCTAAAGCAACACACACATTCCTGCAGTGTCCCTGTATGGGACAATTCAGGGCTTTGCAGTAGTGTGTCATGGTAGGCTGTGAAGAACAGGGTCTTACTGAAAGAACAGCGATATATCCTATAGGATTCGACTAATTCGTCACTGAAAAATGCACAAGCAGTTTTGAAGACAAATTGTTGCCATTTTGTAACTAAAACAACAGGATGGCAGTTGAGAATGAGATGGAACTAAGTGTGACTGGTGTCTGGTGGCTAACACTTGGGTGTTTCTCCACCTCCCGTGTGAATGAGGCTAATTTGGGAGCTGCCATGTCAGAGGTCAGGCGAGGACCCGCGATTTGCTTTATTAGAAGTGTTTGACATGTCCCTGACGTGCTGCTGATAAGAGAGCATCGGACTGTTAAATGCTGTCACTTCCTAGGTGTTGAAAATATGTTGCCACAAACATTACCACGGTTTCCTATATCAGTGTGGTGCAATTGCAGGAAATGTCAAACTAGCGTCCTCACAGGCCATAAGTTGTAAGCCTAGTATGCAAGGTTTACATGGGCTATTTGTAGTGGGGTTTTACTTTGCAAATGATAGGCTCAGAGGTTGAAAACACATACAAACACAAACACAAACTACAGTATACAAATCCCTGAAAACTTTCTCTCGCCCCCACGCCTGACAGCCATGAAATGTTTGTGGTACTTTGTAACAATCAACATTTAAACCAGATAACAAGAAAATTGAATTGCGTCAACACACTCCTCTTGGATACAACCAATGCATTGTGGGCCTGTATTCCATCAATCTAGGATAACTTAACTCGTAGCCTAATCCTAACTGAATCATTCTAAAACATCTCATTCCATGGCCATGGCTAACATTTTCGCAAAGATATCTTCATTTGGTACATGGTACATTTGTTTGGGCTTCTGCTGACCGTATAGGTTTGGGGGACTGTATTTTTACATTGAATAAACAAGCCAGGCTGATAGGGAGACATAGGCCTAAATATGGGAGAAGGGAAGTTGGCATAACAAACCATTTTTTATTGTATGAACCCTTTAATTTGTAAAGACCCATTCACCATCTGTACACAAACAGTGATATTTCTATGTAATAAAGTGACAGGGAAGTAGGTTTCCATACTGCCTGCTGAAGACATGGACTAGACCGACTGTCTTGACACCTCACTGTTGGCTATGTCAACAGTTTGGGTGGAGGAGTAGAACAGAGAGTAGAAGTCCCCTGTTCTTCGGAGCAGTGTGTCTGACAATGCTCAAGTGTAAATCCAGCACTGAACCGTGGCTAGAGACACACACCGCTACGGACGAATGAGACTCCAGGGGACTGTATACTATCTGAGCTAACATGGGCTGGGCACTTGACTTCCTTCCCAAACTCACACACACACAAGAGGTTCCTTTCAAGACTAGAGTGCTTTATTCATACACTCTTAAAAAAAAAAAAGCAAGACTCATATTCTCATAGATGTAGACAGAAATAGATTGAAGGTCGAGGTTAATATACTTACAAAATAAATAAATAAAAAACACTCAACACATCCTTAACTAAATAGTTGCATTAATCTTGTACATAGTTTCCTACATGCCACATTGGAGGACATTTGATTGTTTTGTCTTCAGGTCTTAAAATGAGGTATATTCCCGGGACTTTTCCCACCCATATTTTTTATTACTTTAACAGTCAATGCCTGTACAGTGTATGTTTGTGCAACTCACAAACTCTTTCAACAATCAGTAGTTGTGTTGAATTCTCTAGGTCCTTACTAACTGCCACATGATGATGGATGCAGTCAGTCACATATTCAAACAATAACAACAGAAAGACATAAGGGATGAGCTGTGAGAGGGAGATAGATATCAATTAGGGGAAAATATGATGACACAATCTTGGAAGAAGCAGAGAGAGACATTGTGGTAGAGAGAGACATTTCCTGCGATACTGAATACAGATTTTGTTTAAAATATTGGGGGGTTTCCGTTGTGTACACAGGCTTTTGTAGGCTGGCTAGAGTAACAATGAATAATACTCATGTTCCTTACTTCCCCTCCTTCCTCCTCATCTCTATCTCTATCTTTAGTACATTTGTATTTCGTCTCCAAGCAACTTTATGAACTCAACTCGGCAATCATCTGTATCCATGATATCCATAGAGAAAGCACTTGAAGCACTACACTGTAGCTAATTACACTAATTTACATAGAGTGTGCAAAATGTGGTTGGAGCTGGAATGATATATATACCATAACTGATATAAAAAACTGTTTTTTATCATTCCAATGTGAGGCTGTCTCTAGAGTATGAGAATTCCAGCATCAGGTCCTGGGAGATGGGATGATTGGGATGATCTGTTCCTGGGACCTGTGAAGCAATCAGGCCTAAACTACAATTACCTACCTAAACTACAAAACCTATCAACGGTGTCTGCCCTTGCCCTTGCAGTGGGCTATAATTAGAAAATGGTCTTAAGGAATCTTGGCAATGGAAAGGATGGGTGAGCAAGCAAAAAGCCTGCAGCCGTTCCCCAGCCTCTTCTTTTGGCAAGAGACCGAACAGGCAGAGAAGCTGTTTTTATCTGACCATTGAGCGTGTGTTTAACTGTAGCCTACTGCTCAATATCAAAAGGATGTAATTAGTCGAAATAGAAAAAATAATATAAAGAATAATATATAAATAATATAATATCATAATATCATATTTCTTTATAATAATATAAAGAAATATGAATATATTATTAGCTATATGAATAAACTTGCCTTGCCTTGTTGAACTGAAAGCAAAGGTTAACTGGAGCATTATTTTTCTGAAGCTTGAGAAGCTATCTGTGAACTGGAGTAAAACTGCTGATCCCTAGCCTATTCTGCCATATAATCACTCTGCACATATCTCCATGCAATCATCAGGGGAAAGTGATGACGCTTTACTATCGAGGCCTAATTAGTCCAGCAGTCATCATTTAACCAAAACCCTGAGGCTAATGATGCCTTTTTAGTACATTTTTCCTACTTTAACAACAGTTGGCCTATGAACGGTACACTACAGCACCATTACAGAGTGTCTGTTTCAACCATTTAACAACAAGTCTCCTGGTGCTCTCTCTCTCTGGATGCTTCTCTCAGCGCCTGCATCACTGCTCATGTCAATGAGCAATCACCACAAACAATCAAGGAGGAAGCAAAACTGAACCAACACAACAAAAACAAAGCACATAGCTCTGAACCCTGTGTACTCCAGTGCTCCATAAAAGAGGTGGTTTGGTCAGCGTGGCATGGCATTGTACCAGCATATTCCCTGGTCAAGAGGGAGTTTACTTTCCCGCCACTCCCACTTTCCCTCTCTCGCTCTCAGCCTTTCACTCAGGCAGATTAGTGGCGTAATCTGTCTTGAAACATTGTACCACCCACTTTGAACAGTTAGGAGGGTTTTTCTTTGTTTATTCTGAGTCTTTTTTTTCACAAGAAGGGATAGGCTAGCCATCGCTAAGGACACATGAAAAACAATCAAAGCTGTCTGGACGACAACATGTCCAAAATGACTTTACAGGAAGATAAAAGTGTATTTAACATCCTTCTGGCCCGCCAAACCCTCTTCACTCCTCCCTCCCATTCACAGATGGTATTGTCCCACCGTCCCTTTAGACCCCGTCTCTGTGCTTTGTTTAGGAGGCATGCCGGAGAATTAGAAATATGCCACCATTCCTTTTGAAACGAAATAGGACTGGCCAGCTCTGTTGTTTTCCCTTCCACAATCCAAGTAGTAGAAGCAAAAATAAAAACCACTGACAGCAGAGCAGTAATCTGCCATCTCCACTACGGTTAACAATAGGCTACCCTTGTTGAGAGGTAGGGCCCATTTCATCAACACAGTGACTGTAGCCGCTGTACTCCATGTCACCGTCAAAGGCCTGTCATTATGTTTAATGCGTGACGATCCATCCAGCTTCTCCATCACTGTCATACTGAGAGCTGAGAATGAAAGGAGGAATGAAGGGAGAAAAGAGGTCTGAGATAGAAAGAGGTGAGGTGAAGAACAGAAACTTCAGAGAAAAAGAGAAGGTGTAGCTGGGATAGCTGGAAAATAAGAAGAGATTTGGCAGAGGCCCAGTCTTGGACCTGGTGGTCTGAAATCCCATTAGAACCACAGCTGCTGTATGTCTTAAACAAGTGGCAGGGTCACTCTTCAAGCCAAACCAATTAAGCTACTCCAAGTTAGGGGACAGCCTGGTCTTTTGGCTGGCTCAAGCCAAAAGTTCTGTGTCTGATATAATCTGAGACATGTAAACTAGACAGGAGGATTTAGGTCTAGGCTTTGTGCCTTTCTTATGATCTAACTCATTTTTTTCAAAACCTACATCAATGACAAGTGATAAATTAGGCTTTGGATAAGGTCTTCAGCTGTGAAATTCCACAGCGGTATTGAGGCAGTAGGAAATTGTTATTTCTCAAATTCATCAGTAGGCTATTTTGAGTGGCAGAGCTTTCAATATATATATATAATACAATGACTGCTCATCACAAGCATTGTGCAGTACTGTAGCTTGACCATCAATCACCATAGGTTACTCATCCGAAATAAAAGCTAAATGTAGAATTAAAATTTTGGCACAGGAAGAACAGATTTTCTGAATACTGTGATCCAAGCTCAGGATGTCAAAGAGAGGGCAATGGTAATAGTTTTTTTAATAAGTATTTCCTCAGTAACTTTCTGACAGGCTTTATCATGTAGACCTCGCCAAAAGAGGGATTATACAAGTAATGGTTCAGTTTAAGCTTGTGGTCCTGGGATTTATAAACCACTTGGTGACCCTGCAGCCATAACCAGCCTCATTCCAACTAATTTCCAGTGTTTCATTAACCATTCCCTCCCCAAACCTAGCTCTTGGCTTCTATTGGTTTCCATTGAAAATGTTCATCCAAGAGGGCCTAGATGCTTCTATAAGAGCCTTTGCGCCCTGCCTGGACCATATTCTTGGGGAAACATTACTCCCTTCCAAAATGCAGCACTGAGCATGACCACACTCAAATCTGTACTCGTTCTCTCACCTCAAATGCCTCTACTGTTAGGTCTAGGTCATGAGGAGGACCATGACCTAGTTTCAAGGTCATATAACTAAGAAATTAGCTGGGAAAAAATCATGAAAATGATTGTCAGATTAATTACATGAGTAGTCTACACATTGTAACAAAGGTAACGATATGACAGCACATTTTTGCCGGGCTACTTTTAATCTATCCCGTGAGCATTTGAGAGATACGAGACAAATCAGTGCAGACGGAATCTGATGTGAGACAATGGAGGACCAGGTGAAATGGACCCATAGAATAACCCGTGAAATTGCTCCCCAGGTCCACACAAAAACCCCTCGTTAAAAACTTCCAGGGCATCTAACAACTACAAAGAGAGAGAGAGAGAGAGAGAGAGATAGAAGAGATAGAATGAGAGAGAGAGAGAGAGAGAGAGAGAGAAAGAGAGAGAGAGAGAGAGACAGAGAGAGAGAGAATGAGAGAGGGAGAGACAGAGAGAGAGAGAGAGAAGCGCAGCAAACAAATAAGCTCTTTGTTCCATGCCCTTGGTGCCAGCAGGGACAAAGAGACAGCTCCAAAGTCGTGACGAGTTTTGTTCGATTCACGCAGAGGACACCGGTACCTGTGAGATAGGACTGTGAGGGAACGACAAGAGCAGGATTCATTCACTATCTGTCACGTCTTATTCGTAGCAACTAGCAAAATGCAAAACGGACAGTCAAATGAATCAATACTTTGTGGCATGGTGTCGAAAACATTAAAATACACCAAAAAGTGCAAGCAACAGCAGAGGCCTGAGAGTGAAATGACCTAGACCCTTATCAAATCCAAAGGCCCACATGACAAGTTAGCCTAGCCATGTGTGTGTGTGTGTGTGCGGTCATGACTTTGCCTACCTGACAGTTGAGGGAATGAAAGGTATAGTGAGTGCTGAAAAGGAGCTCCACCTGTTTCCCATAACCCTGGAGCTGACTATCCTAGAAGGATGACACTGCTGACTGTGCACATCCCGCCCCATGCCACTCTTTAATACTTCACTGTTAAAACACAATGCCCCCCCCCTTGCATGCTGTGATCAGCTCTCCCAGTGGAAAAATCTAAATTCCTAGGGTGAAATAGTTTCAAAGGTTGCCTCTATTCATTCACAGTTGGCCATTGAGCATGACGTGGAATATCTGGAAGCCATTTGCCACCCAGTTGTAGTTTTGGAAGACTGACTCAAAGAAGCAAATTGTAGCCTGTAAGAAAACAAGCAATATTTCAAATCCAGGCTAGTTGCCCCTATGCCATGTGGGCTGGTTACGCTACTTGGATACTCATGACATTGATGGCTTATGAAAGGAAACTAAGAAATTTGTTTCAAAATTAGGATAGTGTGGCTTAATTAACTTAATGTGGTAAGTGACTGAAACATTTAGGCTTAAGATCATTCCATGAATAACATGCTTCGGAAAGAAAACAGGTTCTGGCTACTTCCTAAGGCTATATTACAGAGTCACTGGGTTGAAACAGCTCTGAAAGTGCTGTGTCACAGGCAGCATAGCTTTTTGAAATCCCAGTTATAGCGCCATGCTGACATTCCATGTTAGGGCTGGAGGTCACTCCTTTGCATTCACTAATGGACTACTGGGGGTTCAGTACCTCTAACAGTCAACTGTGTGTGTGTGTGCGTGCGTGCGTGCATGCGTGTCTGTGTGTGTGTGTGCGTTTGCGTCTGCGTGGGTGTGTCTGTGTGTGTGTGTGCGTTTGCATCTGCGTGGGTGTGGGTGTGTCTGTGTGTGTGTGTGTGTTTGTGTGCCCACGCTGAGAGGCACATTGGCCACAGCCTGCTCCCCACCACACACACAGCCGCTACTTCCCACAATAAAGCACAACACTCATCTGCTGCCTGCCTTTAAAAGAGCCTTTTAATGTGATTGGTAGATTTCAGTCTGCTGGCTCACAAATGAGATTACTTAGACATCAAGTGAGAGGATCAGATGGATGCAACAGCTGTGTAGATATGTATGCATCCAAACACAACAGCTTCTTTTGAAGCCCTTCCCTACATAGCTTACCAATAGCAATTACAATGTCTCCAAAGCATAGGCCCGCCTAAGCCTACAGTAACAAGGTTTGGGTGGCTCATGACTTTGGCTGACAAGATACAGTAGCCTAAACTAGAGAATTAATGGACATAAAAGAGTAGGCTAGACCATGGCCTAAATAGTTAAATGAAATACATTTTAGACTAATTTCTATTTTGATCATGGAAGAATACAATCTAGTAACCAAAAGTCCAAACTCAGTGCACTGCCAATTTTCCTGACATGGTCTATACGAGGCTAAGACTTCCATTAGACCTGTTCTATGCGTTTCATTTTTAAATCTATTTTAGTCTTGAGCCTGTAATTTAGGTGGCTCCATTACTAGATTATTTATTTATATTGCGAATCACACAGCCCCGAGAGAAAAACCACACAAGTATGCTCTTCAATTACAGACCTCACAGCCCGTAACCACGCCTGTAACTATCCCCTCTCCTCCATCCACAGTCTACACTCCACAGTCTACACTCAAGGCACGCAGAAAAAGACACAGTCAGGGAAATTACACAATCCCCATTAAATATCCTTGCCAATGCAGTCAGAGGGATCCCTCCGTGCACACTGCTCAACATTAGGGTGCACTACATCATATTTTACTACAATAATATGACGGGTGTTTATCTTTGGGTTGACCGTCTTGATTTATGAACCCATAAATATTCTGGTCGCAACAATAGTAAGAGAGATGCAGGTGTGTGTGTGTGTGTGTGTGTGTGTGTGTGTGTGTGTGTGTGTGCGTGTGCGTGTGCGTGTCTGTTTGTGTGTGTGTGTGTGTGTGTGTGTGTGTGTGTGTGTTCACATGATTATGACATAAGGGGGTTGTAACTAATCTAGGGGGTCATACTTTTAATAAACAACAATAACAACCTAAAACAACAACAACTAAAATAACAATAACAACCCAGATCAGTGATTTGTTATTTGCTTTGATTTACGGTTATTTTACGATCTTTGAATGTCCAGTATCATCGGTCCTCTACTCTGTGTGGGGTATGGGGCTTGGCTAGTATCCCTCCCCAGCTGCACTATTTGTGACAGCAAGACTGGAAGGTGCTCTGGCATAAAGCCCAACTGCAGGTCAATACTTCCAGACTCTGCGGCTGCAGTGCCTTTCCTCTCTCAGTCACTGAAATATGTCTTCATTTCCCCAGCCGCTACACACACCCAGCCCTAAGAGGCTCTGCTGCTCTCCTTTTTTTCCTCTCGCCTGACATGTTACACTTCTCTCCCATTTTATAGGCTACTTCTCGTTACAAACTTTGAAAAACTTTCTTAAAGGGCTACTTTTCCTTCTCCTTCACAACTGCCAGTACCTTGACCTTACTGTCGGTGTCAACTACATCTAAGTCTAGATCATTCATTTCTCTTTGTAAGACACTTTACAGACTCTTCCCCTCCCACTGGCACTGTCAGACAGGTGGCAGGGGATTTTGAAAAGGAAAGTCTATCGGCTATTTGGACATTAATGTGAGGTTAAATCAATACAAGTAATTTGGCTTTTCAATGGAATAGCCACTGAAAATTGTCAAAAGTGATCTGCTCGCTGAATACATTTCACTTGAGTCAGTCAAGTAAAATTTCATTCTCATCAAAAACATGTGTATACTTCCCTATTTGCTTGGCTACTCGGTTAATCATTCAATTAGCTTGCTAGGTGAGATTTGGTGGTTGGTGTGGAGAGAAGACGACAGTATTGCATGTGGAACGCCTAAGTAACAACAAGCAAGTAACACAATACCGCAAGCTTTACACTACAGTTACAGTTTCGCTAACCTGCTAAGTACTTGTTGTGGTATTGAATTCATTAGTTGTTGTCAGTTGTACTACTAAAACATATTTGTTGTCAATCGACCGAACCAGAGACAGAAATGACTGTGTAATTAACTTAGTTACAATGATGGAAAATATATTCGAAAGATGCCAGTACAAAGTTAACTTCATTAAATGTGTTAGGAAGCTAGTTCGAGATCCACTATGAATTCATTTCCGTGCGAAACTTTAAAACAGAGATTTCAGATAATGAACTCCGCAAAACCGCTATCTCACAGGAGTGAGGACAGCATCGCCACTCGGGACAGGTCAACGCCGCGCGTTAGCCAAGCTAGCTAATTTACCACGTAGATATCAACTTCATACCAACACTGAAAGTATAGCTACATTGGTAAAAAGAGAAATGAAACGAACAACTTACATGTAAACCCATACATGATGAGAAGGAATACTGTGGCTGTCGGTGCATTGATAGGCAGAGTACTCTTGTGGTAATGGAGTAGCAATCTTTTCGCCATGATTTCCCCGTTCACTTTTGCTTCTTGCCTCTCGCTCCGCTGCTAGCTACCTCTGTTCTACTGCTACTCAACTGAGCTGCTCTCCATAGCGACCGATGTGCGCGTGGGCTGTACCACTTCTGGGAGTAGCATTGACTGAGCTCACGCGCACACGCGCGCGCACACACACACACACACACACACACACACACACACACACACACACACACACACACGTTTGACCTGTTGTTGGTGCACTCATAGTCGTGGTCATTTTAAAAACAATGATTATGCACTGAACCTCTAAACTAATAGAAATCATCCTACATAAACTTTATTGAAATAAAAATAGATAATTGAGACATGAATTCTTGCCTGACTTAGATGGGTGATCTGACTCAATAGCACACATATCTATTTAAAAAGAGAGGTGAAGATCTGAGAGGTCAAGAGTCCTAAGTTTTAATCAAGTCTGAACATCAGTGTTTGAGTGGTTTACAGCCCCTTAAAAAAAAAAAAACAGCAGGTCTGGTTGTAACATTTCCCCAAATACATTGCATGGCCCCGTTGCCAGGTTACCAACTTCCCATTGGATTCCATTCTGAAATCATAATTTCATCTATGAGAATGAAGATTTTATCACTTACATTGCTCCTACAGTATCCAGGCTTCCTTTGTTATCTTTAAACATTACATGACGCATTATAAATAATGTTCCTTTGGTATTTCCTCATCTGTTTCCCTGCAAATTCTTGTGCTGTAAAAAAAGAAAGAAAAAGAAAGAAATAGGAGCAATAAAGTTCACATTAACAACTGTTTATTTGAATACCAGTTTGGTTGTAGTGCTAGATAAGCAAAACAGTAGGAGAAGAGTCAGCAAATATGCGCTTCATTTACAGTCTTGAGAGCAGCAGTGTTTTGTAGCAGTACACATTGGCTTACTGAAATGTTTTTACAAATCAATTCATTAGAAATCTCATTTCTCATCAAATTCCAGACAGACAGCTTATGAAATCAGACAGGCACTGTTATGAAGACAGAAAAACTGAAGCTTGTGTTGCCATGCAGAACCAGACATAAAAATCAGCAAGGGAATGAAAGTGAGAAAGTTAATATTTCCTTGAAGGAGAGTTCAACCTGCCAGGATGCCACAGTACAGTACAATTAGAGCTGTACACTGGTGTGGTGTGTCAAAACGGCAGAGCAGTCACATGATGCTAAGGCATTCCACAGGCTGATGAAGAAACATTGACTCAGGTGTTCACCCTCACAAACCAAACAACAGACACATAGTACAGCTTCTCTGTCTGCCCTAATTAACACTTCAGAGCCCAACCAAACTGAGTCACACTGCGATGGCCTGGTTACACATTCATTGCTGTAACAGTGCTGGAAAGGACAGTAGGAAAAGAGGATATCTAAACCAGCATGGTACCGTGTCTGAGTCAGCACGGTATGTGCTAAAGGACTTTTAATGTATCTATAAATAAAACAGACAAAATGTAGATAACATCGTGGCATGCTGCAAAAAATGCTTCTATACGCACTTGATTGATTAATTCTGACTAGTGAATTAGGGATTGTTTCTATAGGACTACAGCCTCCCAATATGTGTGTCATGAAATAAACAGTGTTATTTCCCTCCTTATTTATGTCTTTTTTTTCAGTCTGGAGTGACATCATCATTAATTGCCTGTGTTGGTTCCAGACCACCTCAGGGGGACACTAACTCTGCAGGGTGCCCCATCTCTTGCAATATTTAACCAGTCCCATAGAGTCTTTAACCACAACTCAACCTTGCTGTGATTAAAGCGTGACCCACACTGTGTCACCACTCTACAGGCTACCACCCTGCCTCCCTCCCTCCCTCCCTCCAGTGTTTTATTTATAACTTCAAAGAGTAATAAATCCCCAGGTGAAAGCGATGCCATTTTCACCAATCAATCACTTTCTCTGGACCACTACAGAAATGAATAGTATGTTTATGAATGTTCCGCGCAATGTTTTAGTGCAATGGAGACTCATGATTTATGAAAATATCTTAAAGAGATTATTAATCTAACCGTTTAATTATATTTTGTGATATACTGTACATAGGATGTGTTAAATGATGATAGTACCATATGTTGTACATCTGTGCTTCTGTTGAAAAACTCAGTTTTTGGCTGCAAAGTCTAATCATGATCCAAAATTCTCTTGTACTGTAGAATCCAATGGTTTATAGTGGTTTGTTTATGGTTGACCTTAGTGGTCACCTCATTGAGAGACTACCCTGCTCCATGTTTCTCACTTTATCTGATTGTGTGATTACAATTCTTCCCTCGCTGGCAGGGTTATGTTGGCACCACCTCTCCTGTGTGACTGGTAGGTATACATTCACACAGCCTTTGTGTCTGTCTGGGGCATTTGGTTTTACAGTCTGTGAAAACAGCCTTTGTTAAACTTGACATTCCTCCCCAGTCACATTAGTGAGGCAGCCCCAATACACCTCAAACCCCCCCCCCCATCCCCCCTGTCCCCCCCCCCCGTTCCTCGCCCTGCACCTCCAACCCCACCCCAGTCCACTCCCGCTGTTTCTTCCCCCTGCCAAGGCTTGGCTAGAATGTGGAGGTCATCCCAGTGCTGACGCTACACACTCCTGTTTACTGCCCTGAGTGGGGCCTCCCCTGTAATGAGCTGTAATACCCCTCTGTGGTTTAATTTGACCTTAGAGGATGAGTGTGAAGACAGTTAGACTAACTCTTTTATACATCTCATGCAAATCATTATCATCACCTACTTTTAAATGTACTGAATTTCTGACTTACCATAGTCTCCTCCTCCAAAATGTATGTGTTACTTAGTTAATTATGGCTATGTAAGACAGCATCAAGTCATATGAAGACATTGGCTCCCTGTCTAGGGCTGTGTGTGTATCTTTCTAATCTACAGGGCTTGAGTGTACGTGACTAGAATATCAGAAGCAAAGGACTGCCTTTACGCCTATTCTCACTGTGACTGTTCATAGCCACAGAAAGTAATTATCAACACTTTCAAGACAGGCTTTTTCCCAGCTCATCTGATATCTCCTTCTCTCACATTTTGTCCAATGTCCTAAATTGCTACACTGCTGACAAAATAAAACATTTTGTAATGGATTTAGATCGCCATCTACAGGTTCAGTTTTACATCAGCAAGATTTCACACATGGATGTCAAACTATAATTAACATTTAACTTTGAATTAAAAGAAACTTTGTGCTGTAAGATTGTCTAAAATCATATACAAAATGTGTCTGCTTGAGATTCACTAATTTAAGAGAGCATTCATGCCAATTCATGCTTCAACCTGTTTTCCAAAGTCATTGACCTTGGCATCCTCGTAACTTCATATTGTTTTAGATTTTGTCAGAGGGCCTGATTTAGGTGACAATGTGGATTGGTGGATGACAGGAGAGGTTAACAAATAGACTAAAGGTTTTGCAAAGGAGAGGAGAAAGAGATGTGTGGATTATTAGCAAAGTGTTGAGTGAAAAGACGGATAGAAATGACAAACACATCCTGGGAAAATATAATGACAGGAGAGATAAAGGGGGATTTTTTAACCTGTTAAAAACCTGAGAGGAAATTGTGAGAATTATGGGCTGAATTGTGGTTCAATTAATGAAAAGAACTGCATTTTGTAATCAATGTGGAGGGCCATAAACCAAACAGTTTTATCAACAACACACATAACATGGTACTTATTGGCATGGAAGTGTTGGAATCCTCAAAAAAATCTGGCACCTCATTTCGGTCAATGAATAGCTCAAAAGACGTAATAGAGGGCGTCACTGTTTTTTCTTACAGAGGGACAAACAGCCCACTGGTGACGATTGTAAACAGGTTATTTCCCAAGAGGTCCACAGTGGTATTTTTTTCATCAGGTTGGCATGGACACGGTTCCCAAGTATGACGTCTGGTCTCACCCTCAAAAAAACTGGAAAAAACTTCCTGCCAAATACCACATTTTTACAAGATCTCACACTCACTCTCAGCAACCTATAACAAGCAGACAAACATTCATTTTCCCTCTTTCTCACTAATAGTTCATTCTCTACAGCTTAATAATGTACATTTCATGACATGTGAATTAAAGCTGAGAAAATGTTATCCAATTAACCAAAGAAAACAAAATACAAATACAAATATCCATATGAAAAATAGTTTATTTATTATAAATGCAGTTGGTTAAGTTCAAACAATATAATAATTCAACGTAATAAAACAACATAAGTAAACAATGCAACTTAATGTACTGCTATGTTGACCATAAAGCCCATACAGTAGCTGTACAATTCACATAGGATAACCATGATAGTCAATTATTCTTTTCAGTTTAGACTTCAAAGTTGACATTGACATCTTCATTCAAATAAATATCTACTCTTAAATAATCAAATCAATTGACTGCATGAAATTGATACAAATGAGGTGATTGATCATTTTGCATTGGGCACAAGGAATAAAACTATTCATATGTTCACTTTGAAAGACACTTTGTTATTCAATTGATCATTGCAATTTCTCAACATGTTTTCGGTTGTGCTAATGTTATTTCATATACACAACCCAGATGTACTGTAACAACTCCTCAACTTCCAACATGGAAGACTTATTTCTGTCTATTTTTAAGATTGAAAACACTCTGCATAGTGAAACATTATTTCTGTAAACCACTCTGCAAAATAAAGCATTGTTCAGTATTGATGTAGCTACATGTGGTAATGTCAATCCTTGCACTACTGCAACCCTTTTTCTGGGGTTTACCCTTATTTCCTAATGACACTACATAGTCAAACTGAGTTGAGCCAATCTAAGCTGTACAGAGCTGGCCTGGTTAAGCATCCACCGTAGTTGCTGTAAAAGTGCTGGAAATGACAACATGAAAAGAAAATATCCAAGCCAGAACAGAGTGGTTTGTGTTGGCCCTGTAGCATATAAAGCCCCTTAGTCCTCTCGTAGGTAAGCCTCTGGGTAAATGTCGTCACCACCCCTCTCTAGCAAAGAGGCATACTCTGCCATCCTCTGTATCTCCTCAGCCTTGGTCTCAGCCAGCTTCCTCTCAGCATCCATAGATAGCTTCCGTAGCTCCTTCACCTGAGACTGGGCCAACTGCAGGTTGGTCTTAGTAGTGATGGATGCATGCTCAGCTCCTGGGAATAAAGACAGTCAAATGTTCAGGGTTCAAATTACCGGGGGCTCTATTATTCGCTTTCATGGGAACCGGTGTACACAGTAACCTGTAGATGAAGTCATCGCATCACAAAGCCCTATTGGCTTACACCTACTGATCCATACACTGGTCTAACAGACAACTGACAGATTTTATAGGAGAGGGGCACAGACAGCAAACTACAAAGTTGTGAGACGAAGGTACACACAACAAACATTGTGGGTCTGAGCCTTCCTCAAAGCTACCTGGTTTATTACTACACTGACAGGTAAACGTGTGTGAGAGAGATACAGTGCTGACTGAAGACTGTTTATGGTCATGGGAAACAGCAGGGACCATCAGGTACCTCACCAGTCACCAAAGAAACACTTGTGATCGTTGTTGTGCATTGTGAGGTAATGGTTCAGTCCCTTCTGAACCAATAGATTCAAAGTGATGATTCAGTGGGGGTATAAATACACACCTGCATTGTACGCTGCCTCGGCGGCCATTTCACATAGCTTGACAGCGTTATTCCAGTTGGACTCAAAGTGACTGGCTTGATCTAGTCTGTCATCAACCTGCCAGGACAAAGAGATGGAGTGAGGGGTGGACAGAAAGAGAGATAGGGGGAGGGAGAAAAAGGTAAATTACTACTCCAACGAATCCAAAAGCTCAAACCTGTTCCGGGGCAGGCTAACAGGTGTCCAAAATCCCCCCCCCCCTTCAAAAACGTGCGTAATTTTATTAAAAGCCATATCAGAGGTTTATTGCACAAAAGACAACTTATATGTATCAAATATTATCATGTGCTAAAACCTCGTCAAAACTATCACTGATACATAAAGGTTGACAGTAAAATAGCATAAGAATGCATTCGCTACTCGCATATAACAGTTTATTCTATAAAAAGTTTATTATCGCATGTTCAAGTTTTAACGGTTGTTTCTAGCCAGCTGAGTTTGTTGTTTTCAGCAAAAATGAAAATGTGGCATGGACTCACTGCTTTCTGCATTGAAATCAAGAGTTTGATTTGCGAAATAAAGATCCGTGTTCGTGATAATGAGGAAGACTTGACGATAACTCAAGCCCCCTAACTTGGGATAATCCTGAATACAGTATGTAAAGCTCCCTTCGTAGTATACCCCTCAGGTCTGGTACCGGAGCCTACACCTACCTCCACACGCTGGCCAATGATCACTTGCCAGATGGAGTCCTCCTCTACAGTGGTGAGCTTTCCAAGCGAGGCCAAATACCTTCTCTGGAGGGCAATGAGTGTGTGTAGAGCCTGTGAGCACAACAAAAACATTAGGAAACATACAGTCACCATTCAACAGTGTAATGGGTCAACTCTTAAAGCCTATTTATGGTCAATCTGGCCTCTGTTCTAGATATAACCTTTTTTTCTGAGTATGTGACTAGTTCATTAGGCATGTATTTCTGATTAACTGATTTCTGATTAATTATTACAAAATAGAAGAACACACTTACTTTAGCATACTGTGTGAGGGAGTCAACAAGAGCCAGAGTGGTCTGCGAAAGGTAGGTGTTTGCGCTGTCTGTAACCATGGAGGATGTCCTTCGGACCAGGGAGTCATAAGACAGGTTCTCCACCTGCTGGATAGGGAGGGAGAGAGGTACAGCATATTTAGATATAAATAGGCCTACTTTATTCTCTCACTGCTAAGTGTCAGCTGGCGGTGCAATGGCTTTAGTGTTCCAGCTCTACCCCTATTATATCTCTATATGTCAGACAAGAGAAACGCTTTTCAAGAGAGCTAGACTAGAGGCAACTGCCTCTATATAGAACATTTATATAACTTTACATGAAGTTATGTGAAGTAAACAGGAATCGGTTCCTTTCTCAATGGATAGGCATATGCATATCTGGCCAATCAAGGAAATTAGGGGCTAATTGCGCATGATAAGAACAGCATTGTTTTTGGGATAGCATATATTCCAGTGAAAAGTCCTCATACAGTACATACCAGCATGAAGGGGAGAGCACTCAGTCCACTGCCGGCACTCAGAGACACCATGTTTATTCGTGTAAAATCAGAGAAACGCATGAGCCGCAGGTGCAAGGGCTTTCTGTTGCTGAGGAAGGCATTTGCTGTAGTCCTGCTAAGGCAAATAAAGAGAACATTCTTTATGACATGGTGGGTGGATGACATCCATGCATTTTCCAATTTCCTTTCACTTCTCATTCATGAACAACAGTCCTATGCTATGAAAAAAGAGGTGGCTAGAAATATTATAAAATGAAATGTAGGCCAAGTTATGATGAACCTAAATACCTTTATCATAACCAATGAAATAAGGGTTGTCAACTAATAATGTATCTTCAAATCATGTTTTTAAAACTAATGCCAATCTAATGGAATGTCTTTGAGCACAATATATATTAGGTCATAAATCAAGTGCTACACTATTTGCATTATAATGCATCCTCGAATGCTTGTTTACGTTTTGTTGGTCGCCCGCGTCCCAGACCCAGTACGTAGATAACTCGCAAATCATTGCTCTCAACATGTTTACAAAGAATTCGTGTTAAGGTCAATACTTTTTCTGTTACATTAAGTATTCAGAAACTTCAGTGAAATTATGCAGTTATTGCATTCAATTAGATATTTACCTGAAGAAACTGAGACATGCGACACCTCTCTGAAGTGCGGCCATGTTGGTCCGTAGCAATAGGAAGTCTGTCCGACTCTGCACAAGTCCCCCTGTAGCGCATCTAGAGCAATGTCGAAGAGCTTGCATTTTGCTTGTGATGTTGTAAATCAGCCTTAAACTTAAATTAATTATATCGGCTGTTATTGTATCAATCTGGATCGATTTCTAATTGTTTTTCCTTTATCAGAAATCTTCAGCACGAGTATCTGTCGCCACCTAGTGCCAGTGGTAAATAATAATAATAATAACCTAACAGTATTGCAGTATTTCCAATAGGTATTCCCTTGCTCAGGCTTGCTCTCTCTTTGTCAACTGAATCCTGTAGAGTCTCGGGGGTGTTTTATAAGGCCGCGGAACAAGCAGCTTTCCACTATACAAATATATTGATCCGTTGACTGTCCCCTGAAAAGTGCGCACTAGGCATTGACTGAAGGTCCAGGAGGAGAACTATTACGCACTCAAAACGTAAGCACAGGTTATGTAAAGCTCACCCACTGTTGTTTTGCTGTATCACTGTATTTCAGGGTCAGCTTTAGCTTTAGACCACCTATCAATTACCTTATTAATTTGTGCCTCAAATAAAATAAAAGTTCTTCTATAAATTGTCCGTGTGTGTGTGCGTGCGTGCGTGCGTGCGTGCGTGCGTGTGTGTGTGTGTGTGTGTGTCTGGGTCTGGGTCTGTGTCTGTGTCTGTGTCTGTGTGCGTGTGTGTTACTAAAATGTCAGATGAAGTGTTTGTATCAAGGGTCTAATTGTATGAAGTTAATAAGGGTTATGGTATTTTTACACACTGAGCTAAATAAATATCTACTGAGCAAACATGTTGCACTACGAGCAACCTGGTGCAAAATTGACATGTTTAACCAGCATTTATTAACCATAACCTACAGTGGATAATGGTTGATAAACTATATTCTGTTATATAAATATATTTGAGTGGTTTTAAAATGATAATGTACATAAAATAAGTAATGAGAAATTATTGTTTACTTTTATCTAACATGTATTAAATTCTAGGACATATGGCTGTCTGGTGGTGAACATGATCTTGCAAGTTCAGTGTATGATTCAGATTGTATTTTGTAGAAGGGGTATGGTTTCCCCCCATTGGTTAACATATGCCACATACCCCCTCAATTCGAGTATTGGTTATATCTAAATTCTCCACAAGATGGACCCACTACCTATGATACTTAGTTATTGAAGACATGCATTGCCACTGGGCACAGAAATAAACAAAGTGAATATCATGCATAAGATGCAAAATAATAAAAGAATGAATGAAATGAAATGTCATTCTTGTTTTCCCCCCTACCTCCTTACAATTGCTTTGATTTGACATGAACAACTCTTAGAAAACAATACATCTCTGATGTATGCCTACAGTTCCGACTGCAGAGAGCTCAAATCTTTTCAGCAATTTGACGAGTGCTATTAAATGTCTTTCTGAAATATGACCCTGTGCACTACGGTACATCTGCTCTGCAGCAATTGTTTTCACAGTTCTGTACCACTTTTATATCACCTGTACTACACATTAAACTGGTTTGTAAAGGCACATCCATGTCCTTTCCTCTATCCACATCATTTGTGTTTACTGGCCTCAATTTTAGGCCCTTCAAACAGTGGACATTTTGATGCAATTATCATTAGGTATTTCCAGATAAGAATGATTTCCATTGCCTTCATACTGGTTATGAGAGAGAGAGAGAGAGAGAGAGAGAGAGAGAGAGAGAGAGAGAGAAAAGAGTGTCTTATTGTTAAAACGAGGGCGTTTCGGCTGTCGACAGATTTGGTGGAGACAGTCATGTGCTATCGTACTATTTACTATTTACTATGTGTTGACATGTGGCTGATACAAAGACAGTGATTGTTTGATCTTCCATTGTGAGTGGTGATCAATGGTGAAATCAGGGGACTATGATTCGGCCTCTGTCTGTTTGTATGTCACAAGCGTTTTCTCCGACACCACTGTGACAAATTACACTGACTGACCCAATTTTGACAAACCTATGGTGAAAGAAGCATCTTGCCATAGAGATTGTTTAGTAGTTCCCAGGAGATGCTGATTCATCATTAAACATGTCATAATAGGGTGCAAAGTAGAGAGCTAGGAGTGTAGCCTAATGCAGTAGGCATATAGCCTTAATAATCTGGGAATAATATGTTGAGAAATCAAGCAATACTGATAAACTGATCAAATAAGCACGACAGGTTCCGGTGACTTTTCTGGCTACGAACGCAGCCGTAGAAGTGTCGCCTAATGTAGTTAGGTAGTCTGTTATGCAGAATAATTTAATACTGACACTTGGTCTATATCAATACCAAAACCAGAGTTGTCTAACATAGGTTTATAGCCAGTTGCATTTGTAACCAAATAATTTGGCTGAGCAAATATTTTGTCTTATTGATGAAATTATTGGACGTCCTGAGGATATTGCGCTTCACCTGTTGATAACACTTCATTGTAAATAGTATAGGCCAATAGGCCTCTTCCATCTATGTTTCTGAAGTTCTATTAGATGATATTTAAGGACCAGAACAGCAATACTTTCTTTGAGTTTTCCGTGTTAAGCATTTACATTTTTCACATTTATGGCATTTAGCAGACACCTTTATCCAAAGCGACTTACAACAATACATTTGTTTAAGTAAGTGAATCATCTATCCAACAGTCATCATAAGACAAAGTAATCAATGCTCACACCAGGGGCCATTGGCAGTCGTAATGCCAGTAGGCTTTTTTTTTTTTTTTTTATGTTTTATTTATTTTATTAGCAAGAGAGAACTTGTACAGGGTGGTAGCAGGGGTGAAGAGGTCTCGGGGTTGGGGTTAGGGTTAGTATAGGGGGGGTAGTGAGGGTGAAGCGGTCTTTAGGAGGGACTGTTAAAATGTAGCCTGAAGAGATGGGTTTTCAATCTACGGCGGAAGATCGGAAGTGACTCTGCAGTCCGGACAGTAGTGGGAAGCTCATTCCACCAGCGGGGCGCCAGGACAGTGAAAAGCCGTGACCGAGCCTATGGGCACCATCTCCTGTGTGTCCTGGACACATATAGCATTAGACTTACAGTAAAACTTCCATTCATTTACTACAGTTTGTTTATTTTGTATGTTTCTTTGAAACTATTAAATTGTTGATACTCTATTCTCATTCTTCGTATGTGCCTCAATGTGATGTTTTGCACTAGATAAAGGTTATGTTAAAACAGCTTTACTAGGAAAACTCTGGTAATACAGACACATATGACAGTGAAGGCTCAGGACTGAACACAAAGTAACAATTGGGCCAGGCTTTTATGCTGGTCAGATAACCTGACACAAAAGGTGTTTTAAGGGAAACAATGAGGAGTCTCTGACGGCCACTGTTGGCCAGTGGAGGAAGCAGCAGGAGTGAGGAGGATTCCTCACAGTACCCCCTCCTCTAGGAACGGCACCTGACGTTCACCCGGGGTGGAGGTGACGGCAGCCTCATAGCGGGCTGGCAGCCAGTCTGGGGCTCGGACTGAAAGCCAGGCTGGGCCTTGGACTGGAAGCCGGTCTGGGGCTCGGGCTGGGGCTGGAAGCCGGTCTGGGGCAAGGCTGGGGCTGGTAGCCAATGTTGTGTTAAGTGTGCTATCATTACATCACTTCTGTGTTTGTCTATTCCATGTCCCCTGTTAAGCAATTACAGTGTAGAGAATAGAGATTGTTGCTACTGTGCTACTGGACAGCTCAGTCAGCCTTGGGGCTCATTAGAACTACTCAGATATCTGTCTAACTCTAGCTGATAGGGCTGATATCAGAAAAACAAACAACACAGACACCTCCTTAATTAAGCGCTATAATTATCAGAACAGTCATTTAAATAATTAATGAACACTTCTACTACCTTCACAAGACTTAATAAACCACACAGGAGTTCTGGCAAGGGACTCATTAACAGGCTCATTATCAGGGACCTGCATAGCAGGAGAAAAACAGATCAATGCTGTAGCAAGGTTAGGCATAGATGTGCACTCACTCACAGACAGTCTGTTGGAGGCAGTGTAGGTCAGGTCAGACATGAAGCCTTGGCAGCATTTTAGCCTGCTTTATTCTCGAAAGAGTTGGCCGAAACCACAACAGACTGGCACCCACCCAGGCAACAGTGAGTCAGACAGTCCAACCATATCAGTTCATTCAGCAAGTCAATAAGCATATTCCACTGAATCCTCAGAAATAATTTAGAATTCATTCATATTCTTTAGGTTAAAATAGTATCTTAATACCCCATGTAAGTGTATAGCAGTGTTCACTAAACCTGGTCCTTGAAAAGCTACAGGTCTGTATTTCAAATACAGCAAACACATTTTTACAGCACCTTATTCAGCTTATCAACTCATCATCATCAAGACCATGATATGTTGAAAGCACTGCTTTAATGCCAGACTTGAACAAAGGCCTGCACATGTGGCACCCTAGGACCAGGTAGGTACAGTATTGAAACAATCTTCCTGGCAAAGTACGCATACAGTACACTGTTAAACAAATGATTGAAATGAGCAAGAAAGCTGCCCCCGGCATATCCGGCTATGCCTCACCATGCATTTTAAGCTGCAATACAGAACATTGACGTATTCTCATGAATGATAATGATAATGAAAAAACACTTCATACTCCATAAAAATAAAGCATATCAATCAAAATCAGTATAACACATTTTTGGGGGGTTTTCTAACATGCCCAAAATGATTGCAGCTAGTTGCAAGAATGTAATACATTTTCTTGTGTTCAAAACACTTCCTTACTTTGCAAGAGCCTTTTGCCTCATAGGCCTGTGTTGCATGTGACCACACAGGCATACTTGCTGGGTCCTCTTCTCACCCAACCTTTTAAGATGACTTCCTGAGAATTATGTAGGACCTCAAAATGTGTATTCTTCAAATAGACCTTTCGTATGGCAATCCACTTAGTACTGTGTGTCACATCAATCAGTGCAACAGTGAATTGAAGTAAGGTATTGAAGAACGTGAAAGAATGTTTGTTACCTTTATTCTATGTATCTAGAGCATGACGGTTTTAGTTTGCTGAACAACTAAACAACAAAACAACAAAAAAATATATATATTGACGTATTCTATATAGGGTAGGCTGCATGATAGTGAAGACTCCATGTGTCTGTAAATGTCTGTCTTCATGTAATGTTTAGGCCTATCTACTACTGCCTCTCCTCAAACATGATTTTATTATAGGTAATCATCATTCTCCAGTATACATGATCACATTTAAAACCTGTGAGATCAGTGTTTCTTAATTACAGGTACCTACCTCCATTATGTAAATATAGATGAGGTGTATGAACCGTTGCAGATGATGCATGATGGAATTCCTTTGAGTAATCCTCAAATTCCAAATAAAAACATCACTTCTTCAGTACAAACTGGCCCGAGGGCTTAGAAGAGAAGACTCACCACTTGGTACTGCATCGCTGCTATGGTATGATTCCTTTTAAAACACTTATCCTACTACCAAAGACTAATAGAGCTTTGAATTATAATTGGGTTTTTTTCTTCTGGAACATAGGTTTTAGATTATAGATCTAAGATCATAACAAATATGTTTAATTGCTAGAACTGTGACACTGTTGCATATTTTATCTCATCCTTTATAATGTTTATGATGAAATACTTCATTCTAAAACATTCTCTTTTCTTATTGGGTTACAGCAGACAGTGATATGGATGAAAACAACACAACAGATGCAGGTGGTGGGAAGCCCCTACTTCGACTGATTAATGACAAGGTTGTAATAGTCCAGGTGCTGATCGTAATCTTTCTCTACATCAACAGCCTTCTTATCTTCACCTTCTTCAAAAAGGACATATTTCACACAAACACACGCTATATATTATTCGCTCACACACTGCTGTGCGACTGCCTGCACTTAACCATGACTAACATCCTGCTCCTCCTGAGCTACTTTAGTATTTTCATTCCCGTTTGGCTGTGTATGATCTGCTGTTTTTGGTTGATGGGGCTGACCTTCCTCACCCCGCTGACACTAACAGCCATGAGCCTGGAGCGCTACGTGGCCATCTGCATGCCCCTGCGCCACGGGGAACTCTCCACAGCACGCCGAGCTATTTACTGCATCTTCATCATCCACAGCCTCAGCTACATACAGGCCATTGTGATGAACTCCATCTTCATTGCAGCCGTCCCACGCAGCTTCTACACGCAATACAACTTGTGTTCAGTCGAGTTACTCATTGTCCACAAGTGGCAGTCTTACGTCCGGGTAGCCATCAGTCAGTTCTATTTCCTGGGTATATCCATCACCATCGTGTTCGTCTATGTTAAAATAGTGGCAGTTGCCAAAGAGGCTTCGGCTGAGAGTAAGAATTCCACTTTCAAAGGCCTCAGGACGGTGATCTTGCATGCATTCCAGCTGCTCCTCTGCCTGATCCAGCTGATATGTCCATTCATTGAAACAGCCATACTGCAGGTTGATTTAAGATTGTACATCAATGTGAGGTACTTTGATTATGTCGCTTTCATTCTTGCCCCAAGATGTCTAAGTCCACTTGTTTATGGCCTGAGGGATAAGAAGTTTTACTGTGTTTTGAGATATTATGCCTTATGTGGGTTGAATAAGAATATTTCCCCCGTTTTAGTTGATATCTAGATTTATTTTGTCTGCTGACAGTATTGACCCTTCTTGCTAAAAACTCACCTGTTCAGGCAGGCTTTCAATGTATAGATTCATATAAGCTCCAAATTAAGATTAAATATAAGGTCCACAATTCTTTTCATGCAATAACTGCCTGAAAACTGGTGATGCTCTGCCAGGCCTGTACTGCAGCCATCTTCAGTTATTGTTTGTTTTTAGGTCTTTTTGCCTAAATTCTTATCATCAGGAAATTAAATACTGCCGTTACATCATCAATTAAGACAAGTTAGCAAGTAGTATTAGCAATACAAGCCCAATATACAGCAATACACCCCCTGCACCATGTTTCACAGATGGGGTGTTATGCTGTAAATAGTTCCCTTTCCACTTGCAATCACTCTGGTACATAATATTCATCTTATCTGTCCACAATACCATTCTTCCAAACCTCTGCATGCTTTTTAGGTATTTTTTAGCAAACTATAACCTGACCATCCTTTTTGAGGATAACTAGTGGTTTGCAACTTGCAGTGAAGCCTCTATAGTTTGGCTGGTGATGTATTCTGCAGATGGTAGTCTCTGACACATTCACGCCTCCTGTAGAGTGTTTCTGATCTGTGGGACAGTTGTTGTTCAGCCTCACCAGTACTTTTTATTCTTTTCAACGATGTTCCAAACTGATCGATTTTGACAAGCCTAAGGTTTTGGCTATGTTTCTGATACTCTGATTTGTCAGCCTAATAATGGCAACAGCAACTCAATGCATTTAGGCATGTAGACATGGTCAAGACGACCTGCTGAAGTTCAAACCGAGCATCAGAATGGGGAAGAAAGGTGATTTAAGTGACGTGGCATGGTTGTTGGTGCCAGACGGGCTGGTCTGAGTATTTCAGAAACTGCTGATCTACTGGGATTTTCACACACAACCACCTCTAGGGTTTACAGAGAATGGTCCGAAAAAGAGAAAATATCCAGTGAGTGGCAGTTCTCTGGGCGAAAATGCCTTGTTGATGCCAGAGGTCAGAGGAGAATGGCCAGACTGGTTTGAGATGATAGAAAGGCAACAGTAACTCAAATAACCACTTGTTACAACCAAGGTATGCAGAAGACCATCTCTGAATGCACAACACATCGAACCTTGAAGCAGACAAAAGGGGGTCCAACCCAGTACTAGCAAGGTGTACCTAATAAAGTGGCCGGTGAGTGTATTTACATTTCTAAATGGTGAAACCAATATGTACACAAATCCCCTCAAATAAAAGCTGAGAATGTCTTCTTTAACCTCATAGTAATTGTTTGATTTCAAATCCAAACTCTTGTAGCATAGAGTATAGAGCCAAAAGAAGAAAAAATGCTTCACTGTCCCATTACTTACGCAGGGCACTGTATACTCATTGACTCTCAAAGAATATGACATGGATAAACTGTTTATGAACATATGCATTGCAGTATGTGTTTTTATTTGAAAATGAAGGTCTCAAATGACATAAACCATATATGAACAATATATGGTTCCTCATCCTTCCTCATCTTATGAAAACCTGAACTTGAACAACTGGCTTTTGATGAATTGCATATTATATTTTTCGGCCAGTAAAGGACTGAATCATATGACCAAATGCTTTATTTGCCATACAATCAGTTAGGAATGTGTTATTTTTGTGTGCATTTAATGCACCCCCCCCCCCCCCCAACAACACAGCACACAACACACACATGCACAGGGAGATCAGAGCACAGGGTCAGCCATAGTTCAGCGCCTCTAGAGCAATTAGGGGTTAAGTGCCTTAATTAAGGGCACAACAGCAGTGGTAGGCACCTTAGATATAATGCCAGTAACCCTCCAGTCACCGGCTCACATCCGCTGACCTTCGACCTACCGATTGCTGTCCGGCCTCTCTAACCTCCATGATTTTTGAAAAGGAAAAAGGTCAAAATGATGTATTGGTAATTCTACCAATGCTGCAGTCTGATTCTCTACTCTTCTGCCAGAAGTGTACACTTGTTCCCCTCATGGATTGAAAAGGACACCACACCAATAATAAACAATACACTAATAAACAAACCAATACAAGACAGTAGACTACAATTGCCTATGAGTCACCAATCCAATGCTTTTAAATGATTGGGTGGGAGTGAGAACGAGTGCACACTTTGTGGGGTAGGCGGGTGAATTAGAAAACAACTATGGCCACTAACTTGACTTGATAAAGAGATGATGATGAGTATAGTTGATGGAGTAGTTGATATTATGAAAACCCCCGCAAGCCAATGCACACACCAATCCATAGTGAACAAGTACACACTTTGGAGGGCAGGCTGTGAAATTAGAACACTCCATGGTCTCCACACACTAATTGATACACACTAGTTGATAAACCTGTTTCTAAACCCATAATTAGAATTAACGTTAGGTTACACAAGTGATCATTTGTATCTCCTATTGAGTATTTTTTTTTTAAGATTTGCACAATTATTTAATTCTCATTATCCCTATTGGTTGTTTGCAGTGTATACAAATGAACACACCTTCAATGGCTGTGATCAGTTCACCAAGACAGGCTTTGGATATTCAGTTCTTTTACTGAGGTACAGTACTTGATAGCCAGATTTGGGTCAACATTAGCCTTGCTTGCCATACCTCCAAATCACATAGTTCTCACACCTCCTTTGGAGGTCTGGAGTTGTTGTTATTATCCAATTCTGTTTAAATGGAGCGCAGGCTGGGAATGGTCTCATTTTGTTTGGCTTTGAGCAGAAGTGATGTTTCACGAACAACAACCCCTTCCCCTTGTTCTTTACTCTTGAAAATAGCAAATACGTCAGTGTAAGCCAATCAATTTAGTGAACGTTGCCAGGAGGCTATATTTTAGAAAATGTACATTGTGGTTTTAATTAAAAATTGTTTTGATTATTGGAACACTACTCACGTGGGGATCAGTGACAATTATTGGCTGCTCCATTTTGAGCTGCCGATTGACTCGTTGGGAGTGTGGCAAGCATGTTACAGGTCTCCACCCCTGACTAACGCACTTCTGCCTTGAATTTCCCATGGCTTTCTGAACTAGGGAAAGCTTGGTCTCAACAAGGTTAGGTCAACATTAACATAGGGCCCCATTCATGCTGTAAATATATCTGAAACATCTTACAAATACACCAATCCAACTCATATCACACTAGTATGGCTCTCTGAATCGCTTGCCTGCTTTAGATTTTTAAAAAGTAATTTAGTTGTGTTGGAATCCACTTTTGAATTTGTATGTTTTGATGACTTTGATGAATCAGAATTAAATTGTAGATTATAGAACAATAAAGTGACATCATGGCCTTTTACAAATGCAATAGACAACTATTGCATAAACTATACATTACTGTATATAATTACCAGACAAAGATGTTACAAAAGTGCTAGTTTGAAAGTATAGCTATAATTGGTCAACTATAGTCGCTAGGTGACGTAACTGTATCCCAAAGTCATTGGAGACTGTAGCTCAGTGTTAATCATGCAACATTACAGTATAAAGCATGAGCACTCTGGTGCTGCTCTCCAAACTATGGACAGGAGGAGGAGGAGGCTAAGCAAAGGTTGTGATCAACATCAATTTATGGAAAAATAAATAATAATAATTATTGGTTAACTTATATTGAATAGTAAGAAGAATTTATCATGTTTATGTCAATATAGGATCCGCTGATACTGACATATGATACTGTATGCTTCTAAGCTGATAATGTTCTCATATTGTGCCTTGTAAAAGACTTATAATTGCTGATATTGCCTTATGGTGGATGCTTGGTTTTATTCAATATTGTTGACAATCTTCCTGATATTCTTATACAATAATTTAATATCTTGTATCTTGTACCAGGAAACACAGCATGAAGAATACAAGCCTGGGCCTTGTTCTTCCTACTGTGCAACAGCTGAGACCCCTGAATCACAAAGTGGTGCTAATACAGGTGTTAATTGGCATATTCCTCTACATAAACTCTCTCATGATCTTCACCTTCTTTAAAAAGGAGGCCTTCTACACCACCACACGATACATCTTCTTCGCACACACACTAATCTGTGACAGTCTGTATCTGGCTTTGACTGATGTATTGCTACTAATGACCTTCTCCAGGTTACCAATGCCAGGTGGTCTGTGTTTGTGTCTGTGTGTGATCGCTGGAAACCTGACCTTCACCACTCCCCTAACACTGACAGCCATGAGCCTAGAGCGCTATGTTGCCATCTGTATGCCCCTGCGTCACAGTGAGCTCTCCACCCCAGTAAGGGCCATGCGCTGCATCCTCCTCATCCAGGCTCTCAGTACCATATACGAGCTTGTTATGCTGTGTATTGTCTTCGCCTCTGCCAGTCTACGTTACTACACTTCCCCCATGGTGTGCAGTATAGAGCAGACTGACTTCTTCACCTGGCAAAAACATGTGCGCTCAGCAGTTTTTCAGATATACGCTCTGGTCATGTCCCTGGTTATAGTCGTCACCTATGTGAAGATCATGGTGGCTGCCAGGGCTTTCTCATCAGAAAGGAAGAAGTCCAGCAATAAGGGTCAGAGGACAGTGATACTCCATGCCATCCAGTTACTCCTCTGCTGGATCCAGTTTTGGTGCCCTATGATAGAAACAGTTATTCTAAAAATTGATTTGTATGCATTTGTACAGATTCGTTTTTTTAACCATATTGTATTCAAGCTTGCCCCTCGATGTTTGAGTCCTCTTGTGTATGGTATGAGGGATAAGGATTTTGCAGTGGTTCTGAGAAACTATGCTCTGTTTGGGTATTCTGAGAAAGTCTTTCAGTTTCTCATTAACAAGGACAAACCCAATCCCAAAAGGAAACCAAAAAATAAGGTGCACGCTGGGCCATGTTTAACATAGTGTTTACTAAGAATATATCTGTAATTTGTAAGTGCTCTTGAAGAGGATCAAGACACATCATTGTTTGGCATTTTGTCATGGGTATGGTCCGGTACAGTAACGTGAGTCTTTATATGACTTACAGGGCCCCAATTTGCTTGAGCAAAACAGTGAGTAAAGTTTCCTGAAAAATAACAGTGATATTTGTAATAGATGAGATGGAACATAATCCAATGGTATTTTCAAATACTGCAGCTACTGTACATGTAGCCATTTCATAGCATGTAATAGACTCCCACACTGATTACTTCAAAATAAGTAATCACTTATTCCTCAAAACATTGTTACAGACATAGAACAATAAAAATAATGCTTTAGAGTATTATGAATGTATGTATTTTTTGCTAAACTCATCTTTTGCAGAAGCAACATATACAGTACTAGTGCTTGCCTGTCACAAATGTGTGTGCCTGGAGATACACCAGCAGGTCATTAGTGCTTCAAACACACTGGTTGAAATACAGCAGCAAGGAACTAGTCTGATTAGTGACAGATTACCGGTACTGGAAGATAAGATGATTCTCCACAGTCAGCAGTAACAGGAGCCAAATCTGGCCTACTTACACCTGGTGAATATGGAATAATTTACCTCATGGAATTACAGCCTAAAAGTGGACCAGATCTGTTGTCCTTGCCCAAGTCAAAACTTTGCCACAAATAGGCCATACCTGGCCGACACCAAAATGCAGCCCAGTTATCACTTGTAAGTACGGTCCAGAAATTAAATTGGCCAGATCTGGTGTGGCAATTGCAATTGGCCCATTTCTTGAACATAATTCAGAGTGATGACTGGACCATATCCACGTACTATCACTGGTCAAAGCCTTTCAGGGGCCTGATTATGGAATGCAGATATGGCCCATTAATGCCCCTATTGTGGCATATGTATGACATAACATAACATAACATAACACGTTGCCAACCCCAACTCAGTCCAGATATTCCGTGACTGATCCAAAAGTGACCAGTCTACTATATGCACATATTTGAGCCACATACAGTTAGGGTTAGGGTTAGGGTTAGGGTTAGCTCCCGGTTGCCCACGTCATAGTTCCTCTCCGCTGGGGACAGACGTTGGGAGAAGTACGCGCAGGGGTGGATCCTCTGGTCCTCCGCAGACACCTGGGAGAGGACGGCCACGAGGCCAGTGTCGGATCCACCTCCACGAAGGTCCAGGGCGGAGCGGAGGCAGTTAGCATGACACCCCACACTCCATCCCAGGATCCTCCCAGAGGTCACAAGGTAAACAAGACACTAGGAACACATAGGGAGGGCTGAAGCGTATGTGGGTCACGTGGGAAGATTACCATTAGACACAGTACGTTCTGGCACCGTAGTGGAGTTCAGGCAGGGTTTAAGTAGGGAGATGATTGCCTATGGATTGCAGGTGTGCTGATAGGTGATATGGAACAGGTGTGCTGCCGACTAGGGGCTGGGCGCTCCAGAGATGATCGCCGGGGCCTCAAGGTGGTGCCAGAGGGTTGATTAGGGGGAGGGACCATAACAGTATGCCAGTGTGTCCTTTTTTCTCAGAATGTACCAAACTGTTGATTTGGCCACTCCTAATGTTGCCGCTATCTCTCTGATGGATTTTTTGTTTGTTTTTGCAGCCTAAGAATGGCCTGTTTCACTTGCATTGAGAGCTCCTTTGACCGCATGTTGTGCGTTCACAGCAACAGCTTCAAAATGCAAATGCCACACTTGGAATCAACTCAGACCTGTTACCTGCTTAATTGATAAAGAAATAACCAAGGAATAGCCCACACCTGTCCATGAAACAGCTTTTGAGTCCATTGTCCAATTACTTTTCGTCCCTTGAAAAAGAGGGGGCTGCATATTAAAGAGCTGTAATTCCTAAACCCTTCCTCCAATTTGGATGTGAATACCCTCAAATTAAAGCTGAGATTCAGTCTGCACTTTAAACCCATATTCATTATGTGACTGTAAAAATAATAAAAATAACAAAAAATGTGTCAGAGTCCAAATATATATGGACCTAATTGTACCTCATGCCAGAACTGGCCCATAAGCAAATTGCCAAACCTCCCCCAGTGTGCCTTCCCCTCATTCAGAGCAGATCTGGCCCATACAGTATGCCTCTTCACGTTGCCAGCTCTGAGCCGATTGCCGAGTGCCACTGAACTAAATAGCTATTGCATTTCAACCAGGTCTTTTGCTAGTTTCAAGGATGCTAGTTTCAAGGTCATGTAACTAAGACATTTGCTCAATGAAACATTTGAAAAGGATTGACAGATTCATTGTTTCAGTTAGAGGTAGTTTGCAACAAGCAAGGGGAGGGAAAGGGGAGGAGACATTCTGAATTGTCATTGCAATTCCCACTGCAGGGAAAAAAAGGCACAATCATGCATATCTTGCCTTTAAATTATAAGCTTGTAATATTTAATGTTATAATCAGATTAATCCTTATTTGGAAAGCAGTCTTTGGGCCAAGAGAAACTTATGCTGCATTCATGACATGTCCGAACTAGGAAACTCTGATATTTCCAACTTGGAAACTCGTTGATACCAGAGTTTTCCACTTCAAGAGTATCAGAAACAACCGATAGGAAGCTCTATGCAAATAATTTATATTAATATTAACTCTGGTTCTGACTTTCCAACTTGTCATGAATGCAGCATTATCCATAGATTTGAATTTGTTTCAACAAACTACTGCTAACATCAGCTAATTTTAGCTCCTGCTAACAAAAACTAAATGTGCTAGGGGCATTCAACCATCTATAAATGAGCCTGTTATGGTTGCCATAAGTAAACCAAATCTTGGCCACAATACAACCATAAGTGCTTGCAGTACATTTGCTAGATCTTGACCACAATTTGAATAGAACAGGTCCAGATCTGGTTGCCATAACTAAGTCTGTACTGTTATCTGTACTGTCAACCTGTCATTGCCATTGTATATAGCCATTCCATTGTGTACATTGCTTGACCGCTGTTTATACTGCTTATACTGCTTATACTGTTTATACTGTTTATACTGGTTATATTTTTTATTATTTCTATTTTATTTCTATTTTATTTTAAAACGTATTGTTGCACTACTCTGTGGCATTGTCACTTTTGCATTTCACTGTATACTTGTATGCACGTGACAAATAAAGAATCTTGAATCTTGAATCTTGTCTAGCCATTGCCACAAAAAGGCCAAGCCTGGCTCAGAATGTTTGTTCTATGGGCCAGAAGTGGCTCTCGTGGCTGTCCCTAAGCCAAATCATCACCATGAAAAGGCCACATTTTGTCCGGTATGTGGATACCCAGTAACGACTTGGAATGATGGTCCAGAAGTGGGCCAGGTCTGGCTTTTCATGGCAAAGATCAGGCTTAAGGCCTCTACATGCTTCTGCCTAACTTGTGCGACTAGTATGCGGTGAACCTCTTCTACAACAGTTGCGGATCTTTGCAAACCTACGCAGACCCCTGGTTGTGTTGTTGTCGATGAAGCATGAATCGGCCTTTAGGTATGTCGGCCAGAGTCTGTCCACTTTTGTCCTGTGCAACAAAGTAGTATCTATGTCACATCCACATCCAGCCAGGGTCTGACCTTTTCAAAGATAAGGCAATAGGAATGGCAGTCAGAGCTAGCCTGCCCACTTCTAGCTCGGGGAAGAAAGTGGTACTCCAGCCACATCCAGATGACGGTAGAAAACAGATGTGGGCCACATCTGGCCCACCGTTTCTCTGCTGAGGGGGTAGTGTAGGCAAGTAACAAGGCAGGAGGACTACATCAGGACACCATGCAAGGCAAGGCAGTGCAAAGGCTACTAGTAGGCCTATAGGCAACTAACAAGACAGGAGGACTGCATCTGGAGACCAGTCTCCAAAGAGGGGATTTTTGATTTAGTTAGTCTGATTTAGCTTGATTTCATTATTTTTATGATCACTGCCGGGTGCTGAAATTACAACATGTAGGCCTATGGATATGCTATAAGATTCTGTGGTGCTGAAATTAGAGCTTGTATGCTTTAATGGAAAAATATTTATTGTTCTAAATGTTCTTATGTTTAGCCAAAGGTTAGGTTTGATGTAGCTAGTACATGATGTTCCAATACTGCCAGTGAGGCTGTTGGTTGGCTGCAATAATGTATTCAGTTGTTCACTAAAGTAGGAAATTCAAACTTTACAAATTGCGAAGCAACAGCATAGCCAACTAATCAGCAAACAAAGGATCTTGTATACCTAAGTCCTGTTTACCTAAGCTTGCACAATGAGCCATCTTCATGACTCATGCTCTCTCCTAGCTTGGACAGAAAGTTTAGTGTAGAGCGTAAAACCAGTCTATTAATGCCTAGCTAGCTTACTCGGGATTGTTTCATTGTGCAGTGTACTGTCCATTCAGTAGCTATACAATCTTTCCCTGGTATTTATAAACTTTTAAATGATACTTACATTATGATTGAGAGGCTGACCCATTCGATTTTATTTAATATTTAGATTTCAACCTTGCAGGGGGGCGCAGAGAAACACCAGTGGCTAGCTAGAGCTCTTTTTCAACACTCGTCCCTTGATGGCTTTTACAAATGCAAAATCAATAAAAAACTATATAAACTATAATTTATCTTATATAATTATCAAATAAAGGTGTTACTATAGTGCTAGTTTGGAAGTATTACCATAGCTCTAGTTTGTCAAGTTTTGTTGCCACAGTAGATGATGCAACTCCACCCCATAGCCCTTGGAGAGCTTGGCTTATTGTTGATTGTGCAATAATACAGTATATAGGATGAGCACTTTGGTGCTGCTGTCCAAACTAGGGACAGGAGGAGGCTGAGCAAAGTCAGTTCTCCACAATAACATAGAGAAAAACATACAACGCTAAGATAAAACTTAATTGTTGATATATGGATTTTGAATGATTACATGCAATAATCATACAATAATATAATACAAAGGATGACCACTTTTGTGCTGCTCAGCAAAGGTTGTTCTCCACATAAATATAAAAAAAAACATGCAACACTGAGTTAAAAAATAGTTATTATTGGTTAACTAATATTGAATGTTTAAAGTAAGAAGAACTTATTTTCCTTTTCAATTTAGGTTCCGCTGGCATACTATGCTTATAAGTTGGTTATATTATCATATTGCTTTGTGAAACACTTATGCCTTATAATTGCTGATATTGCCTTCATAGGTGTTACTTAGAAATGGTTTAAAGAAATAGGCTGTGTGGTTTTATTTGACAACCTTCCTGATATTCTTATACAACATTATTTTACATTGATCTCCTTTCTTCTTTCAAAACAGGAAACACCATGGTGAATACAAGCCTGGGCCTTGTTCTTCCTACTGTGCAACAGCTGAGACCCCTGAGTGACAAAGCGGTGCTAATACAGGTGTTAATTGGCATATTCCTCTACATAAACTCTCTCATGATCTTCACCGTCTTTAAAAAGGAGGCCTTCTACACCACCACACGATACATCTTCTTCGCACACACACTAATCTGTGACAGTCTGTATCTGGCTTTGACTGATGCATTGCTACTAATGACCTTCTCCAGGTTACCAATGCCAGGTGGTCTGTGTTTGTGTCTGTGTGTGATGGCTGGAAACCTGACCTTCGCCACTCCCCTAACACTGACAGCCATGAGCCTAGAGCGCTATGTTGCCATCTGCATGCCCCTGCGTCACAGTGAGCTCTCCACCCCAGTAAGGGCCATGCACTGCATCCTCCTCATCCAGGCTCTCAGTACCATATACCAGCTTGTTATGCTGTGTGTTGTCTTCTTATCTGCCAGTCTACGTTTCTACACTTCCCCCATGGTGTGCAGTATAGAGCAGACTGACTTCTTCCCCTGGCAAAAACATGTGCGCTCAGCAGTTTTTCAGATATGCTTCCTGATCATGTCTCTGGTCATAGCCGTCACCTATGTGAAGATCATGGTGGCTGCCAGGGCTTTCTCATCGGAAAGGAAGCACTCCAGCAATAAGAGTCAGAGGACAGTGATACTCCATGCCATCCAGTTACTCCTCTGCTTGACCCAGTTTTGGTGCCCCATGATAGAAACAGTTATTATAAAAATTGATTTGTATGCATATGTACAGATTCGGTACTTCAACTATCTTGTATTCATGCTTGCCCCTCGATGTCTGAGTCCTCTTGTGTATGGTGTGAGGGATAAAGATTTTGCAGTGGTTCTGAGAAACTATGCTCTGTTTGGGTATTCTGAGAAAGTCTTTCAGTTTCTGTTTAAAAAAGAAAAAGCCAATCGCAAAGGGAAACAAAAAAAATTGCACACTGGTAAGGTGCATGCTGGGACATGTTTAACATAGTGTTTACTGAGAATATATAACTCTTAAAGAGGATCAAGATGCATCAGTGTTTGGCATTTAGTCATGATTATAGTCCACCAGCGGTGTCAATAAATTACAACCTGCAAACCAATTTGCAGACCACAGTTGTTTTTCTAGCATACAGTTTGTTCATGCAAATTATGTTTTGATTATTTTTTCACAGAAATATGTTTCCTGCTTGAGGTGTGCATTAACTGCAATGACTTATCATATTGAGTGAAATGTGGACACTGTTCCATTCATTTTCAAATACAGTATGACTGTACTATCTTGTCATGGTCTTGTGACCCATAAAAATAAAATCTGTAAAAGAGCTTTTATCGCCTCTGTCTTCTTCTGGACATGTGATGCTTTAAACACAAGTGTATTGTATGTTGTAGTGGCCTATGTTTATGAGATGCTTGACTGGGACAGTACTACAGTGTTAGTTTGTATATGACTTACAGGGCCCCATTTTGCTTGAGCAAAACAGTGAGCAAAGTTTTCCAAAACAGCTGGAATATGTTTAATAGACTGGATGGAACATAATGAACAGACTGGTGCTAGCACACGTGAGGCCCCTGGTGAAGACATCCTTGGACCCCCTGCAGTTTGCCTACAGGCAGACATTTGTGGGGAAGATGCCATCATCTACCTGCTACACAGAGCTCACTCCCATTCAGATAAGGTTGGCAGCACTATAGGAGATCTTTTCTCCCTGCCTGCCGCAATTAGACTGTACAACTCCTCCTCCAGCTGGCTCGATCAGAGTGATCAGAGTCAGGCTGGGGGTTGTTAAATCATACTGGACTGTTCTTACTGCATATAATGTTCAGATGTCTATTTTATGTTATTCTATTATTCTATTGTCACTTTATTTTGTTGTTGTTGTTGTTTGTGATGTGGGCTGCTGTAACGCCTTAATTACCCATCGGGGATCAATAAAGTATCTATCTATCTATCTATCTATCTATCTATCTATCTATCTATCTATCTATCTATCTAATCAAATGGTATGTTCAAATACTGCAGCTACTGTACATGTAGCCATTTCATGGCAAGTAATACACTCCCATTATTTTAAATAACACTTGTTTCTCAAAAACATTATTATAGACACAGCACCATAAAAATCATGCTGTAGAGTATAATGCGTTTTTGGCTATTTTTTGCTAACCTCTGTGCTGTTTTGACCAAGCAACATATACTAGTGTGCTTATCTCTGTCATGAATGTGTGTGCCTGGAGTAACACCAGCAGGTCATTAGTGCTTCAAACACACTGGTTGAAATCCAGCAGCAAGGAACTAGACTGATTAGTGACAGATTACCAGTAGTGGAACATAAGGTGATTCTCCCAAGTCAGCAGTAACAGGTGCCAAATCTGGCCTGCGTATTTACACATTTACATTTTTCTTTTTACATTTAAGTCATTTAGCAAATCATTTGATCCAAAAGACCCTTTTATCCTAAGTGGTATATTAGAAGAGTGGTGCCAATGAAATTACTGGAGGCTTCAAATAGTTAAAAAAAATAATCTTTTTTTGACTCCCCTAACATTGACAGCCATGAGCCTAGAGCGTTATGTTGCCATCTGCATGCCCCTGCGTCACAGTGAGCTCTCCACCCCAGTTAGGGCCATGCACTGCATCCTCCTCATCCAGGCTCTCAGCACCATATACCAGCTTGTTATGCTGTGTGTTGTTATTGCCTCTGCCAGTCTACATTTCTACACTCCCCCCATGGTGTGCAGTAGGGAGGTGATGGTCTTGCTGCCCTGGCAAGGTCACCTGCGTTCTGCTGTCGCTCAGCTGTCCTTCCTGGTCATGTTTGTGGTCATAGCCGTCACCTATGTGAAAATCATGGTGGCTCCCAGGGCTTTCTCATCGGACAACAATGAGTCCAGCAATAAGGGTCTGAGGACAGTGATACTCCATGCCAACCAGTTACTCTGTTTGATTCAGTTCTGGGGTCCTATGTTAATAATGGCTGTTTTGAAGGTTGATTTGATTTCGTTTATACAGCTTCGGTATATTGACTATGTTGTATTGTAACAATGTCCGTTTATACACAGAGGCAGACGCAGCGTTACGGTAAGGGAATCTCTCCCGTTTATTCATAAAGTTCGTAGTCACACTGTTTGGGGCTTTCCAGCCTCGTCAGATAGTCTCTCTCTCTCTCGTCTTGCTGTTCCCAGCTCTCCTCGCCTCCCGAAATGGCAGAAGCACACACATCTTAAACATTCGCAGACGAGACTTAATTCGCAGCAGGTGTGCAACAAAAGTCTCGCCGACACAACCCCGGCCACGGTCCTGTAGCTCCCTCTACAGGCCGAACGCTGCATGTCCCCCCACATACCCCCACCGCCCGACACAGGCCGGGGACCCGACGGCCGACGACCTACTCCCCCCCCCCCTGCACGGGAGAGGAAGTCTGCCACGACCATCTGTGCCCCCGGTCTGTGCACGACGGAAAAGTTGAAGGGCTGCAACGCGAGGTACCACCGGGTGATCCTCGCGTTTACATCCTTCATGCGGTGGAGCCACTGGAGGGGGGCATGGTCGGAATAGAGGGTGAAGGCGCGATCCAGCAGGTAGTAGCGGAGGGTGCCGACCGCCCACTTGATGGCCAGGCACTCCTTCTCCACGGTGCTGTACCGGCCCTCCCTCTCCGACAGCTTGCGGCTCAGGTACAGCACCAGTCGGTCGGCCCCCTCCACGCGCTGGGTCAGTACTGCTCCCAGCCCTCTATCCGACGCGTCTGTCTGTAGGGAGAAAGGGAGGTTAAAATCAGGCGCATACAGGACCGTTTCTCCACAAAGAGCCCCCTTAAGGGCCTCGAACGACCCCTGGCACTGGCCCGACCATTGGACCGGATCCGGGGCACCCTTCCGGGTGAGGTCCGTCAAGGGACTGGCCAGCTCGGAAAACCCTGGTACGAACTGTCGGTAATATCCCGCCAGCCCCAGGAAGGCCCTCACCTCCTTCTTTGTCTTGGGCCGGGGAGAGGCGGCGATGGCCGCAGTCTTTTCAATCTGCGGTCGCACCTCCCCCCGTCCCAAGTGGTACCCCAGATACCGGATCTCCCTCCGCCCGATCACGCACTTTTTCGGGTTGGCCGTCAGCCCCGCCTGCCTCAGGGACCGCAGAACAGCAGCCACACTCCGCACATGCTGCGGCCAAGTGTCACTGTGAATGACAATGTCATCTAGGTAGGCCGCAGCATAGGCGGCGTGCGGCCGCAGAATACGGTCCATGAGGCGCTGAAAAGTGGCTGGGGCTCCGAACAACCCGAAAGGGAGCACGGTGAACTGGAATAACCCGAGCGGAGTGGAGAATGCCGTTTTCTCCCGGGACACCGGCGAGAGTGGAATCTGCCAGTATCCCTTCGTGCAATCCAATGTCGTGAAGTACCTGGCCGTACCAAGCCGGTCCAAGAGCTCGTCGACCCGGAGCATCGGATATGCATCGAATTTGGAGACCGCATTAACCCGTCTATAATCCACACAGAACCGTATAGCCCCATCTGGCTTGTTGACAAGCACGATGGGGCTACGCCAATCACTGCAGGACTCCTCGACCACACCCAGCTCCAGCATGGCTTCCAACTCCCGGCACACAACGTCTCGTTTGTGCACCGGCAACCTATAGGGACGCGTGCGCACCGTTAAACCCAGCTGCGTTTCTATATGGTGGTCGATGAGCGTAGTCCGACCGGGCAGGGGAGAGAACACGTCGGCGAACTTAAGCTGCAAATCTGCAACGTCCGCGGCCTGGCTAGCAGAGAGATGGTTATCAATATCGACCGGAGTGCTACCTTTCGATTTTGGGACTTCCGGACCGAACTCCTCTCTCTCTGGAACTATCGTAGCCAGAGCAACAGTGACCACGTCGTTCCATTTTTTTAGGAGATTGACGTGATACACCTGCAAGCTATCCCCCCGGTCCGAGCGTATAACCTCATAATCCACGTCCCCCATGCGACGTGTGACCACAAACGGCCCTTGCCACTTCGCGAGTAATTTCGTGCTGGAGGTGGGTAACAGTACGAGCACCTTGTCTCCCGGTGTAAACTCTCGTAGGGTAGTCCCCCTGTCATACAGGCGTTTCTGACGCTCCTGGGCTTGCAGCAAATGCTCACGTGAGATAGCCCCTAGGGCGTGGAGCTTTGTGCGCAAGTCGAGGACGTACTGGATCTCACTCTTACTGTCGCTAGACCCTTCCTCCCAATTTTCTTTAAGCAGGTCTAGGACACCCCGGGGCTTACGCCCGTAGAGTAATTCAAACGGGGAAAACCCGGTGGAAGCTTGGGGAACTTCCCGCACCGCAAACAACAGGGGATCTAGCCATTTATGCCAATTCCGACTATCCTCGTGGACAAACTTCCGGATCATTGACTTCAAGGTCCGATTGAACCGCTCACAAAGGCCGTCAGTGGCCGGGTGGTAAACACTGGTTCGAATCGCCTTGATGTTCAACAAGCCATACAGTTCCTTGAGGGTGCGTGACATAAAATTAGTGCCCTGATCGGTGAGAATCTCTTTCGGGATTCCCACGCGGGAGATGACTTGAAACAATGCTTGCGCTACACTCCTGGCAGAGATATTGCGCAGAGGTATTGCCTCGGGGTATCGGGTGGCGTAATCTATCAAGACCAACACAAATCGATAACCCTGTGTGCTCCGGTCAAATGGCCCGATAATATCCATCGCAATGCGGTCGAACGGGTTCTCGACCAATGGTAAGGGCCGCAAGGGGGCCCGTGGAATGGCCGGGGGATTTACTAACTGACATTCCCGACAGGAAGCGCACCACCTACGCACCTCTGCCCGAATCCCCGGCCAATAAAATCGAGCCATTATACGGTGCAGTGTTTTGTCATACCCTAGATGGCCCGCCATGGGGTTGAAATGAGCCGCCTGGAAGACCATTTCGCGGCGGCTGCGGGGAACCAGCAACTGGGTTACTTCCTCCTGACTATGTGAGTCACGACTTACTCGATATAACCTGTCGCTGATAATCGCAAAATAGGGGTGGGCGCGCACCGTGTCTGGCCGTATCAAAGTACCATCAATTGCTATCACTTGGTCAAAGGCTGATCTTAGGGTCTCGTCACGAGACTGCTCGAGGGGGAAGTCGCCTAGCAGCGGATAGTTCGGCGGGGAAGTCTCGGGGTGAGGCGCCCCCGCCGGCTCCGGCTCCCCGGCAGTGTCACGAGGCGCCGCCTCGGCACAGAGCACATTACACGCCACACACCTCCCTAGCTGTCGTGCACGCATCCCGGTAGCCCTCTTTACCGCTTGAGGAAACCCCTCCCAATCCACACCTAGAATCAGGGGATGCGTGAGGCGTGGGCTAACCGCCGCCTGTACACTATGGTTTTTCCCCTCAAAATGAATTTCGATAGCGACCACCGGATATTCGTGAATGTCCCCATGCACACACCTCACCCGCACCCTCGATGCCTTCAACAATGCCCCCGGCCGAACCAGGCGCTCCTGGATCATGGACTGCATGCAGCCCGAATCCAAGAATGCCTGGTGCGTATCATGTTGTATCCTTACCGGAATACGATACGCCGCTCCTGGTCCGGGGGGAGGGCCCGGTATGTCGCCGATGCGGACGACCTGTCCCACGTCCATCGCCCGACACTCGGCCTGCACGTGGCCCGGCCGTCCGCACCGCCAACACACCCCCCCTGTCGCTCGAGGTGCTCCCTGTGGGGCCGGGCTCGGTTCCGGATAGGTGCGCCCCTGCCATCTCGTCCTCGGGGCGGGCGCCGGCCTCTCTCCTTCGGCTCCCCCGGCTCCTCCTGGGTGTTGGCCCCCCCCCCCTTGCCGCGGGGCCGGGGTTGGTCGTTGTGGCCCCCGCGGTGGGAGGGAGAGATGGTCCTCGGCCTGTCCGACGGCGGTCTGGAGGTCCTGGGGGTGGTGGTACTGGACCCAGGCGGCGGTACGGGCCGGGAGCCCCGCGATGAACTGCTCCATTACCACCCGGTTCCCGACCTCCACCGCCGAGTTGTTCTCGGGGTCCAGCCACCGCCATGCGCTGTCCCCCAGCCGCTGGGCGAAGGTGAAGGGCCGGCACCCCTCCTCCAATGTCAGGGCCCGAAACCGGCGCCGGTGTTCCTCCGGTGTCAGGCCCAGGCGGTCCCGAATCGCCCGGGCCAGGGACGTGTAATCCCGTTGGGCGGCCGCCGGCAAACTGTGGGCTGCGAGCTGCGCCTCCCCTGACAGGAGGGGCAGCAGATGGTAGGCCCACTCTCGGACCGGCCACCCCGAGATCCTTGCCGTCCCCTCGAACACCGCGAGGAACGCCTCTGGGTCGTCCTCCGGTCCCCGGCGCCGGCCCGCCGGCCCTGGTGAAGTCTTGGAGGAGGGCACTGTCCGCGACCCTCGCCGCCGTCAGCTCCTCCAGCGTCGCCTGCTGGGTCTGCTGCAGGGCCGTCTGTTGCTCGAGGACGAGCGTTATCCTCGATATTGCTGCTGTTAGCGTCTCCATCTTCCGCCTTTACTCTGTGTCCCAGGTTGGGCGCCAATTGTAACAATGTCCGTTTATACACAGAGGCAGATGCAGCGTTACGGTAAGGGAATCTCTCCCGTTTATTCATAAAGTTCGTAGTCACACTGTTTGGGGCTTTCCAGCCTCGTCAGATAGTCTCTCTCTCTCGTCTTGCCGTTCCCAGCTCTCCTCGCCTCCCGAAATGGCAGAAGCACACACATCTTAAACATTCGCCGACGAGACTTAATTCGCAGCAGGTGTGCAACAAAAGTCTCGCCGACACAACCCCGGCCACGGTCCTGTAGCTCCCTCTACAGGCCGAACGATGCATGTCCCCCCACATGTATTCATTATTGTCCCTCGATGTTTGAGTCCACTTGTGTATGGTGTGAGGGATAAAGATTTTGCAGTGGTTCTGAGAAAGTATGCTCTGTTTGGTTATTCTGAGAAAATCCAGTCTCAAAAGAAAAGAAAACACCATACATGCCAGTAAGGTACATCCTGGGCCATGTTTAACATAATGTTTATAGAAAATATGTTCTGTAACTTGTAAGTGCTCTTGAAGAAGATCAAGATGCGTCAGTGTTGGAGAAGTCAGATTCAGAATTTTGTAATGGTTATTTATTTTGTAAAGGGATGTCAATCATTTCCTGTCTGCAAACTGATTTAGGGATGCCCTCGATTTTCCAGCATACAGTACAGTATGTCCTGTAGGCATACACAGTACATACTGTAGAGGTGAGTGTTTGTTCATACAGAATGTCTTTAGATGATGTAACTCCACCCCATAGCCCTTGGAGAGCTTGGCTTATTGTTGATTGTGCAATAATACAGTATATAGGATGAGCACTTTGGTGCTGCTGTCCAAACAAGGGACAGGAGGAGGCTGAGCAAAGTTAGTTCTCCACAATAACATAGAGAAAAACATACAACGCTGAGATAAAACTTAATTGTTGATCTATGGATTTTGAATGATTACATACAATAATCATACAATAATATTAGATTAGATTAGATGATTAGATTCAACTTTATTGTCATTGTGCAGAGTACAAGTACAAAGGATGACCACTTTTGTGCTGCTCAGTAAAGGTTGTTCTTCACATCAATATAGAGAAAAACATGCCACACTGAGTTAAAAAATAGTTATTATTGGTTAATCAATATTGAATGTTTTAAGTAAGAAGAACTTTCTTTTTCAATTTAGGTTCCGCTGGCATACTATGCTTATAAGTTGATTATATTATTATATTGCTTTGTGAAACACTTATACCTTATAATTGCTGATATTGCCTTTATAGGTGGTACTTATAAATGGTTTAAAGAAATAGGCTGTGTAGTTTTAATTAATATCACTGACAACCTTTCCTGATATTCTTATACAACATTATTTTACATTGATCTCATTTCTTCTTTCAAACAGGATAACACCATCATGAATACAAGCCAGGGCCTTAATCTTCCTACTGTGCAACAGCTGAGACCCATGGGTGAAAAAACGGTACTAGTACAGGTGTTGATTGGCATATTCCTCTACATAAACTTTCTCATGATCTTCACCTTCTTTAAAAAGGAGGCCTTCTACACCACCACACGATACATCTTCTTCGCACACACACTAATCTGTGACAGTCTGTATCTGGCTTTGACTGATGCATTGCTACTAATGACCTTCCCCAGGTTACCAATACCAGGCGGTCTGTGTTTGTGTCTGTGTGTGATGGCTGGAAACCTGACCTTCGCCACTCCCCTAACACTGACAGCCATGAGCCTAGAGCGCTATGTTGCCATCTGCATGCCCCTGCGTCACAGTGAGCTCTCCACCCCAGTTAGGGCCATGCGCTGCATCCTCCTCATCCAGGCTCTCAGCACCATATACCAGCTTGTTATGCTGTGTGTTGTCTTCGCCTCTGCCAGTCTACGTTTCTACACTTCCCCCATGGTGTGCAGTATAGAGCAGACTGACTTGTTACCCTGGCAAAAACATATGCGCTCAGCAGTTTTTCAGATATGCTTCCTGGTCATGTCTCTGGTCATAGCCGTCACCTATGTGAAGATCATGGTGGCTGCCAGGGCTTTCTCATCAGACAGGAAGAAGTCCAGCAATAAGGGTCAGAGGACAGTGATACTCCATGCCATCCAGTTACTCCTCTGCTTGACCCAGTTTTGGTGCCCCATGATAGAAACAGTAATTATAAAAATTGATTTGTATGCATTTGTACAGATTCAGTACTTCAACTATATTGTATTCATGCTTGCCCCTCGATGTCTGAGTCCTCTTGTGTATGGTGTGAGGGATAAAGATTTTGCAGTGGTTCTGAGAAACTATGTTCTGTTTGGGTATTCTGAGAAAGTCTTTCAGTTTCTGTTTAAAAAAGAAAAAGCCAATCGCAAAGGGAAACAAAAAAAATTGCACACTGGTAAGGTGCATGCTGGGACATGTTTAACATAGTGTTTACTGAGAATATATAACTCTTAAAGAGGATGAAGATGCATCAGTGTTTGGCATTTTGTCATGATTATAGTCCACCAGCGGTGTCAATGAATTACAACCTGCAAATCAATTTGCAGACCCCAGTTGTTTTTCTAGCATACAGTTTGTTCATGAAAATTATGTTTTCATTATTTGCTCACAAAAATGTGTGTCCTGCTTGAGGTGTGCATTAACTGCAATGACTTATCATATTGAGTGAAATGTGGACACTGTTCCATTCATTTTCAACTACAGTATGACTGTACTATCTTGTCATGGTCCTGTGACCCATAAAAATAAAATCTGTAAAAGAGCTTTAATCGCCTCTGTCTTCTTCTGGACATGTGATGCTTTAAACACAAGTGTATTGTATGTTGTAGTGGCCTATGTTTATGATATGCTTGACTGGGACAGTACTACAGTGTTAGTTTGTATATGACTTAGAGGGCCCCATTTTGCTTGAGCAAAACAGTGAGCAAAGTTTCCCAAAACAGCTGGAATATGTTTAATAGACTGGATGGAACATAATGAACAGACTGGTGCTAGCACACGTGAGGCCCCTGGTGAAGACATCCTTGGACCCCCTGCAGTTTGCCTACAGGCAGACATTTGTGGGGATGATGCCATCATCTACCTGCTACACAGAGCTCACTCCCATTTAGATAAGGTTGGCAGCACTATAGGAGATCTTTTCTCCCTGCCTGCCGCAATTAGACTGTACAACTCCTCCTCCAGCTGGCTCGATCAGAGTGATCAGTGTCAGGCTGGGGGTTGTTAAATCATACTGGACTGTTCTTACTGCATATAATGTTCAGATTTCTATTTTATGTTATTCTATTATTCTATTGTCACTTTATTTTGTTGTTGTTGTTGTTTGTGATGTGGGCTGCTGTAACGCCTTCATTTCCCATCGGGGATCAATAAAGTATCTATCTATCGATCTATCTATCTATCTATCTATCTATCTATCTAATCAAATGGTATGTTCAAATACTGCAGCTACTGTACATGTAGCCATTTCATGGCAAGTAATACACTCCCATTATTTTAAATAATCACTTGTTTCTCAAAAACATTATTATAGACACAGTACCATAAAAATCATGCTGTAGAGTATAATGCGTTTGTGGCTATTTTTTGCTAACCTCTGTGCTGTTTTGCACAAGCAACATATACTAGTGTGCTTATCTCTGTCATGAATGTGTGTGCCTGGAGATACACCAGCAGGTCATTAGTGCTTCAAACACACTGGTTGAAATCCAGCAGCAAGGAACTAGACTGATTAGTGACAGATTACCGGTAGTGGAAGATAAGGTGATTCTCCCCAGTCAGCAGTAACAGGAGCCAAATCTGGCCTGCGTATTTACACATTTACATTTTTCTTTTTACATTTAAGTCATTTAGCAAATCATTTGATCCAAAAGACCCTTTTATCCTAAGTGGTATATTAGAAGAGTGGCGCAAATGAAATTACTGGAGGCTTCAAATAGTATTTAAAAAAAATCATTTTTTGACTCCCCTAACATTGACAGCCATGAGCCTAGAGCGCTATGTTGCCATCTGCATGCCCCTGCGTCACAGTGAGCTCTCCACCCCAGTTAGGGCCATGCACTGCATCCTCCTCATCCAGGCTCTCAGCACCATATACCAGCTTGTTATGCTGTGTGTTGTTATTACCTCTGCCAGTCTACATTTCTACACTTCCCCCATGGTGTGCAGTAGGGAGGTGATGGTCTTGCTGCCCTGGCAAGGTCACCTGCGTTCTGCTGTCGCTCAGCTGTCCTTCCTGGTCATGTTTCTGGTCATAGCCGTCACCTATGTGAAAATCATGGTGGCTCCCAGGGCTTTCTCATCGGACAACAATGAGTCCAGCAATAAGGGTCTGAGGACAGTGATACTCCATGCCAACCAGTTACTCTGTTTGATTCAGTTCTGGGGTCCTATGTTAATAATGGCTGTTTTGAAGGTTGATTTGATTTCGTTTATACAGCTTCGGTATATTGACTATGTTCTATTCATTATTGTCCCTCGATGTCTGAGTCCACTTGTGTATGGTGTGAGGGATAAAGATTTTGCAGTGGTTCTGAGAAAGTATGCTCTGTTTGGTTATTCTGAGAAAATCTTTCTCTCTAATAAGAACAACCCCAGTCTCAAAAGAAAAGAAAACACCATACATGCCAGTAAGGTACATCCTGGGCCATGTTTAACATAATGTTTACAGAAAATATGTTCTGTAACTTGTAAGTGCTCTTGAAGAAGATCAAGATGCGTCAGTGTTGGAGAAGTCAGATTCAGAATTTTGTAATGGTTATTTATTTTGTAAAGGGATGTCAATCATTTCCTGTCTGCAAACTGATTTAGGGATGCCCTCGATTTTCCAGCATACAGTACAGTATGTCCTGTTGGCATACACAGTTCATGCTGTAGAGGTGAGTGTTTGTTCATACAGAATGTCTTTAGATGATGTAACTCCACCTCATAGCCCTTGGAGAGCTTGGCTTATTGTTGATTGTGCAATAATACAGTATATAGGATGAGCACTTTGGTGCTGCTGTCCAAACAAGGGACAGGAGGAGGCTGAGCAAAGTTAGTTCTCCACAATAACATAGAGAAAAACATACAACGCTAAGATAAAACTTAATTGTTGATATATGGATTATGAATGATTACATACAATAATCATACAATAATATTAGATTAGATTAGATGATTAGATTCAACTTTATTGTCATTGTGCAGAGTACAAGTACAAAGGATGACCACTTTTGTCCTGCTCAGCAAAGGTTGTTCTTCACATCAATATAGAGAAAAACATGCCACACTGAGTTAAAAAATAGTTATTATTTGTGAACTAATATTGAATGTTTTAAGTAAGAAGAACTTTCTTTTTCAATTTAGGTTCCGCTGACATACTATGCTTATAAGTTGATTATATTATCATATTGCTTTGTGAAACACTTATACCTTATAATTGCTGATATTGCCTTTATAGGTGGTACTTATAAATGGTTTAAAGAAATAGGCTGTGTGGTTTTATTTAATATCGCTGACAACCTTCCTGATATTCTTATACAACATTATTTTACATTGATCTCCTTTCTTCTTTCAAAACAGGAAACACCATCATGAATACAAGCCTGGGCCTTAATCTTCCAACTGTGCAACGGCTGAGACCCCTGAGTGACAAAGCGGTGCTAATACAGGTGTTAATTGGCATATTCCTCTACATAAACTCTCTCATGATCTTTACCATCTTTAAAAAGGAGGGTTTCTACACCACCACACGATACATCTTCTTCGCACACACACTAATCTGTGACAGTCTGTATCTGGCTTTGACTGATGCATTGTTATTGATGAGCTACTCCAGGTTACCAATGCCAGGTGGTCTGTGTTTGTGTCTGTGTGTGATCACTGTAAACCTGACCTTCGCCACTCCCCTAACACTGACAGCCATGAGCCTAGAGCGCTATGTTGCCATCTGCATGCCCCTGCGTCACAGTGAGCTCTCCACCCCAATTAGGGCCATGCGCTGCATCCTCCTCATCCAGGCTCTCAGTACCATATACCAGCTTGTTATGCTGTGTGTTGTCTTCGCCTCTGCCAGTCTACGTTTCTACACTTCCCCCATGGTGTGCAGTATAGAGCAGACTGACTTCTTCCCCTGGCAAAAACATGTGCGCTCAGCAGTTTTTCAGATATGCTTCCTGATCATGTCTCTGGTCATAGTCGTCACCTATGTGAAGATCATGGTGGCTGCCAGGGCTTTCTCATCGGAAAGGAAGAACTCCAGCAATAAGAGTCAGAGGACAGTGATACTCCATGCCATCCAGTTACTCCTCTGCTTGACCCAGTTTTGGTGCCCCATGATAGAAACAGTAATTATAAAAGTTGATTTGTATGCATATGTACAGATTCGGTACTTCAACTATCTTGTATTCAGGCTTGCCCCTCGATGTCTGAGTCCTCTTGTGTATGGTGTGAGGGATAAAGATTTTGCAGTGGTTCTGAGAAACTATGCTCTGTTTGGGTATTCTGAGAAAGTCTTTCAGTTTCTGTTTAAAAAAGAAAAAGCCAATCGCAAAGGGAAACAAAAAAAATTGCACACTGGTAAGGTGCATGCTGGGACATGTTTAACATAGTGTTTACTGAGAATATATAACTCTTAAAGAGGATCAAGATGCATCAGTGTTTGGCATTTAGTCATGATTATAGTCCACCAGCGGTGTCAATAAATTACAACCTGCAAACCAATTTGCAGACCCCAGTTGTTTTTCTAGCATACAGTTTGTTCATGTAAATTATGTTTTCATTATTTGCTCACAAAAATGTGTGTCCTGCTTGAGGTGTGCATTAACTGCAATGACTTATCATATTGAGTGAAATGTGGGCACTGTTCCATTCATTTTCAACTATAGTATGACTGTACTATCTTGTCATGGTCCTGTGACCCATAAAAATAAAATAAAATAAAAAAAATATTTAAAAAATAAAAGCTTTTATCACCTCTGTCTTCTTCTGGACATGTGATGCTTTAAACACAAGTGTATTGTATGTTGTAGTGGCCTATGTTTATGAGATGCTTGACTGGGACAGTACTACAGTGTTAGTTTGTATATGACTTACAGGGCCCCATTTTGCTTGAGCAAAACAGTGAGCAAAGTTTCCCAAAACAGCTGGAATATGTTTAATAGACTGGATGGAACATAATGAACAGACTGGTGCTAGCACACGTGAGGCCCCTGGTGAAGACATCCTTGGACCCCTTGCAGTTTGCCTACAGGCAGACATTTGTGGGGATGATGACATCATCTACCTGCTACACAGAGCTCACTCCCATTTAGATAAGGTTGGCAGCACTATAGGAGATCTTTTCTCCCTGCCTGCCGCAATTAGACTGTACAACTCCTCCTCCAGCTGGCTCGATCAGAGTGATCAGAGTCAGGCTGGGGGTTGTTAAATCAAACTGGACTGTTCTTACTGCATATAATGTTCAGATGTCTATTTTATGTTATTCTATTATTCTATTGTCACTTTATTTTGTTGTTGTTGTTGTTTGTGATGTGGGCTGCTGTAACGCCGTAATTACCCATCGGGGATCAATAAAGTATCTATCTATCTATCTATCTATCTATCTATCTATCTATCTATCTATCTATCTATCTATCTAATCAAATGGTATGTTCAAATACTGCAGCTACTGTACATGTAGCCATTTCATGGCAAGTAATACACTCCCATTATTTTAAATAATCACTTGTTTCTCAAAAACATTATTATAGACACAGCAACTTAAAAATCATGCTGTAGAGTATAATGCATTTTTGGCTATTTTTTGCTAACCTCTGTGCTGTTTTGCACAAGCAACATATACTAGTGTGCTTATCTCTGTCATGAATGTGTGTGCCTGGAGATACACCAGCAGGTCATTAGTGCTTCAAACACACTGGTTGAAATCCAGCAGCAAGGAACTAGACTGATTAGTGACAGATTACCGGTAGTGGAAGATAAGGTGATTCTCCCCAGTCAGCAGTAACAGGAGCCAAATCTGGCCTGCGTATTTACACATTTACATTTTTCTTTTTACATTTAAGTCATTTAGCAAATCATTTGATCCAAAAGACCCTTTTATCCTAAGTGGTATATTAGAAGAGTGGTGCCAATGAAATTACTGGAGGCTTCAAATAGTTAAAAAAAATAATCATTTTTTGACTCCCCTAACATTGACAGCCATGAGCCTAGAGCGTTATGTTGCCATCTGCATGCCCCTGCGTCACAGTGAGCTCTCCACCCCAGTTAGGGCCATGCACTGCATCCTCCTCATCCAGGCTCTCAGCACCATATACCAGCTTGTTATGCTGTGTGTTGTTATTGCCTCTGCCAGTCTACGTTTCTACACTCCCCCCATGGTGTGCAGTAGGGAGGTGATGGTCTTGCTGCCCTGGCAAGGTCACCTGCGTTCTGCTGTCGCTCAACTGTCCTTCCTGGTCATGTTTGTAATCATAGCCGTCACCTATGTGAAAATCATGGTTGCTCCCAGGGCTTTCTCATCGGACAACAATGAGTCCAGCAATAAGGGTCTGAGGACAGTGATACTCCATGCCAACCAGTTACTCTGTTTGATTCAGTTCTGGGGTCTTATGTTAATAATGGCTGTTTTGAAGGTTGATTTGGTTTCGTGTATACAGCTTCGGTATATTGACTATGTTGTATTCATTATTGTCCCTCGATGTTTGAGTCCTCTTGTGTATGGTGTGAGGGATAAAGATTTTGCAGTGGTTCTGAGAAAGTATGCTCTGTTTGGTTATTCTGAGAAAATGTTTCTCTCTAATAAGAACAACCTCAGTCTCAAAAGAAAAGAAAACACCATACATGCCAGTAAGGTACATCCTGGGCCATGTTTAACATAATGTTTATAGAAAATATGTTCTGTAACTTGTAAGTGCTCTTGAAGAAGATCAAGATGCGTCAGTGTTGGAGAAGTCAGATTCAGAATTTTGTAATGGTTATTTATTTTGTAAAGGGATGTCAATCATTTCCTGTCTGCAAACTGATTTAGGGATGCCCTCGATTTTCCAGCATACAGTACAGTATGTCCTGTAGGCATACACAGTACATACTGTAGAGGTGTGTTTGTTCATACAGAATGTCTTTAGATGATGTAACTCCACCCCATAGCCCTTGGAGAGCTTGGCTTACTGTTGATTGTGCAATAATACAGTATATAGGATGAGCACTTTGGTGCTGCTGTCCAAACTAGGGACAGGAGGAGGCTGAGCAAAGTTAGTTCTCCACAATAACATAGAGAAAAACATACAACGCTAAGATAAAACTTAATTGTTGATATATGGATTATGAATGATTACATACAATAATATTAGATTAGATTAGATGATTAGATTCAACTTTATTGTCATTGTGACGAGTACAAGTACAAAGGATGACCACTTTTGTGCTGCTCAGTAAAGGTTGTTCTCCACATCAATATAGAGAAAAACATGCCACACTGAGTTAAAAAATATTTATTATTGGTTAATCAATATTGAATGTTTTAAGTTAGAAGAACTTTCTTTTTCAATTTAGGTTCCGCTGGCATACTATGCTTATAAGTTGATTATATTATCATATTGCTTTGAGAAACACTTATACCTTATAATTGCTGATATTGCCTTTATAGGTGGTACTTATAAATGGTTTAAAGAAATAGGCTGTGTAGTTTTATTTAATATCGCTGACAACCTTCCTGATATTCTTATACAACATTATTTTACATTGATCTCCTTTCTTCTTTCAAAACAGGAAACACCATGGTGAATACAAGCCTGGGCCTTGTTCTTCCTACTGTGCAACAGCTGAGACCCCTGAGTGACAAAGCGGTGCTAATACAGGTGTTAATTGGCATATTCCTCTACATAAACTCTCTCATGATCTTCACCTTCTTTAAAAAGGAGGCCTTCTACACCACCACACGATACATCTTCTTCGCACACACACTAATCTGCGACAGTCTGTATCTGGCTTTGACTGATGTATTGTTATTGATGAGCTACTCCAGGTTACCAATGCCAGGTGGTCTGTGTTTGTGTCTGTGTGTGATCGCTGGAAACCTGAACTTCGCCACTCCCCTAACACTGACAGCCATGAGCCTAGAGCGCTATGTTGCCATCTGCATGCCCCTGCGTCACAGTGAGCTCTCCACCCCAGTTAGGGCCATGCGCTGCATCCTCCTCATCCAGGCTCTCAGTACCATATACCAGCTTGTTATGCTGTGTGTTGTCTTCGCCTCTGCCAGTCTACGTTTCTACACTTCCCCCATGGTGTGCAGTATAGAGCAGACTGACTTCTTCCCCTGGCAAAAACATTTGCGCTCAGCAGTTTTTCAGATATGCTTCCTGGTCATGTCTCTGGTCATAGCCGTCACCTATGTGAAGATCATGGTGGCTGCCAGGGCTTTCTCATCGGAAAGGAAGAACTCCAGCAATAAGAGTCAGAGGACAGTGATACTCCATGCCATCCAGTTACTCCTCTGCTTGACCCAGTTTTGGTGCCCCATGATAGAAACAGTAATTATAAAAATTGATTTGTATGCATATGTACAGATTCGGTACTTCAACTATCTTGTATTCATGCTTGCCCCTCGATGTCTGAGTCCTCTTGTGTATGGTGTGAGGGATAAAGATTTTGCAGTGGTTCTGAGAAAATATGTTCTGTTTGGGTATTCTGAGAAAGTCTTTCAGTTTCTGTTTAAAAAAGAAAAAGCCAATCGCAAAGGGAAACAAAAAAAATGGCACACTGGTAAGGTGCATGCTGGGACATGTTTAACATAGTGTTAATGAGAATATATAACTCTTAAAGAGGATCAAGATGCATCAGTGTTTGGCATTTAGTCATGATTATAGTCCACCAGCGGTGTCAATGAATTACAACCTGCAAATCAATTTGCAGACCCCAGTTGTTTTTCTAGCATACAGTTTGTTCATGTAAATTATGTTTTCATTATTTGCTCACAAAAATGTGTGTCCTGCTTGAGGTGTGCATTAACTGCAATGACTTATCATATTGAGTGAAATGTGGGCACTGTTCCATTCATTTTCAACTACAGTATGACTGTACTATCTTGTCATGGTCCTGTGACCCATAAAAATAAAATCTGTAAAAGAGCTTTAATCGCCTCTGTCTTCTTCTGGACATGTGATGCTTTAAACACAAGTGTATTGTATGTTGTAGTGGCCTATGTTTATGAGATGCTTGACTGGGACAGTACTACAGTGTTAGTTTGTATATGACTTACAGGGCCCCATTTTGCTTGAGCAAAACAGTGAGCAAAGTTTCCCAAAACAACTGGAATATGTTTAATAGACTGGATGGAACATAATTAACAGACTGGTGCTAACACACGTGAGGCCCCTGGTGAAGACATCCTTTCATGGCAAGTAATACACTCCCAATATTTTAAATAATCACTTGTTTCTCAAAAACATTATTATAGACACAGCACCATAAAAATCATGCTGTAGAGTATAATGTGTTTGTGGCTATTTTTTGCTAACCTCTGTGCTGTTTTGCACAAGCAACATATACTTGTGTGCTTATCTCTGTCATGAATGTGTGTGCCTGGAGATACACCAGCAGGTCATTTGTGCTTCAAACACACTGGTTGAAATCCAGCATCAAGGAACTAGACTGATTAGTGACAGTCCAGCAATAAGGGTCAGAGGACAGTGATACTCCATGCCATCCAGTTACTCTGTTTGATTCAGTTAGAAATGGCTGTTTTGAAGGTTGATTTGATTTCGTTTATACAGCTTCGGTATATTGACTATGTTGTATTCATTATTGTCCCTCGATGTTTGAGTCCACTTGTGTATGGTGTGAGGGATAAAGATTTTGCAGTGGTTCTGAGAAAGTATGCTCTGTTTGGTTGTTCTGAGAAAATCTTTCTCTTTAATAAGAACAACCTCAGTCTCAAAAGAAAAGAAAACAACATACATACTAGTAACGTACATCCTGGGCCATGTTTAACATAATGTTTACAGGAAATATGTTCTGTAATTTGTAAGTGCTCTTGAAGAAGATCAAGATGTGTCAGTGTTGGAGAAGTCAGATTCAGAATTTTGTAATGGTTATTCATTTTGTAAAGAGATGTCAATCATTTCCTGTCTGCAAACTGATTCAGGGACCCCCTCGTGTTTCCAGCATACCGTACAGTATGTCCTGTTGGCATACACAGTACATACTGTAGAGGTGAGTGTTTGTTCATACAGAATGTCTTTTTACGCACGACCCACTTTGGACCACAGTAACAGCAATGACCCCAGCAACCCCTTAAATAAAATTACTTTGCCACCCCTGTGTAACCTGACCATATTGAGTGACAGTTGGGCATTGTTCCATTAAACTTAAACTATGACTGTCCTATTCTGTCATAGTCCCTTGACTTCTTTTTATGAAAATAAAATCTGCAAAAGTGCTCCAAAGCCTCCCTATTGTTTTGGACATTGATGCTTTTAACACTAATGTAGATTAGGTCTTAGGGGTTGTAATTTATTTTCTTTATCCCTACCAATGCCACATCACCAAAGCGTTTGATTTAGTTTTATATCTAAAGACTCAATACTATTGTTCCAGTCAAACCTCTCATAAATATAGTCTGAATTGTGCCTATAGGCCTATATTTAGCAGAAGTTTGACTGAAACAAAAGAATGAGTCTCTTACGACTTGATATCAAACTAATTCAAATGTTTTGCTGAGATGGCATTGGTAGGAATTAAAGAGCAGCACGTCTGGATCGGCCTGTCTGGCTCAGGGAAAACACACTGTTTGGTCTGTCCCCAGCAGTCTTCGTTACTGACGCAATCATACGTCAAGCACAGATGAAGCCCCAATGAGCTGCTCTCAACAGAGCCACCGTGTTTGCCAAACAAAAGAAAACATAAGGTTGCACAATTAAGCCAGGCATAAGCTCTCTGTTAATAATCAACCATTCTGTTAATTAGCTCCTAAGCAGGGGACAAGGGACCATGCTCTCTAACTGTACCCCTGGAGATATCCGACAACACCTCCCTCTTCAGCCAATGCAATCCCACACAAGTCCCGAGCCAAAACAAACAATCCCTGGCACTGAGGCCTTTAGGGTTTCGTCATTCTCTCTAAAAACAATAACAAACTGGTGGAGGGTTAGGCCTTTTACTGGCCTTACATAGGCCTACATTTCACCCATAACATCACATCCTCATAACAGAAACGTTGCCTCAGTTAAAGTTCTTACATGGCAGGTCTCCTGTTTTGCCTACATCAGCGGGATGCTGAAAAACTGATTCATGCTTTAATTTCAAGTAGACTTGACTACTTTAATGCACTTTTTACTGGCCTCCCCAAGAAGTCTATAGACAGGCTCCAACTTATTCGAGAGAGCATATCACTCCAGTCTTAACTGCTCTGCACTGGCTCCCTGTATCGTTTAGAATTGACTTCAAAGTCCTTCTACTCATATTTAAAGCACTAAATGAGCCGGGACCATCCTACCTTACTGATTCGCAGACAATCTATACGCTCTCAAAAGCACTCAGATCCTCAACTGCTGGCTTATTGAAGGTTAATATCAAAACCCTAAAGAAAGTTGGTGATGCGGCAATTATTAACTATGTCCCTAAACTGTGGAATACGGTACCTCAAGAAATCAGGGAAGCAAGCTCAGTAAACATCTTTAAGCGCCAGTTAAAAACCTCTCTCTTCAATTTAGCTTTCAATTAGCATTTTATCTATGCTGCTATCTCTGCTGATTTTATTGCATTGATCAACTATCTATGCAATTAGATTGAGTGATGCTGCTTTTATTGTATCGATTCATTATGTTATAGTTGTTCTTGTTTTTAATCTGCTCTTGCACTGTACAGCACTTTGTACAGTACTTTGCTGATGTTTTGGTTGTTCTCGTTTTTTAATCTGTTCCTTTTTCTTTCTTTTGCGCAGTATTGTACAGCACTTTGAGCTGCATTCTTATGTATGAAAGGTGCTATATGAATAAAATCGTATTATTATTATTATTATTAGATGTCAGTATCAAATCATAGAGCTATATTCGATCAAATCCATGAACTAACTAGCTTCCAAGATACGTTTAAAAAACACACAAACAAAACAGCATCCTTCTAATGTGGCGTTGTGGGGTTTGAACCTCAACCGTCAACCAGTTGGCCAAAATGACATGCTCAAGGTCAACATTAGAGTATACATGCCTCAAATTCCAATTCAACTCTGCTACATTCACCCCCCTTTGACCTTCCCCTCCACAGGAAGACCAATCTGAGTCACGGCACTGTTTGTGACTGTTTTTTGAAACCCCATGTTTCCCGTGTAGAAGAGAGATGTGTGTAACATGAGGCCAAGAGGACATCCTGAAGGACCAAGGGCGACATTTGAGTTAACCAATGTTTCCTCTAAGCTGCAGAAACTTCATGATAAACTAGTCATGCTGTTATTTTGCTGATTTAACTCTCCAATAGGCTTATATAGCTTAGCCAATGTGGTCAGTTTTGTCATCATTATTTTATGACGCTCTAGTCAAGTGTCATCTCATAAGCAGTTATATACACACTATGACAAAGTGTTGTCATGGCCTGATAAATTTCACCTGGGCAAAATGTGCAGGAGTGGCTACTCCCAACATGCCTTATTAGCTCTTGCTCCGCAAAAAAAAGTGTGAATGCACACTCTCAAGCACGAAAACCTGTTCACAGGAAATTCGACATAGTCAATGGCACGTCTTAAAATCAAATGCGGGCAACGAGTCAACTAAAAACAAATATTTCAAATATGCAAACATTGCTTTGTTGGATATTGCTCTATTGCCATAAACCCATAGGGATACATTTCAACTATTGATGGTACTTCATAGTAACAAGTCTAAATGTTTGGTTTATATCCTAGTAGCCTACCAATGGGTTCTCAGCAGCATTAGGTCCATGATTATGTGCAGTTCAGGAAGCATTGCTAAGGTACATTTGGTATCTAATTTGCTTGAAAGATTACTTTTCACATGTTTATCTCCCTGAACAGAGAAAATACCCTCTAAAACATTTACAGAGGTCCATATTGACCCCCCTCAAAATCCAATGAACTTGCAAGAACATGTTTACCACCTGACAGCCATATATAGAATTCAATAAATGTTGTATAAAAGTGAACAAGAATTTCTCATTACTATTTGTTTTATGTTCATACATCATTTTTAAACCACTCAAATCAATTGATATCACAAAATATAGTTCATCAACCATCATCAACTGTCGGTTATGGTTCATAAATGCGTGTTATGGTAAATTAGTCAGTCCCCCACCAGGTTGCTCATACTGTAGTGCAACATTTTTGCTCAGTAAATATTTATTTTGCTCAGCGTGGAAAAAAATAAGAAGGAACATCGGAGTTAATGTATCTGAGGCAGGGCTACCTCATCATGAGAATGGTACATTATTGATCATGATAGCAAAGCACTAGGTCAATTAGACATCATAATTCATTTTTCTGAAGAGTTCCTAATCCTATAAAAATGTAAATATCAACAACCTATTAAACATTTTCCCTGATGAGGAACTCGGTAATTGCAAACATGATGCATTATGGCAATGGCTTGAAATTAATCTATCCCTTGAGAAATCGAGAAACTGTCTGACAGATTTGGAATAAAGAAATCACTTTTCCCAGAGATGTTTTGCATCAAGGCGGTGTTATGGGGAATGTGTATAAAAATCCACAACCCATCACCTCCAAACCACTAGAATGTCTTCCACCGACAACACACTCAGGTAAGTTCATAGATGTCTTAATTTGAACAGAGAAACAGAGTGAACATTTTCACTTGCTTTGTCCAAAGTGTTTGATAATATTATTATTGATACAGTAGTCAGTTCAGGTGATGACTTGAATTTACAACAAAATATTGGAAAGCTTTTGAAAAGCTTCTCACTCTCAGTTTACTGAAAAAAAATTTTTTTATAGAAAATAAATGCACTATATGCAATCTGTGAATTGTAAATTGAATTTGCTTCCTGGATTGACTGAACTGAAATGTACCCTGAAGAAGACATTGAGCTTTGGGGAAATGTACTGAAAATACAGTACTTTGTTAAGTGTTGCTCCTCTGTGTGCATTAAGAACTTTGACTTTTTATTTCTGTAAACATTTCAGATTTGTATTTGACAATTCTTCAGGCAACAGGCCATATTGAAACATGCAGAACCTGACAGAGCCTCCAGGCAATGTTACCTCTCAGAAGAGCCTGTCCGTAATCATCAAGGTGTGTGTTGTCATCCCGTTCTTCATCATCTTCCTCTACTGCATTGTGATCATGCTGCACACCTTCGCATCTCACAGGCAGTTCCTGGAGAACTCACGCTACATCCTCTTTGCTTGCATGCTGATCAACGACACCCTGCAGCTCCTCTCCTCCGTCCTTCTCTTCCTCTTCATCATGGGCCAGGTGCGCGTTGCCATCGTCTATTGCACCCCTCTGCTCTTCTTCTCCACGGTCACCTTCCAGAACACTCCTTTAATCCTGGCCGCCATGTCACTGGAGCGTTACGTGGCCATATTGTACCCCCTCAGGTGCCCGGCAGCCTGGCAAGCCGACCGCATCTGGGCCATCATCCTGAGCTTGTGGCTGATCAGCTGTGTCCTCCCCATTGTGGACTTCTCTCTGGGAGAACCTCAGCCTGGGGTGGACGTCCTCTCCACCCCTGTGTTGTGCAAGACGTCCGTCCTCAATGCCTCGCCAGTCCAGACAATGTTCAAGGTCTCCCTCAACGTGTTGTTCTTCACTGTGGTGGCAGCCATCATCCTGTTCACCTACATTAGGATCCTGCTGGAGACCAGGAAGATGCGGCAGGACCGTGCTTCGGCGGGCAAGGCCATGCACACGGTGCTGCTGCACGGCTTCCAGCTGCTGCTATGCATGATGTCTTTCACCCACAACATCACTGAGAACGTAATCAGGCTGCACGTCGACTGGCTGCAGGAGCACATTTCCTTCTTCAACTACTTCTGCTTCATCCTGCTGCCTAGCTTCCTCAGCCCGCTCATCTACGGCCTGCGGGACGAGGGCCTCAGAGGTCACATAAGGAGGGCCTTCCTGTGCTGCTCCTCACAAAGCAGGGTCAGGCCTAGAGCCACGGACAAGCCTGGGGGCAAATGAACCTGTCCAAACACCTGAGCTGCACAGACAACTTTCAATCTGTACAGAAAACGTAATATCTAATGTACATACCAACCTCCGTTATATGCATTACATATTAGTCAGTTGCAATACATCAAAATAATGTAAGCAAGGTGGACAGCCATAGAAATTATGTTTGCAACAAAACAGAAACACGCAGCAGTTCGCAAGTCCTAAAACACCAGTTTCAACATTGTGTCTTATCAATTCCATGGTGATGCTGCCCTCTAGGTGTGAGTTTAAATGTTGCACTTTTATGAATATGTAGCATTGTACTGTATATACGCCTAATATTGCCATCTTAGAATATTGCATTACAGATATTTTGAAATGTTCACATGTTTGGCAATTAAGTGAAATTGCAACAAAGTTAGGTGCAATGCATTACAACATTTTGCATGTTATTCATAAAAAAGACTGGTGTGTGACCAAGGACAATATCTTCTCTTATTCCTCTGAAAACGTAATCTCTGGTGTTGTTTTACTAGCCTACCACTGCCATTGTAGCCTGCAGGGCATCTGGAGTTTTTTAAACCTTCCTTTTAATAGTGGAATTAATTGATTTATATTGTTCACATTGGTTCTTTGAATAACGTGTTATGTCAGCTATAAGCATGTGGTAACTTTGATCATAAATAAGATTTATCATGAATAATATCCAATAGATAATAGAATGATAATATTCATCATGCGTAATCAATAAATACGTTCTCATTGTAGGTTTTATGTGGCAATCGTAATCATAATAGCCTATTAGTCTGTGTATAGGATGGCTAATAATGAATAATGCAAGTGGGATACTTAAAGTAAAAAATAAACTGTTTTGTATTTTTACCAAGCTGTGCGTTTACGTTGGTCTACAAACACATCGTTTTTCATTGACAGAAAGGTGTCCACTGTCAACCATAAATATGAAATTAACTAAGCTAAAACTTGGAGGAGGAATAGTAAACCAATACAGTAGGTGTCACTGTAATTCCAAACTTGTGAATGACGCACGATTCTGCGCTCAAAGTAACAATGTGCGCTCACAGGAATAACACTTCTGTTTTGTAAAATAATCAGATGTATGCAAAGGGGAATTAGGGTTGTTTTTGTAAAACGAACTAATCAGTTTGTGAGATGGTAATTTCAGCAGGCATATGTAGCCCAATTTCCATTCATTGTGTTGCAATATGCAATGTGTTTAAACTGTTGCTAATAGCTCAGTCACTGAGTTTATTTAGCATCTGTTAACTGAACCCTCATGCAACATTTGCCATATATTTAGCAAAATATTAATTAGTAATAAGTTATAACATTCTGATGAACCCATGTCTCTCCCACCCGGTGACAGTTGAAGTGAAAGCTGATCTCTTAGCTGTAAAAGCGGTGCCGTCTGTTGAGATAGAACATTACAAAGATTCACGAACGCGACAAGCAGCGTCGGGAGGATTATGATTTTGAGTGGGTTTTTAACCAGACAAAGATCTACCTTGAATTTCATCCCAGTGAGAGGCATTGATGGAGATTATAGTTGACACAAAATCTAGTCTAAGAGTAGGTAACCATTTAAACCAGAGGACATCATCGCAAAATGAGTTATTTCAAATCTATTTACTTAGTCTTGGGTGGAATTTATTTGATTGCGATTCATTTATCTTTTGGTGAAATGTATACGTCGGTATTGAACGTTAAGGAAGCCATAAATGTCGAAAGAAAACTTATCGATCATTTACAAGCTTACATTGAGCAGGAATCGGAGAGGCTTAAAGACATCAAAAGGTGAGTCAGTGACAGGTATGTTTTTCAGGAATATTGCACGCGTGCGAAAGTATCCTAAAGAGGATAAATTGCTGCACCATAACCATTATCTGTTATATTTGTATTTATAACAGTTTTTCTCTTCACCCAAGGGCTTTTGCATTTAGTCTCTTGAACACTTTGCATACAGCCTATAGCTTAAACTAGACTAGTCTTTGTCATAACTTGTTTTGAGTCATTTTTTGATTTAGTTGTAGTAGTTGAGTACTATGGAAGATCTCATGCAAAACACCATTGCATCATTGTCTCTGCAGCTTCCACTGTCCACATACAGAGTGATGGCATCTGACCTCTAATTTTCAAGTTAAGACCTCTGATGTCAGCTAAGATGCACACTAGCCTGTCTCTTCACACAGGTTCTATGCAAAGGTTTCTGACATGCACAGTGAAGTGTACAATGGACCGGCTGCTGCAATGGCAAACCCTTTGGTGGCGTTCACTTTGATCAAACGCTTGCAATCTGAGTGGGTGAATGTGGTCTACAGTGATGAAGCCAAAGAGAACACCCAAGGTTTGTTGCTTTTTTACCCTCTTAAAAACCACATCTGGTCCTGATAACTAACATTGCCACCTGGGACAGAAGTTTTTACGAAGGTTCATCCCCCTCCTCTTCTGTCCTGTCACCTCCTCCACCCCCAACCTCACCCTACCCCCACCCACTACACTCAGCTGTGCCTTTGAAGAACCCTTTTTAGTGCCATATGGAACCCTTTGGTGCCACGGAAACCTCTGTGGAAAGGGTTCTAAAAGGTTCTTCAAATGGTTCTCCTACAGGAACAGCCGAAGAAACCTTTTTTCTAAGGGTGTATGGTTGTGTTTCAGCCCTCAGGGCTGGTTACAAAGAGGAGGAGGGCAACTTACCCAAACTGGAGGACCTCCAGGGGGCAGCGAAGGGGCTGATGAGGCTGCAGGACGTATACGCCCTTCAAGTGGGGGGGCTTGTGAGAGGCCACTTCCAGAGCGTCACTAATGGCAACCCCATCAACATCTACAGTCCTACAGTATCCACCCCCCTGTCTGGTGATGACTGTTTTCTGGTTGGAAAGGTACAGTCAACTACCAGTAACTCACCACCAAGTCAAGGCATTTTGATTAATTTGTGTTTATTAACTTATGCTGTTGTTTTTACCTCTCTTACCTCCTCACTACCTCCTCACTATTGAATTTCCTTCACAGTGGGGGGTGTGGGGGTGGGGTGTGGGGGATGGGAATGCGGGGGGGGGGGGGGGGGGGGGGGTGACCAAAAGGGATCCATGAACTCATTGCCCTCTGACTTCTCTGCTGGAGATGTGGGATACAGTATATTACATGTAGGAGGTAGTAGCTTTGAGGCAGATGGTGCTGTGAAAACTAGTCTTGGAATAGTCATGTAATAAAGAAGTTAAAGGTATATAGTATACCCAGATTCAGGTTCCTTACCCTGAAAGGAGTACACTGAAAAGGACAGACTTCAATCCACACTTTGGTTCTGTTTATCTGGGTACTGTCACTAACTTGAAAATCTCTGAAAAGACTCAATGACTTGATTTTAATTACTTTTAAGATGATTCAGGCATGATATTTCAAACAGTGCCCAGATAAACAGAACCAAAGTGCGGATTGAAGTCTTTCCTTGACCATAGAGTTCTTTCAGGGTTAGGAACACCAATTTGGGTAAACCATCCCTTTAACAAAATAAAATGGTATTATTCTAGAGTAAAAACCATGTTTTGGCCATCCTAGACCTTTATCAGAATAGATAAAACATGGACAAGACTAGACAATAGTGTAGCTGATTGGAGAAGTGTGTGCATCTGGTGGTAGGGGGGTTTGTATTAGCATCCCATACCAGAGGACTATAAAACAGTTTTGTTCCAAGCCTGTCATACCCTGTGGTGAGAGATTGGAGAGATACTTTAATTCATTGCATTGTTTCTGGTCTAGGGATTCATACTGGGGAGACCAGAGTGTTCCCTCACTCTGACAAATATGATAATCTCTACAATGAGTTCTTCTGTACAAGTACAGTGGCAGTTCACAAGGGCGCTGTGTGGGAGGGACATCATCATCTGCACACCAACCTACAGCACCAATCACATGGTGAAGTTTGCGGACGACACAACTCTGGTGGGTCTCATCTCCAAGAACGACGAGACCCACTACAGGAAGGAGGTCAACCTTCTGACCGCGTGGTGCAGAGACAACAACCTCCTGCTGAATGTCAGCAAAACGAAGGAGATTGTGGTCGACTTCCGGAGAGGGCACACCGAACACCCACCACTGACCATCGATGGTGCTGCTGTGGAGAGAGTGAGCAGCACCAAATTCCTGGGGGTGCACATCAGCGAGGACCTCTCCTGGACCACCAACACTGCATCACTGGCGAAGACAGCCCAGTGGCGCCTCTACTTCCTCCGCAAGCTGAAGCGAGCGAAAGCTCCCACACCTATCCTGACAACATTCTACCAAGGCACCATTGAAAGCATCCTGTCCAGCTGCATCACTGTGTGGGGCGGTAGCTGCACCGAACACAGCAGGAAAGCACTGCAACGCATAGTGAACACAGCTGTTAAGATCATTGGTGCCCCACTCCCTTCCCTGCAAGAGACTTACTCCACCCGCCTCACCCGCAAAGCTACCTCGATTGTGAGCGACGCAAGCCACCCCGCACACAGTCTGTTCAGCCTCCTGCCTTCTGGAAGAAGGTATAGGAGCCTCCGTGCCCACACCACCAGACTCACGAAAAGCTTCATACCCCAAGCTGTCAGGAAGCTAAATTCTCTCCCCTCACTCCCCCCAGCCACATTCTCCAAGCTGCCAGGAAGCTGAAACCACCCCCCCCCCTCCCAACCCTTCAGCCCCCCCCCCCCCTAAAAACACTCTCTCAGGAGTTGCTGAACCATGGTGAGCCTTTCCCAGTTAAAACATCCCACAACTGTCCCATAGCAGGAGAAAGACAGAGGCAAACTGGTCAACATCTGCAGGCATATACGCCCCCTAAAAAATAATGATGTTGTCAAATTGTCGCCCCGAAAGTACTGTATATGGTCCTTACTTTTTTACGTGCATGGTTTCCTTCCTTTAAGATCCCCTGAACGGAAGAGTTTTGCAGAATGTAGAGAAGTACGAGAGGCTGCTTGTGGAGAGCCCATCCTTACCTAGCAATAGTGGGTTGAAGAGGCCCAACACCACCTATCTCAGGACCAGGAACACCTATGAAAGACTCTGTCGGACTCAGGGCACTCAGGTATAATGATGATGATGACGATGATGATGATTAATCAGCATGCAGTTACACATATCACAGACTTACACTCAACTGAGCAGGACAGTACAGAATTCACACGCAACATACATATATGAATTAGTTATGACTAGAAACCTGGAACGTTTTAGAGCAATGCACCAAATAGCTACATAAACCATTCATTGCTGTCCCCCAACAGCTTCAAGTTTCTGGGTGTCCACATCTCTGAGGACCTCTCCTGGACCCTCAACACCTCCACCCTGATAAAGAAGGCTCACCAGCGTCTCTTCTTCCTGAGGAGACTAAAGAAGGTCCACCTGTCTCCTCAGATCCTGGTGAACTTCTACCGCTGCACCATCGAGAGCATCCTCACCAATTGTGTCACCGTTTGGTATGGCAACTGCTCGGCATCTGACCGGAAAGCTCTGCAGAGGGTGGTGAAAACTGCCCAACGCATCACCGGTTCCTCACTCCCCTCCATTGAGGCTGTCCAGAGCAAACGATGCTTGCGTAAGGCACGCAGCATCGTCAAGGACACTTCTCACCCCAACCACAGACTGTTCACCCCACTCCCATCCGGGAGGCGCTACAGGTCTCTCCGCACCCGAACCAGCAGGTTCAGAGGCAGCTTCTTCCCTGCGGCTGTCACCCTACTGAACTCGAACACTGCACCTACGTGACAACCTACCTACCCCTGCAACCCCTGCAACCCCCCCCCCCCCCACCCGGACAATTGCACTATTACTCCCCTCCCCTGCTCTTACTCAATACCACTGCTCTCTGTACATATCTGTCCATACTGTTCATAATGCACATAATGCACATATCCCTATATTTTCTTTAATACTACTGTTAATACACTGCACATACTGTACATACCTGTTTATTCGGTTCATACTGCACATAATGCACATATCCCTATATTTTCTTTAATACTACTGTTAATACACTGCACATACTGTACATACCTGTTTATTCGGTTCATACTGCACATAATGCACATATCCCTATATTTTCTTTAATACTACTGTTAATACACTGCACATACTGTACATACCTGTTTATACTGTTCATACGGCATTCCATATTTATATGTATGTTTATTCTGCTATCTACCTTATGTTACTGTTAATACATATATACTGCTAGACTGCATTACCTATACAGCTCATATGCTGCTACACTGTTCATACTGTAACTTATTTATTCTGCTTATAATGCTACTGCTACTCATATACTGTTTACACTGCACTACTTATATTATACTGCACTACTTACTGCTCATATATTGCACTACCTGTAGATACTGTTCATTGCACTTTCTGCTATTTTGCACTTCTGGTTAGACGCTAACTGCATTTCGTTTTCTCTGTACTTGTACTCTGCACAATGACAATAAAGTTGAATCTAATCTAATCTAATCTAATCTTAATGACAATGATTACATTTGAGTCAAACATTATGATTCACCACCGCTTTATGTTCAAAACAGTTGTGGTTTTCAATAACGTGCAGAGACTTGGCCAGTCTTGCAGAGAGAGAATAGTTTTAAAAAAACACGTTTTTAGGAGAAAAAGAACACATGCTTGCTTTCCTCTTGTTTTGATGCCAGTAAAGGACTTCAGATGGACTACTTCTTCTCTGCTCCTCACAGCCAAAGCATTATGAAAAACCCTGGCTGTTCTGTGACTACTTCACCAACGACAGGCCTGGCCTGCTGCTGCAGCCAATCAGACGAGAGGTGCTGAGCCTGCAGCCCTTTGTAGTCCTCTACCACAGTTTCATCACAGACACAGAGGCAGAGAGCATCAGGGATCTTGCCCAGACAGGGATGAGTCGGTTAGTGTCTGGCGCCATGGTATCGTACCTGGATCAAAATATATCATTTTGCGTTTGCTTGAGTGTGTCTGGAGTGTCAGATGGATGGGGTTCACACTTTTTAAGACTATTCCATTGGGTCCATTCTGCCAGGCAAACTCTGTCAAGTACATCTTGAACCCAGGACTGTATGGTATTACCCCCTTCACTAGTTTCTTACTATATACTCTTGCCCCCTAATTTACATTGCCAGCCCATTTAGCCCACTGAAAATCCATTGATACAAACGATTCACCTCACCCCACTGTATAACATTGCCTTACTGGAACAGATCTGTGTCTAGATTATTATTATTTTTGCACACTGTAAGGATTATTACAGTAAGCCACCGTGTTTGCCAAACAAAAGAAAACATAAGGTTGCACAATTAAGCCAGGCATAAGCTCTCTGTTAATAATTAACCATTCTGTTAATTAGCTCCTAAGCAGGGGAAAAGGGACCATGCTCTCTAACTGTACCCCTGGAGATATCCGACAACACCTCCCTCTTCAGCCAATGCAATCCCATGCAAGTCCCGAGCCAAAACAAACAATCCCTGGCACTGAGGCCTTTAGGGTTTCGTCATTCTCTCTAAAAACAATAACAAACTGGTGGAGGGTTAGGCCTTTTACTGGCCTTACATAGGCCTACATTTCACCCATAACATCACATCCTCATAACAGAAACGTTGCCTCAGTTAAAGTTCTTACATGGCAGGTCTCCTGTTTTGCCTACATCAGCGGGATGCTGAAAAACTGATTCATGCTTTAATTTCAAGTAGACTTGACTACTTTAATGCACTTTTTACTGGCCTCCCCAAGAAGTCTATAGACAGGCTCCAACTTATTCAAAACTCTGTGAGGCTACTGACAAAAACGAAGAGGAGAGAGCATATCACTCCAGTCTTAACTGCTCTGCACTGGCTCCCTATATCGTTTAGAATTGACTTCAAAGTCCTTCTACTCATATTTAAAGCACTAAATGAGCCGGGACCATCCTACCTTACTGATTCGCAGACAATCTATACGCTCTCAAAAGCACTCAGATCCTCAACTGCTGGCTTATTGAAGGTTAATATCAAAACCCTAAAGAAAGTTGGTGATGCGGCAATTATTAACTATGTCCCTAAACTGTGGAATACGGTACCTCAAGAAATCAGGGAAGCAAGCTCAGTAAACATCTTTAAGCGCCAGTTAAAAACCTCTCTCTTCAATTTAGCTTTCAATTAGCATTTTATCTATGGTGCTATCTCTGCTGATTTTATTGCATTGATCAACTATCTATGCAACTAGATTGAGTGATGCTGCTTTTATTGTATCGATTCATTATGTTATAGTTGTTCTTGTTTTTAATCTGCTCTTGCACTGTACAGCACTTTGTACAGTACTTTGCTGATGTTTTGGTTGTTCTCGTTTTTTAATCCGTTCCTTTTTCTTTCTTTTGCGCAGTATTGTACAGCACTTTGAGCTGCATTCTTATGTATGAAAGGTGCTATATGAATAAAATCGTATTATTAGATGTCAGTATCAAATCATAGAGCTATATTCGATCAAATCCATGAACTAACTAGCTTCCAAGATATGTTTAAAAAACACACAAACAAAACAGCATCCTTCGAATGTGGCGTTGTGGGGTTTGAACCTCAACCGTCAACCAGTTGGCCAAAAGGACATGCTCAAGGTCAACATTAGAGTATACATGCCTCAAATTCCAATTCAACTCTGCTACATTCACCCCCCTTTGACCTTCCCCTCCACAGGAAGACCAATCTGAGTCACGGCACTGTTTGTGACTGTTTTTTGAAACCCCATGTTTCCCGTGTAGAAGAGAGATGTGTGTAACATGAGGCCAAGAGGACATCCTGAAGGACCAAGGGCGACATTTGAGTTAACCAATGTTTCCTCTAAGCTGCAGAAACTTCATGATAAACTAGTCATGCTGTTATTTTGCTGATTTAACTCTCCAATAGGCTTATATAGCTTAGCCAATGTGGTCAGTTTTGTCATCATTATTTTATGACGCTCTAGTCAAGTGTCATCTCATAAGCAGTTATATACACACTATGACAAAGTGTTGTCATGGCCTGATAAATTTCACCTGGGCAAAATGTGCAGGAGTGGCTACTCCCAACATGCCTTATTAGCTCTTGCTCCGCAAAAAAAAGTGTGAATGCACACTCTCAAGCACGAAAACCTGTTCACAGGAAATTCTACATAGTCAATGGCACGTCTTAAAATCAAATGCGGGCAACGAGTCAACTAAAAACAAATATATTTTGTTTTATATTATATATTTTGGATATTGCTCTATTGCCATAAACCCATAGGGATACATTTCAACTATTGATGGTACTTCATAGTAACAAGTCTAAATGTTTGGTTTATATCCTAGTAGCCTACCAATGGGTTCTCAGCAGCATTAGGTCCATGATTATGTGCAGTTCAGGAAGCATTGCTAAGGTACATTTGGTATCTAATTTGCTTGAAAGATTACTTTTCAAAGCAAAGCACTAGGTCAATTAGACATAAATATCAATATACGTAAATATCAACAACCTAATTAAACATTTTCCCTGATGAGGAACTCGGTAATTGCAAACAAGATGCATTATGGCAATGGCTTGAAATTAATCTATCCCTTGAGAAATCGAGAAACTGTCTGACAGATTTGGAATAAAGAAATCACTTTTCCCAGAGATGTTTTGCATCAAGGCGGTGTTATGGGGAATGTGTATAAAAATCCACAACCCATCACCTCCAAACCACTAGAATGTCTTCCACCGACAACACACTCAGGTAAGTTCATAGATGTCTTAATTTGAACAGAGAAACAGAGTGAACATTTTCACTTGCTTTGTCCAAAGTGTTTGATAATATTATTATTGATACAGTAGTCAGTTCAGGTGATGACTTGAATTTACAACAAAATATTGGAAAGCTTTTGAAAAGCTTCTCACTCTCAGTTTACTGAAATAAAAAATAAAAAGAAATTATAGAAAATAAATGCACTATATGCAATCTGTGAATTGTAAATTGAATTTGCTTCCTGGATTGACTGAACTGAAATGTACCCTGAAGAAGACATTGAGCTTTGGGGAAATGTACTGAAAATACAGTACTTTGTTAAGTGTTGCTCCTCTGTGTGCATTAAGAACTTTGACTTTTCATTTCTGTCAACATTTCAGATTTGTATTTGACAATTCTTCAGGCAACAGGCCATATTGAAACATGCAGAACCTGACAGAGCCTCCAGGCAATGTTACCTCTCAGAAGAGCCTGTCCGTAATCATCAAGGTGTGTGTTGTCATCCCGTTCTTCATCATCTTCCTCTACTGCATTGTGATCATGCTGCACACCTTCGCATCTCACAGGCAGTTCCTGGAGAACTCACGCTACATCCTCTTTGCTTGCATGCTGATCAACGACACCCTGCAGCTCCTCTCCTCCGTCCTTCTCTTCCTCTTCATCATGGGCCAGGTGCGCGTTGCCATCGTCTATTGCACCCCTCTGCTCTTCTTCTCCACGGTCACCTTCCAGAACACTCCTTTAATCCTGGCCGCCATGTCACTGGAGCGTTACGTGGCCATATTGTACCCCCTCAGGTGCCCGGCAGCCTGGCAAGCCGACCGCATCTGGGCCATCATCCTGAGCTTGTGGCTGATCAGCTGTGTCCTCCCCATTGTGGACTTCTCTCTGGGAGAACCTCAGCCTGGGGTGGACGTCCTCTCCACCCCTGTGTTGTGCAAGACGTCCGTCCTCAATGCCTCGCCAGTCCAGACAATGTTCAAGGTCTCCCTCAACGGGTTGTTCTTCACTGTGGTGGCAGCCATCATCCTGTTCACCTACATTAGGATCCTGCTGGAGACCAGGAAGATGCGGCAGGACCGTGCTTCGGCGGGCAGGGCCATGCACACGGTGCTGCTGCACGGCTTCCAGCTGCTGCTATGCATGATGTCTTTCACCCACAACATCACTGAGAACGTAATCAGGCTGCACGTCGACTGGCTGCAGGAGCACATTTCCTTCTTCAACTACTTCTGCTTCATCCTGCTGCCTCGCTTCCTCAGCCCGCTCATCTACGGCCTGCGGGACGAGGGCCTCAGAGGTCACATAAGGAGGGCCTTCCTGTGCTGCTCCTCACAAAGCAGGGTCAGGCCTAGAGCCACGGACAAGCCTGGGGGCAAATGAACCTGTCCAAACACCTGAGCTGCACAGACAACTTTCAATCTGTACAGAAAACGTAATATCTAATGTACATACCAACCTCCGTTATATGCATTACATATTAGTCAGTTGCAATACATCAAAATAATGTAAGCAAGGTAGACAGCCATAGAAATTATGTTTGCAACAAAACAGAAACACGCAGCAGTTCGCAAGTCCTAAAACACCAGTTTCAACATTGTGTCTTATCAATTCCATGGTGATGCTGCCCTCTAGGTGTGAGTTTAAATGTTGCACTTTTATGAATATGTAGCATTGTACTGTATATACGCCTAATATTGCCATCTTAGAATATTGCATTACAGATATTTTGAAATGTTCACATGTTTGGCAATTAAGTGAAATTGCATCAAAGTTAGGTGCAATGCATTACAACATTTTGCATGTTATTCATAAAAAAGACTGGTGTGTGACCAAGGACAATATCTTCTCTTATTCCTCTGAAAACGTAATCTCTGGTGTTGTTTTACTAGCCTACCACTGCCATTGTAGCCTGCAGGGCATCTGGAGTTTTTTAAACCTTCCTTTTAATAGTGGAATTAATTGATTTATATTGTTCACATTGGTTCTTTGAATAACGTGTTATGTCAGCTATAAGCATGTGGTAACTTTGATCATAAATAAGATTTATCATGAATAATATCCAATAGATAATAGAATGATAATATTCATCATGCGTAATCAATAAATACGTTCTCATTGTAAGTTTTATGTGGCAATCGTAATCATAATAGCCTATTAGTCTGTGTATAGGATGGCTAATAATGAATAATGCAAGTGGGATACTTAAAGTAAAAAATAAACTGTTTTGTATTTTTACCAAGCTGTGCGTTTACGTTGGTCTACAAACACATCGTTTTTCATTGACAGAAAGGTGTCCACTGTCAACCATAAATATGAAATTAACTAAGCTAAAACTTGGAGGAGGAATAGTAAACCAATACAGTAGGTGTCACTGTAATTCCAAACTTGTGAATGACGCACGATTCTGCGCTCAAAGTAATAATGTGCGCTCACAGGAATAACACTTCTGTTTTGTAAAATAATCAGATGTATGCAAAGAGGAATTAGGGTTGTTTTTGTAAAACGAACTAATCAGTTTGTGAGATGGTAATTTCAGCAGGCATATGTAGCCCAATTTCCATTCATTGTGTTGCAATATGCAATGTGTTTAAACTGTTGCTAATAGCTCAGTCACTGAGTTTAGTTTAGCATCTGTTAACTGAATACTCGTGCAACATTTGCCATATATTTAGCCAAATATTAATTAGTAATAAGTTATAACATTCTGATGAACCCATGTCTCTCCCACCCGGTGACAGTTGAAGTGAAAGCTGATCTCTTAGCTGTAAAAGCGGTGCCGTCTGTTGAGATAGAACATTACGAAGATTCACGAACGCGACAAGCAGCGTCGGGAGGATTATGATTTTGAGTGGGTTTTTAACCAGACAAAGATCTACCTTGAATTTCATCCCAGTGAGAGGCATTGATGGAGATTATAGTTGACACAAAATCTAGTCTAAGAGTAGGTAACCATTTAAACCAGAGGACATCATCGCAAAATGAGTTATTTCAAATCTATTTTCTTAGTCTTGGGTGGAATTTATTTGATTGCGATTCATTTATCTTTTGGTGAAATGTATACGTCGGTATTGAACGTTAAGGAAGCCATAAATGTCGAAAGAAAACTTATCGATCATTTACAAGCTTACATTGAGCAGGAATCGGAGAGGCTTAAAGACATCAAAAGGTGAGTCAGTGACAGGTATGTTTTTCAGGAATATTGCACGCGTGCGAAAGTATCCTAAAGAGGATAAATTGCTGCACCATAACCATTATCTGTTATATTTGTATTTATAACAGTTTTTCTCTTCACCCAAGGGCTTTTGCATTTAGTCTCTTGAACACTTTGCATACAGCCTATAGCTTAAACTAGACTAGTCTTTGTCATAACTTGTTTTGAGTCATTTTTTGATTTAGTTGTAGTAGTTGAGTACTATGGAAGATCTCATGCAAAACACCATTGCATCATTGTCTCTGCAGCTTCCACTGTCCACATACAGAGTGATGGCATCTGACCTCTAATTTTCAAGTTAAGACCTCTGATGTCAGCTAAGATGCACACTAGCCTGTCTCTTCACACAGGTTCTATGCAAAGGTTTCTGACATGCACAGTGAAGTGTACAATGGACCGGCTGCTGCAATGGCAAACCCTTTGGTGGCGTTCACTTTGATCAAACGCTTGCAATCTGAGTGGGTGAATGTGGTCTACAGTGATGAAGCCAAAGAGAACACCCAAGGTTTGTTGCTTTTTTACCCTCTTAAAAACCACATCTGGTCCTGATAACTAACATTGCCACCTGGGACAGAAGTTTTTACGAAGGTTCATCCCCCTCCTCTTCTGTCCTGTCACCTCCTCCACCCCCAACCTCACCCTACCCCCACCCACTACACTCAGCTGTGCCTTTGAAGAACCCTTTTTAGTGCCATATGGAACCCTTTGGTGCCACGGAAACCTCTGTGGAAAGGGTTCTAAAAGGTTCTTCAAATGGTTCTCCTACAGGAACAGCCGAAGAAACCTTTTTTCTAAGGGTGTATGGTTGTGTTTCAGCCCTCAGGGCTGGTTACAAAGAGGAGGAGGGCAACTTACCCAAACTGGAGGACCTCCAGGGGGCAGCGAAGGGGCTGATGAGGCTGCAGGACGTATACGCCCTTCAAGTGGGGGGGCTTGTGAGAGGCCACTTCCAGAGCGTCACTAATGGCAACCCCATCAACATCTACAGTCCTACAGTATCCACCCCCCTGTCTGGTGATGACTGTTTTCTGGTTGGAAAGGTACAGTCAACTACCAGTAACTCACCACCAAGTCAAGGCATTTTGATTAATTTGTGTTTATTAACTTATGCTGTTGTTTTTACCTCTCTTACCTCCTCACTACCTCTTCACTATTGAATTTCCTTCACAGTGGGGGGTGTGGGGGAGTGGGGGTGGGGTGTGGGGGATGGGAATGCGGGGGGGGGTGACCAAAAGGGATCCATGAACTCATTGCCCTCTGACTTCTCTGCTGGAGATGTGGGATACAGTATATTACATGTAGGAGGTAGTAGCTTTGAGGCAGATGGTGCTGTGAAAACTAGTCTTGGAATAGTCATGTAATAAAGAAGTTAAAGGTATATAGTATACCCAGATTCAGGTTCCTTACCCTGAAAGGAGTACACTGAAAAGGACAGACTTCAATCCACACTTTGGTTCTGTTTATCTGGGTACTGTCACTAACTTGAAAATCTCTGAAAAGACTCAATGACTTGATTTTAATTACTTTTAAGATGATTCAGGCATGATATTTCAAACAGTGCCCAGATAAACAGAACCAAAGTGCGGATTGAAGTCTTTCCTTGACCATAGAGTTCTTTCAGGGTTAGGAACACCAATTTGGGTAAACCATCCCTTTAACAAAATAAAATGGTATTATTCTAGAGTAAAAACCATGTTTTGGCCATCCTAGACCTTTATCAGAATAGATAAAACATGGACAAGACTAGACAATAGTGTAGCTGATTGGAGAAGTGTGTGCATCTGGTGGTAGGGGGGTTTGTATTAGCATCCCATACCAGAGGACTATAAAACAGTTTTGTTCCAAGCCTGTCATACCCTGTGGTGAGAGATTGGAGAGATACTTTAATTCATTGCATTGTTTCTGGTCTAGGGATTCATACTGGGGAGACCAGAGTGTTGCCTCACTCTGACAAATATGATAATCTCTACAATGAGTTCTTCTGTACAAGTACAGTGGCAGTTCACAAGGGCGCTGTGTGGGAGGGACATCATCTTGTGTGGAAAAGACATCATCTTTCCCTAAAAAAAGTTGTTGAGAATGTGGAGTAGAGCAGAGAGTTTGCCTTCATTTGAGCTGAGACTAAGATCATGTGCAGCCATGTAAACAGATGCTGAGTTTAGGGTGTTGTCAGCATGGCACAGAGTAATAGTTTGGTCCAACTGCTTTTTAATGCTGGGTATAACCCAGTGGTTAAAGTTAACAGGGTTAGTTTGTTTGTTTATTGCTCACGTTTCCTGCTCACATTTCCTCTGTCACGGTGTACTTTATGTGATTTTCTATTCTCAGCTTTAGATTTGGGAGAATAATATTTCAGTGCTTTAAAAAGTACACATTTTCAAGTATGACTCATGTTCCAATTAAGCGTAAGTCATTCTCATCTTTTCTCATCGTTTCAAATGACAGGGGTGCTCGGGGGTACCCCTAAGAGTCGTTGTGTAATTTGAACCCTGTGTTTAAATTTATGACTGTTCAAGCCTATGGCCCACTGCCTTATGACAGAGCTCAGTACTATACATACAGTGATGCCCACTGAAGATCCTTATATCCCCTGGTGGTGTTTCAGGTAGCCTATGAGCTGGAGGATTACTACCACTCAGTGCAGTGGCTGGAGGAGTCAGTGAGACTGTTCCGAGGGCCAGGGGGAGAATGGAGCCCAGAGAATGAAGGCACTCTGGAGGATGCTCTGGACCACCTTGCCTTCTCTCACTTCAAGGTGTATTTGAAGATTCATCTTTTTGGTCATGCAAATTCATTATACGCAGTACACCCATTGAGAAATGTGACTTATGAGCTTAGTACAACTTTCTAACCTTATCATAACCCAAAATATACATTTTTTTATTAATTGTTGCAAACCATGAACCATGATGTCAGTTGTTAGACCCTACTGTACTATTCAAAGTAAATACTGCTTGAAAAGAATTTGATCCTATTTGACTTACATTTTTCACGTTGTTGTTTCAGACAGGAAATGTCTCCTATGCACTGAGTCTCTCTCAGGAGTTGCTGAACCATGGTGAGCGTTTCCCAGTTAAAACATCCCACAACTGTCCCATAGCAGGAGAAAGACAGAGGCAAACTGGTCAACATCTGCAGGCATATACGCCCCCTAAAAAATAATGATGTTGTCAAATTGTCGCCCCGAAAGTACTGTATACTGTCCTTACTTTTTTACGTGCATGGTTTCCTTCCTTTAAGATCCCCTGAACGGAAGAGTTTTGCAGAATGTAGAGAAGTACGAGAGGCTGCTTGTGGAGAGCCCATCCTTACCTAGCAATAGTGGGTTGAAGAGGCCCAACACCACCTATCTCAGGACCAGGAACACCTATGAAAGACTCTGTCGGACTCAGGGCACTCAGGTATAATGATGATGATGACGATGATGATGATTAATCAGCATGCAGTTACACATATCACAGACTTACACTCAACTGAGCAGGACAGTACAGAATTCACACGCAACATACATATATGAATTAGTTATGACTAGAAACCTGGAACGTTTTAGAGCAATGCACCAAAGAGCTACATAAACCATTCATTGCTGTCCCTTTAATGACAATGATTACATTTGAGTCAAACATTATGATTCACCACCGCTTTATGTTCAAAACAGTTGTGGTTTTCAATAACGTGCAGAGACTTGGACAGTCTTGCAGAGAGAGAATAGTTTTAAAAAAAACTAGTTTTTAGGAGAAAAAGAACACACGCTTGCTTTCCTCTTGTTTTGATGCCAGTAAAGGACTTCAGATGGACTGCTTCTTCTCTGCTCCTCACAGCCAAAGCATTATGAAAAACCCTGGCTGTTCTGTGACTACTTCACCAACGACAGTCCTGGCCTGCTGCTGCAGCCAATCAGACGAGAGGTGCTGAGCCTGCAGCCGTTTGTAGTCCTCTACCACAGCTTCATCACAGACACAGAGGCAGAGAGCATCAGGGATCTTGCCCAGACAGGGGTGAGTCGGTTAGTGTCTGGCGCCATGGTATCGTACCTGGATCAAAATATATCATTTTGCGTTTGCTTGAGTGTGTCTGGAGTGTCAGATGGATGGGGTTCACACTTTTTAAGACTATTCCATTGGGTCCATTCTGCCAAGCAAACTCTGTCAAGTACATCTTGAACCCAGGACTGTATGGTATTACCCCCTTCACTAGTTTCTTACTATATACTCTTGCCCCCTAATTTACATTGCCAGCCCATTCAGCCCACTGAAAATCTATTGATACAAACGATTCACCTCACCCCACTGTATAACATTGCCTTACTGGAACAGATCTGTGTCTAGATTATTATTATTTTTGCACACTGTAAGGATTATTACAGTAAGTGCTGTACTTTGTGGATAAGCATAAATCTATCACCAGTCTATTTCATTTATTTTATGACTCCTTTGGAGATTGTGCAGGAGAGTGACTGAACACATTGATCGTTTTAGCCCCACTGTGATTAGAGTTATTTTAGGATGTTTCCCATCTCCATTTTTTTCTCCTGTGGTCTGGCCTCTAAGACCGCTGCTCAGGTGTTTTTGCTCATTTGTTTTGCTCAAGTGAAACTTTGAACTACATCGGCACTCAATGACAGTTTATTGAAGGCATCTTTCTATCCTCACTGTTGTGAGAATGTTGTGATCTCAAATACTTTATGTAGCAATGTGTTTAGCATCACTCTGTCTCTGTCCTGTGACTTGGTCAGAAGCCAACACAAATATTTATAGTCTGATTAAACATGCCAAAAAGACTGTATGTCCATCAAGACTTTTTTGCTTGCATCTGCATCGACTTTGCTTTGCAGTGATTTCAATCTGGGAAGTGGAACAATATTGAGAGGATAAGGGATCTCGCAAAAACCCCTTTGGATGAATAGTTGACATGGTTCCAACCATTTAGCGAGAAATACGGGGTCCATTACATCTAATCCTTGACATTGCTCCAGACTGTCCAAATACCCTGGGCTCAATGGGTAAAAACTCTTCTAGGATTTGTCTTCTCACCTCAACAGCCAATGGAAAATATGATCTGGTCGTTGTTGGCAGTATTGAAAGATCTATTATACTTATATAGTAAGCATTTGTACTGACTCAGTTATTCTGGCAAGATGCGGCAACTCTTTAAATTATGTCCTATAGCTTGTGTGAGGTTTTGGCACTGTTCAATGAATTTTCCAGCCCCTTCTTCGGATGGAAATCCCTCCACTTATTTCGATATTATGTCAACATTTGACTGCGTTCTGGTGGGTTGATTAAAACCAGGCTTGGGGTATTTGGTGTGTGTGTGTGTGTGTGTGTGTGTGTGTGTGTGTGTGTGTGTGTGTGTGTGTGTGTGTGTGTGTGTGTGTGTGTGTGTGTGTGTGCGCACGTGCGTATTAATCATCAAGTGTGGAGCAGCACTCCATGCCCTGTGCATGGTATTCATGCTGTTCTTGCTTGGCTTAGTATTAGCTGTCTGGTCTCAAGTCTCAAGAGAGCGGGGTTGAAGAAGATAGAAGTGCCAGTCAAGTATTTCCATCATGGCTCCCTCTGCAATTGCATGCTCTTTCGAGCTAGTTGTTGAGTTATTTCACACTTGTATTTGTCATATTCATTTGGAATGTTCTCTTTCCTCGCTCACATCACTCATGTTTCGCTGTCATATGGTGAAGTCCTGCAGATGGTCATATGGTAAATTTTACTGCAGAATGAATGGATTGAAATATTGACAAATGTTTTCTTTCCTTTCGTGCCATCAGTTAAGGAGATCTGTGGTGGCATCTGGTGAGAAACAGGCCACTGCAGAGTATCGCATCAGCAAGAGGTAGGATGGGATACATGTCCTATTTGTTACTATGTACTCTCTACCAGACAGGGTTGAAATAGTATTTGAACATTTTCAAAACACTTTGAGCGCTTGCTTTAGCTTCTTTGGAGTGCCAGATGGGCAGGGTTTGCACTGTTCAGACTACTCCATTGGTTCCATTGCGCCAGACAAACTCAATCATGTACAGCTTGAACCCAGCTTTGCATGGCATCATCCCCTTCACTCAGAGGGGTCTCTCAGATCCCATAGTTATATTCTTTCCCCCTCATTCACATTGCCAGCTGATTTAGCCCAACTGAATAACAATACCTTATCTGTGTCTAGATTGTCTATTATTTTGCGTACCATAAGGATTATTACAGTAGGTGCTGTACTTTGCGGATTAGCATACATTTCACTGCTCTATTTGACATTGTTCATGACTCATGATTGTGCAGGAGATTTCAAAATGTCTAAATACTGTTTGAACCCACGTCTGCTACTATCTACTGTACAGTAAATGTTACAATTTCATTTTATTTCAAGGTTTATGCTGTCATACTTTATGCCTGTGTCATCCTCTTTCACGATAAACATCAGCAAACTGAAATTGGTGTTTTATAGTTCCCTCTCGTAACACTTAAAGTGGTGATAAAATCTCAACCACAGAACAATGCATCCATACAGCTAACACTGAATATATACACAGTAAAATGCTTGGGCTAATTTTATAGGCTTCACATGATTTCACGCCCGTTAGCTATAACCTGAAACCTATAGTACGCTGTAGTTTACTGTGTAATGCACTTTGACATGGCTTTTTAATAAAAGGAGAAGGGGCATGACAGTACATTTATCGATATTATGAGGGGGATTCTGGCTTACATTCTCAGAATAAAGGTTTCCAAGAGGGTTCTTCAGCTGTTCCTGTGGAAGAACCCTTTGCAGAACCTTTTTGGGGTTCCATTTAGAACCGTCTGTGGAAAGGGTTCTCCTACACTGATTTGCCAAAGAACGCTTATTACACATTATTAGGAAGAAACTTTTTTCTAAGAGTGTGTTGTGGCTTGTTTTTCAGTGCATGGCTGAAGGAGACAGCACACCCCGTAGTTGGGTGTCTGGACCAGCGCATCACCATGGTCACTGGTCTAAATGTCCAACCTCCATATGCCGAGTACCTCCAAGTGGTGAATTATGGGATTGGAGGTCATTACGAACCCCATTTTGATCATGCAACGGTGTGTGAGTTTGTCTTTATCAAAATGTCTTTTGAACATTTATGTTTTTGTGCTCTTAGATAAACCTTTATACATGTATAATTGTCCACCTAACTATGGGCCTACAGTACCTTCATTTACTGTATTCATCTGTTATGGAAATCTTTCAGTGAACAACAATTAACGATGTTTGGTCTCAGTTGAGAGTTTTAATGCATATAGAAAGTATTATACAACGTTGGTCAGCTGGATCAGCATTCCTTCACCAACAGTGTGGATTCAGATACTGATGCTGTGAATGAGGAGAAGACCATCCTTAACTCCAATGCTCATACGTCATAGGTCTAGGGGTAAACATATCTTGCACCTATTTGCTAATAAAGAAGCTGGGAAAGAAGCGTAGGCGTTGTGAGCCACTATCTCTAACCTCAGCCTGCAGTTAGGAGTGTTCCAAGGTCACATAACATCTTTGATGCAAGGAGAAGGAGCAGTCGGTTTTGGTTCTTCCTCAGTCACATAATTAAAAATAACAAAGTACATTGGGTCACAGAAAGGTCAATACATTTCAGTATAAAACTAAAACAAAATAGTACAAATATATTTTTTGCCATTACACATCTTGAGTGATGTGACATGATATGATTGTTGGAATGTCCCTCAAATCTAAAATGGATTAATGATATGTTATCCCCTGTGTCACGATTACTTTTCCTTCATGTAACCAGTCGGCATCGAGCCCCCTGTTTAGGCTTAACACTGGGAATCGAGTGGCAACCTTTATGATATACGTAAGTATATAAGAATGCGTACCGGTATAAGTATAATATATCATATGATACTACTTCATGTTATCATATACATAGACTATAAGTATTAGGTGTCTTTGGTTATCCTCCATGTTACTGTACTCTCATTTGTAGAAATAATTAAATGCATATTTGCAGTAGGCTTATGCTAGATTGCCTCAGTGCCTGCAATTGAATACAGTATTTTCCTCTAGAAATTGTTAGTTATTCTTCAGCCTAAGTTTAACATTCCTGTCAAGGCGGAAGGCAATAGAGTAGAAGGACAGCTTGTGAACTTTGGACAAACTCCAGAGTATCCCGGATGGCTTTTAATGACACGTGCACAGAGTGGCTAGACACAACTCATGGAGAATGTTGTCATCATCTGCAGCTCAGCTCTGTCGAGGCAGGTGGGTCCACAGCCTTCATCCACGCTAACTTCAGCGTTCCTGTTGTGGAGGTAAGTGCACCGTCTGCACATGTCATGTAGCTAACCTTAATCTTCTTTTGTTTTCACAACCAAATTAATTCAAGCCAGAACACGCTGTTAAAGCCTTCACTCAGTGCGGCTGTCAAAATGGCATCAGGAATAAGAAGAGATTCCTTCCTCTGACAGGCCAAATCATTCATTAACATGGTGATGTTTTGAGTGGTGTCTGCCGCAAGGTATCTAATGACAGAAGGGCTGTTGTGTCAAGAGGAGGTAGAGAGTGTGTTTGGACTAATAAACGAGCTGCTGTTGAAATGGCCTCACCGGGGTTTAACCTTTCAACCTTGGTTTAATTGGGGTTTCACTTCCTGCCTTGCAAGTATTGGAAAAATAATGAGGCACTCACTGGGTCCCCTGTCTTCGTTATCTATGTCGAGCTGTTGTATTTGGAACACAGCCATGCACAGTTATGCATAGGCCTTTGGCGTTAGGATTGGTAGGTGGACCACACAAATTCTAGACACGGTTTTAAGACTTTTTCTTTCTCCATTGTTTTTGGTGACACATTTCCAATGTCTTTTGTGTTCCAGAATGCTGCCCTCTTCTGGTGGAACCTCCATAGGAATGGCCGAGGGGATGGGGACACTCTGCATGCTGGTTGCCCTGTTCTAGTTGGGGACAAATGGGGTGAGACGTGAGAGGCTTTACTAAGGCAAAATTAAAATCTCTCAGTTCCCGATGAACACAATTCCCGATGAACACAATTCTTCAAAAAAAGGATTCTTCACCTTCTTTAACAGAGAGAGTTCTACATGGCACCTAAAAGGGTTATTCAAAAGGTTCTCCAAGCCGAAAACCTCTTTTTGGTTCTAAGAGTGTACAGGCAGTGACAGCTGGTGAAGCACCTGTATTACTGTACTGTACCTTCATTCTTAAATATTACATTAATTCTGAATTTTAATCTGAATGATCTTTTCCAATAGTCACTATACAGCATTGTCGTTGCCTCATATACAGTAAGTGGTCGGTGAGTGGTTAACAGTCTGAGGGACCAGTAGCTAATCCCTGTCTGTTATATTGGAGTTACTGCACAACTGCTGGGCAACATCTGTGCTACGTTAGAGAGATACAGTGAGGCACAATGCAGAGCACAGGTCAGACACTGAGCACTGCTCTGGGATGTTAAACATGTGCAACCTCCATTCCACATAACTTAACTCCATCCTGGATACTACTGTCATGGATAATGCTCAAGGAAACTCACACAGAGAGAGGTGTTAATAGTAATTACTGTAAGGGTCTGTATGCGAGAGAAATTTACTGCTGAAAGTGTCAGTCCCTTTTTTTTCAAAATATTTGTTCATCAGTTACTGGCCTGACAAGGGTTCTGACAATGATTCCCTTCATAATATACATCTTCATAGGTTAATGAAGGTTTTGGAAAATGGGCCCAGGTTAGTTGTGAACTGTGCAGTTTTATTCATACAGCATTATTGTATTAGGTAATGCTTCTTTGAGAGATGTTATAATTTGGTTAGGAGCAATGGCGGTTTTTTGATACATTTAGTTGTTATCTACCAGTTTAGAAGTAGAACAGTTTTCATTTGTCATGTTTTTAAGATGCATCCCTCTGTTGTGTTGATCTGTTTTCTACTGTTTATCTGCTTAAACCTACTGTATATCTTTGACAACTGGTTGAACATACAGTAACACATACTCACTGTTGGCTCTGCTTCTAGTGGCCAACAAATGGATCCATGAGTACGGTCAGGAGTTCCAGCGGCGCTGCAGCCCCAATCCTGAGGAGTGAGAGGGAAGAGTGAGAGACCAGCGTCTGGGACCGCTTGGAGTACAAGAGCCAGCCTCCACAATGGAGCCGCAGCGCGCAGGCAGAGAGGGAGGGAGGGAGGGAGGGAGGGAGGGAGGGAGGGAGGGAAGGAAGGAGAGAGCAGCAGGGGGAGGGGAAGGAAGGCAACCAGCAGTCAGGCAGAAGTCTGCTGCATCTTTGATTGGAGGAGCTCCAGGCCCAGGGGAATATGGAGCATGGACACTTCTGCCTGGAGGGGGCTGGAATGGCAGGAGGCTCGCTGAGTTGGTTTTGGGAAGGAGGGGGGCCTTGGAGCAGGGGGTGGCGTGGGGGTGGGGGTGGGGGTGGGGGTGGGGGGGGTGGGTCATTTTGGCAATCGGCCCCAAAGGCAGAGCGGCCTCTTTCTCCTATGTACTTCCCAGTGCAGTCCCTGCAGAGGGAGAGAGGCCTCTACCCACTACCCTCACACACTGGGCTGGTTTCAGTTAACTCTGCGAGGCTGTTTGCCTCCGGTGTCAGTTTGTTTGAGAGAAAAAAAACTTGACTTATAATGCAGCCCCTTGAAAATTGATGCACTGAATCAGCAGGATACTCTCCTTAACACATGGGCTGATATGATAAGCAACCACATGACTGATCTTAATCCGGTTTTTCTTCTACTTCTGTAACCATCTCACAAGCATTGACTGTATTATATTAAGCGCTCACTGCTTAAGAATGTAGTTGAGGCGAGTGTTGTGAATAATTCAGAGGGAGACTCTGTGTAGTCTGTGCGGCTGGTGAGGAATAGTTGCCATTTGTTCATTCATTCTCAGGAAACCAAAGGAGATGAGGTAGTCATGTCTCCCACTGAGAGGCACAGTGTTCAGAACACTCTGTGTTGCTCATCGCCTTGTAACTAATGGGATAGTTATTATGAGTCAAACCTGTTTAGCCTTCTTCTTCAGCTTTAGAGGCATCATTAGTCATGCTCTGTAACCCCAATGATTGGCAAAACATCTGCTTCAATGCTGGTTTCGGACCCTGGTTTGTGTCTGTCTGCATACCATTCAAGCATTTGTCTCTTTGTAGGTCAAAACTCATTGGTGAAGAGTGAGTGTGTGCCAGCTTTCACACTTTGTCCATGAGAAGAGAGTGAGGAGTAAAATACTCTGAAATGTACTGTAGGGGCTGGAGGCTCCAAGGGGATTCTCTGTGTGAGTGTGATTCTTTGGGGCGGGCTGCTCCTTGAGTGACTGGGAGTGTGGAGAAATGGGAGAGAGGGATAATATCTCACCACTCCCCCGCCGTCCTACACCCCCCCCGCCTCCATGTATACACACACACACACACACACACACACACACACACACACACACACACACACACAGGTCATATACTGCAGGAATGCTGCATGCTCCCAGCTGCATTCCTAAGCAGTAGGACCTGATTGTTCCCTCTGGAGTCGATGGACAGGAGGCCCCTGTTTGACAGAATGCAAAGGTGGATGCAAGTTCTGCAGTTCCCTATAAAAATGGGTTCAAAGACATTCTTTGTAATTTGCTAAATTAATCAATAAATACGAATTTTTGAAATGTTATTGTGTTGTTGTATGATTTTATGCAGCACTTCCTTCACCAAAGGCCTGTTTTTTTTACATGCGTATAGACTCAGCTGATCATTACATAGTGAGCATATCTTATTTCAGCAATCAACTACTGTACTTTTTTGACTTCATGTCAAGTGCAATAAATTAGCTAGCTAAAATGTATATATATTTATATTTATAATATTTTGCATTTATATTAATGATATTTTGTCTTATGGATATCAGTGTACAGTCTGATTTTAGGCAACTGACTATCATATGAGCAAAGTATACTGTACATATGGTGCATTTATTTAATATATTCAAAAGTAGTGACAGTGATTTCTGCATGCATGGCCACCAACAAAAAGTATGGAGCAAATGCATAACATGCAAATATCACTTGATTTCAATGGCGTATATTTTGTGCTCAAGAAATAGCGTTACATGTTTTGAGGTTACACATAATTTATTTACAATGTCTGCTATGACCACAAAAGCGTATGCAATTTTGCTGTGGTTTAAGATGAGATACAGTTGTTCCACTCTCATTACAGTATCTAGAAGCCATTCTCATTATTATCAAGAGCTGTATTTCATTATTAGAGCATACTGAACATACTTACTGATCATCTGATAGTAGAGTCGTTTTTTACACTGGACTGTAAAATTTGACATTTCCTCAGAGTTCACAGGGCACAGGCCTTTCCTTTGCACTGTGGCAATTCCTATTGGACCTAGGCACTCACTGTTGCTCTGATCACCACAACACACACACGGCTGCTGAATGTGTTGCTAAGCACCAAGAGTTTTTTCCTCTGTGTCCAAACAGTCTCTATTTGGAACATAAGACACTATCAGGAGATTCTATCATCATATTTCAAGAGTAGGCCTACACAAGTAAAAAGAACACACTGTATTGTACTGAAGTAAAAGAAGACATGTAAAGGATGTAAAAGCATCTCATTAAAGATGTTAGTTAGTAAAAAAAAAAAAAAAGTAAAATACTAATTAGAGATTAGTTAGTGAAACCACTTCGGAAATAAAAGAAAACAACTTACGCTGTAGGGCACATAAGTGAAACAAGAATGTAAGGCAGGGGAGGCTGGTGGAGGTAGAAATCGGAGGATGGGCTCATTGTAATACATGTAATGAAATGAGGAATATTTGATACCATTACTCATTCCATTCCATGCATTACAATGAACCATCCTCTAATTTCTACCTCCATCATCCTCCACTGGTGTAAAATGATATGACAATTGAGTTGTGGCAACTGAGATTACCAGTGTATTCAGAGTCTACTAAAGGCCAATAGTGTTTGTGAGTTTAGTCAAGTCGGTTGCATAAACGAGAACTCTTGAATGGAAGAATGATCTGAAATAGGTCAGAAATAATTGAAAGACTAGGGTTCGTTGACATTAGCCTACTTTTAATTGAATAATGTATGAGTGGTTCAAGGCTTATGCATTGCTCCCTGACACTGTTGTGAAGATCATTGCTGCGCTCTGCTGGTGATGAGATAGCATCAGGCATGGATTTGGCATTTGTGTTGAGTTCAACCTACTGTGGAAGTTATTAGCCACTATGTATGAAGATGCTCAAGAATAAAACAATAATTTTACCAAAGAAAATAATACATTACTCTCTTTAACAATCTCCTCAGTCTTGAACCAATTTTATTTGCACGATAGATACATCCTAATTTACAACATGGAAAACTATCCTGAATTAAAACGATTCGATTTCTGCATACAATAGGTCCTTGTTCTATTATATTTAAGTTATCTTATTGTAAGGGGTTTCTTTAATAATTACATCTCTGTGGTTTATTTAATATTGCGATCAAGCAGCAACAAAAACTCATTTTCCCACAACGCATCACGACACAACAAGCGGCAGTCTTTTGATTGGAGGCGGGACACGAAAGTTAGCAGTCGTTGTTGCTCAGAGACAGTTTGCGCGCTGTACTTTGCATTGATGTGACAGCTTGATCTCAGAATGTATTGTAGCTAGCTAGCTATTGCTCCCACGACATTTTACTTCAATGTCATATTTTTCGGAAAGAAATGAAGAACAGAAAACAGAAAACTAGCCACGTTGGAAGCAAAAGGAGGAAAGGTAAAAGCAAGCTATTGTCAATCTCATTGCATTAGCTTGCTAAGCTACTGCTGCCTGCTGCAGTGTCGGTGTGTGTTGACAAATCATGGAGATGACTACTTGCTAACAAGCTTATCTTGTCAATAGCTTGCGTGTTGCTTGTTTAGTTAAAGTCAGAGAGCTTATTTCGTGATGCGTGCAACAGCACCAATTTCCTGTTTAGACACTCAGCCAGCCAAGTAGAGATATTTGGTGGCACTGTTAGCGATTATGTCAGTGCCCATGCCATGTCTCTGTGTTCTGATGTATGCCAGTGGGACTCGGCTTAGTGCCCATCTCTCTGCGCTCTGATGTATGCCAGTGGCACTGGGGTCGCTAGTCAGTGGCCAATGGCCTGGTCTCTGCGCTCTGATGTATGCCAAGTGTGTCTCTTGTGTTAATATATGCATAGTACTTTATTTATATGCATATGCAGCCATTGTGATGTGCGACTGATAAGGCTTTGTTGTTTTGCAGTCCCGAGTGATGTGTCCCCCTCCACAAGCCTCCCTCCTCTTGTGGAAGGTCAGCTGCGATGCTTCCTACGAGTGACAGTAAGTAGAGTTTTATGGACGATCCCTAAGCCTCCTCCGGCGACTTTGGTCAGACTACGCTGGTGGGGAGAATCATCAGATGGGACCCATTTTCGACCACGGGACGGATCACAAACATCACAGAAAACTGTCCAATCTACAACTCGCTTTCCCATTCGCTGTGGACCCAAGCAGTTCACGTCCTACCTAACGGGTAACTTTTGCATTGTATTCAACATTGAATTCATTGAGACCTCTTCACCCCCACTACCCCCCTGTACAAGTTTTTCTCCTGTTAAAAAGAAATAAAATCTTCTTCTTCTAGCATTATGACTGCCAATGGCCCCTGGTCTGAGCATTGATTACTTTATCTTATGATGACCGATGGATAGATGATTCACTTACTTAAACAAATGCATTTGTTTTAAGTCGCTTTGGATAAAGGCGTCTGCTAAATGCCATAAATGGAAATGGAAATGAATGATAAACAGGTGCATTTCAAATCCGCTGATTCATATTATTGGGTTAGGCAGGGCTAGTGTACCATCATATAAGCTAGCTCCACAGGTATGATTTCAATGCTTGGATCAGTTTACTGATTATACATTACACTAGATTTCCCTATATACACACTACTGAGCTGAACCGAACTGAGTAAGCTTTACTGGGCTGACCTGGTTACACATCTATAGTTGCTATACTGTAGCCTAACAGTGCTGTCATGGATATCAATGTGAAAAGAAAATATCCCAGTCAGCACAGTACGGTTTGGTTTGACCATGTAGTGTGTAAAGCCCCTAAGTATTTTCTTTCATTGACCTACAGACATGAGTTCACTGGTGCTGGAGGTCCTGACCAAGCCAGGCCATTTACCAATCGCACGTGCTCAGGTTGCTGGGATTTCTCGACTGTCTCTGTCACACTCAATCAGTGGATTCTTCACTCTGGCGTCTCCAACATCTGAAAAGCTAGGAGAGTTACAGGTAGGAAACAATCACATTTGCTGTTAATCTGAAGTATACCATGGTTTATACTCTACTCTTATAGATTATTTGTGGTTTTCAGTCAGGTAAGACAGACTATCTTGCTCCCTGAGGTGGTATTCGCTCTTTTATTATGAGACAACCAACTGATGAACGAAATTCATTCCAGGAGATGTTCATACTTGGCACATTCATTCATAGATTAACCCTTTACACCTCTAGGTGTCGCTGGCTCTGGAGGCCCTGACTGAAACCTACGATAGCAGCAGCTCAGTTCCCACCCCAGATATAAGCATCGAAACAGCTGTGTCTGCGTTTGGTTCCACTGCCAAGGCACCCCAACAGAACGTTCTGGTGGTGCCGTCTCTGTCCAGACCTCTCTCTGTCAACAGTGGGAAGGAGTCGGTAGGGAATAGCTCTGCCAATACGCCCAGGTAGGACATAAGTTCAACAAGTTCTGCTTAAGCAGACCAACTTTATCTTTGGACTTGGAGTTTTTTTGGGGTTTTTTTGCAGTCTGCAAAACATGCTGTTTGTTTGTTTTCTGTTCAATTATCATTTCAATTACTGATCTGTTCAGTATGATCAAGTGTCATACAATAAATCAATGTGATAATAATTTTCAGAGGGAAAGACCATTTGTACTTCCAAAATGCCCAGACGGAAAGAAGAGGCATGGTGGAAGTTGAGAACCAGATGCCAACGTCCAGTAGATCTCAGCATGGACAGGGAGCAGCGAGTCCCACACTGCAGGAAGCACATCACAGCCAGACCTCCAACAACATCCTCTCAGGTTGTTCTACAGTGTTAATGTTCATTTCAATTTCATTATAACTTTATCTATCCCCTCAGGGGCAATTAAGAAGGCAACAGTTACGACATGGTTCTGTTGTAATGGTCTTATGTCTACTGTAGAGTTTCCATTTAAATATTTGTATTGTATTATTAGTAAATATTTATTTTGCTGTATCCTCTTCTCCTTTCTCAGTTCTTTTAGAGCGTGGAAGTAAGCTTAGAAATGCCATGGTGGTCTCAGCCATGAAGTCTGACCTGGACTCTGAAGTGGCTCGGAAAGACGCTCTCCTCCCTCTCCCCAAGGACAATATTGGAGCACTATCAATGTTAGCATCAAACTAAGATAAATCCCTCTCCCTCTTAATACATGTGTCAGTTTATCCACAACTATAATAAGAACTCCATGTGTGAATAATTATTTGTTTTTTCTCAAGGTTGCCCATGCTTCCCCGTGGGAAGTTGCTGCAGAACATTTTGCATGCTGACTCAGCTCTCCTGCAGTCTTCCCATCATGCCCCTGACTACCTGAGCCCAGACTGTGCTGCTGCTGACACTGAGAACAGGGCTGTGGATCTGCTACTGGGCAGGTAACCTCACCCTTGTTTTAGCGTTTTAAAAATAAAAGAACTGTGACCATTATTATACAGTATATTGGTGTATACTTATTGTGTGTTTTTGTATTAAGCTCACGTAATGTGTAGGTGTACTGTTTTTATGTAGGCCTGTTGTTTTTATAAAGTACAGTTGCAAAAAGATTTTCTTTACTGACTGACCAACCAACCATAAGGTCTATTAAGATGGAAGTCACTATATTTGTGTTTGAATGTGTTCTTTTCTTTCTTCTTAGTTTAAACTGCTCTGCACTCCCTCTCTGGGATGGAGAGGGCTCTCCTCCAGAGTCTCTGTCGGGACACAATAGTGTGTGTGGGGACAGCGAGCTCAATGATCCGCAGTATGACCAGAGCCTCCTGGAGAACTTGTTCTACAGAGCTCCTGTGAGTGAAGTCTGCACCTAACCGATTCCATCAGTACCTTTTTTTAAAGGGATAATTCACTTTCTGAGTTAACTGAATTGAAATTGAATTGACCCCAACCCTGATGTGATCTGGCCTTCAGATGTCTTACAGCGGTCCGAGTGACTTCATGGTGGATGAGGGGGGTGTGTCTCCAAAGAAGAGTCAGAAGAAAAAGGATACTGAGGATGAAGAACAGCTGAGGAACTCCGGTCCCAAGGAAAGTGCAGGGTCAGTTATCTGCTTTTCTATTCTCTTTTCTGTCAGTGTAAGTCGAGACGTTATGAATTTGGTACTAACCACACAGATGCATTACCTACACAGCTAAAGGCTTTGAACAATCAACTGGTACTGTACGTCTGTCTTCTTACTGTACAATACTTTAAAAACACAGACAGATCTGATTCAATATTGTACTCTTATTTCAGCCTGGGTTCAGCAGATAAGCAGGCGCTGCCTGGGCTGAGTATGGATCAGCTGACTGTCCTGGGTAGTATCCGATTGGCCAGAGTGGTCATTCACTCTCTGATGGTCCCAACAGACAGCACCACCACTACGCCCAGAAAGATCTCTGGCAGAGGGAAACCTCCTCGACCCCTCTCCACCAAGAAATGGTAGGCAACATAATGACTCATGCCCAAGCCACCATAACTTATTTTCACCATACCTTTTGTTTTAGAAAAAGGTTTTACCTTGAGGTAAAGGATTCTTTTTTGGTTGTCTCTGTAGAAGAACCCTTTTTGTGCCTGTAGAAGCCCTCTGTGGGAAGGGTTGTCCTACAGGCAAAGCCAAATATCAGTATTTTTTCTGAGAGTGTACTATTATAATACAGAACCCTAATATCCACTTGCATGTTTTTTTGTTTTCTCAGCTCCTATTTTGTAGAGTATCTCTTCCCTGTAGCTCCCAGTAGACATGATCACAATAAGGCAGCCGAAGTCATGAGAGTGGTCTCAAGTAAAGTCACAGGAGGAGGTAAGCCATTTCACATGAGCGATGACAAGTTGTTTTATTTCAACAGGTTGTGAATGTGAATGACATGCTAAAGACGTCTATCTCTGCTGTGCTCTTCAGTGGTGAAGTTCCAGCAGCGCTCTGTGTTTCCTGTACAGTTCAACGGGGCAACTATTGAGCAGTGGTGGGGAACAGACCTCACATTTAACATCTACTCTAGGAAAAGCTCCCAGAAGAAAGTATGTAGACCATTCTATTTCACTACAAAAATGTGCTGCCTAAGATAGTAACCATTTTTATCAACTGTACCCTGCGCCAAAAATATTTGTATGTGTAGAGTAGCTGATATTATTAAGTGGTGCAGTTGCGCCACTCAATATTTAGAGTTGCATTGCATAGAAAAGGCAGTTTTTTCTATATATATAAATATGGAGTAATGTATACATCCATTGATTATAGTCCAGGAAACACTTGAGTGCTCATCATTATGCCCTGTTTTGACTATAGCCTGTACCGATCGGCAAGGCAGTCTATCCCCTGTGCTCTCTGCTGAGGAGGGAGCAGCTGAGCCAGACTATCACCCTGCCTGTACAGAGTCTGGAGGGAACCGGAGAGAGCCAGGACATGGGCCCTCTAAAGGTGAGCCGCTGGCCAGCCCAGACCAGTGCCCTATTACATTTAAAAAAGAATAATAAAAAAATATATATTTATGTATATATATATATATATGTATGTGTATATATACACAGTGTGTGTATTTATTGTATTTTTTGTTTATGTACAACTACTATGAAGCCGCTCCATCCCCAATAGAAGGAAGAAACAAAATGGAAATAATTGAATCCATATTCAAGACCGATATTATACTCTTATTGAACTGTATGTAGCTATGATATACCTCTTTCTCTGTTTCCCAGGTGTCACTTGAACTAGCTGTAGACAACAAAGATTTCTCCTCAACCAAATCAGCCAGATCAGCTGTATGTTCCAGAGCACCTTCTCAAGCCATGGCCAGTCCTCAAGGAGAACCCAGTCCCTCCAAGGCGGACAATACCACTGCTAGATCTAAGCAAGCTGACACAGGCAGGGAGGATACCTCAAGCGTTCCTGGAGGAGACTCCAGGAGGGATGGATGGGTTAGGAGTGTCCAGGTGGCCCTGCCAGGTCCCTCACCTCTCACCAGTGTCCAGACATCTCCACACCGACCTCAGCAGCATCAGGTGGAGGAGGACTATGAGGTTCTACTGCATGCACTGCTCATGGTGCCAGATGGGAAGGACTTTAACTGCGGACCCATGCAGCCTCCAAACATGTACCTGAACTGTAAGCTGTTTGGGTCGGATGAGACAACGAGATCGGTGATGAGCTGGGGCCAGGCAAACCCCACATTCAACTTTGTCCAGGTAGCTAGGAGTGTAGCACTTATTGTGATGTAGCTAGGGGACTGCAGTGTGGGATGAATAAAGTCAAGTGAAGTGCTGTATGTTAAATACATTGATAGTAGTGCATCATTGTTATTGTTATTGCCTGTCCCTCAGGTGGCTCCAGTGGCCCTGACCTCCAGACTGCTGGAGAGGCTAAGGAACAATGTGATGGTGATTGAGGTTTGGCAGAGGGCAGGGAGCTCAGTGCAGGATCGCCTCCTAGGCCTGGTTAAACTACCCCTCCACCAGTTCTACATGTCCTTCAGGTGAGGGTTATTTAAAATATATGAACTCTGCTTTTTAGGTGCTATACTCTACAATACAGTGCTAGAGCACCGCTTGATGTGTTCTGTACATGTTTTCCTTTCCAGCACCGTTTCAGCAACTATGGTACAACTCTGTAGTGTAGGGGTTGGGTATTGGCAAGGACCCCGCGATACAATACGCATCTTATTGCGATACAATACATATGGTATACCATGGTATATGGTACTGAAATTGTAACTCAAAATGTAACCTACTTTGTTGTGTGTACCGCCTTGGTAGTCTGTACAGTATGTATACCATAGATTACAGATTGATACAACTCAGGGAGCACATTGCACAGCCCTAGTAATTAGGGTAGTATAGATGTGTAATTTATGATGATGGAAGTTATTCAAATACATTTTTGTATTTTCAATTTTGTATTTTCAGAGACCCCAAGATTACCCACCTTCTGCTCCAGGCCCAGTACCCTGTTTTAGGGGTGGACAGTTTCATGCCCGTCATGGATGTGTTCTCAGGCAGTTGCAAGGGCAACCTTCGGGTCCTTTTAGCCATGGGCCTATCTGGGCAAATAGTAGCTCTTCAGCGTATGAGGGATGAAGAACTTGGCTCTCTGTCTCATCCTCCGAGACCAGTCCATTTGCTGGATCACAAACCGCATGCAGAAACAATGGTCATTGCTATTCATCTGTTTCAGTTTAAATGGGTTTCAATGCATGAAACTTTTATTAAAGGGATTGTTCACTCTAAAGTCATATTTGTGTAATTTTCCACATACCTTGACTCCAGCTGATCCACCAAGTCACTTTTATGTCCATATCCTGCTTACAGCCACCAGAAAGCAATCAACATCACTACTTCAATGGAAGTAGATGGGGTCCAATTTCCAGTCTTTACCCACTTTAGAGTGACTTATCCCTTTAAGTTGTGGTATCAATATAATTTTGCTGCAAAACGGTTGTGCCTTTTATTTACGTCAGTTATTGTTTAACTGCTCAATATCCAACATGCAGTTCTAGAGGTTCTTATCTCTTGTTCCTGGTACTCCTTCAGGTGAAGACTACTCCTGAGGAGGCTATGAGAGAGCACTTGTTTGTGGTGAGGGTGGAGAGAGTGAAGGGACTGACACTGCTGCAGTCCACTGTTTGGGGAGAGGCTGACTGTTACGTCCAATACAGCTTCCCAACTCAGGGAAGGGATCCTGACCCGACTCCAGACCACAGCTTCATAGAGAGCAGTAAGCAAATCACTTAACTGTAAAATATGCTCTCACTGTATCACTAGATGGTTATTATTTCATTTGGTGGCGGTCTATAAGTGTACACCTATACAAGGTTGACCTGTGTTAATCCCCTTTCCCCATAGACATGTATCTGAAACAGTTCCGTACTGCAACCACTCTGTGTGTCCCTGACCCTGTGTTGGGGCACAGTGAGACCCATGTGCTGCTAGCTCCTTTAGGGGTTCCAGTCCAGAGACTGCTCCTAAGCTCCTTCTCCAGCCAGGGCCTAGCCAATGGAGGAGGCATCCAGTTTGAAGTGTGGTGCAGGTGAGATGCGGAGTCTCCCCCTGACCACTAGGGGGCTAGGAAATATGAAACATTCATTCCATTAAAAAACTCTAGGTTTTACTCAGCAATATTTCTTGATAACAAAACGTTTCATCATATTTAAGACTCTTCTCTGACACTTGAAAAATACACATTAAATCAGATATGTTGTATATTTGCAGGTATTATTACCCAAATGTTCGAGATCAGCTGGTGGCCAAAGGGGTGCTGCCCTTGTCCAAGCTGTGTGCCATGGTGACCATGCAGAGACAGCAGCCAACAGAGGCTCAGGTCTTCTCCCTCCCGCTGGTGCCCAGGACTGACAGCCCTGCTGGACACCAACCTCAACCCTCTGGTAACACACTCAAACCAGACCTGAGTTCAAATTGTATTTTGAAATCATCTGTGCTTGATTGAGTTAGCCTGTCATAATGAAACCAACGGATGATCTTAAAAGTTCATAGTCCGCCCATCTGGCACTCCAGGCAGCCTGAAAATATTTAAACCCAGACTCGCACACAGAACCAGCTCACAGAAGGCAAGCTCTACTGTAGTAGTTGCAAAAAGCCTGTGTTACTAAGTCTAGATACCTTTCAGTCATTGTGAAAGATTTGAGTTGATTTGTTCTAATTCAGACATCTGTGTCGCATGTATCCTCTCTTTCAGGATTGCTTGATGTGTATGTTGAGTACAAACACCGACCACTGAGTTCTGATGGTGTGAGAGGCGGAGCTGTTGCCTCCCGGGTGGTGACACTGGTAGTTCAGGTACACAGAGCGGCTGGGCTACAGGCAGCAGCCAGGTAAGTCCCTCTTTCCTAATTGAAAGTATTTCAAATACTTCTTGTATTTTTAGACCCAGATCAGGTCTTGAGTGCCCTGACAGCCTTTACACTTACTCCATCATTTTTCTCCATCATTTCTCAGGGCTCTGTCAGAACACGATGGGACGTTCCAGTACTATGCTGACGTGGGGCTGAACACATACGTGACTCTCCAACTCTCCTTCTTCCCTGAGAGAGAGAGACGGAGCACCCGTGTGGCAGCCAGGACCTTCTGCCCAGAGTTCGACCACCACACAGAGTTCCCCTGTGAGCTGCAGGTCCAGAGTGGAGGTGGTGGGGGAGAGAGCCACAGCCTGGCTGAGATCCTACTGGAGGCTGCTGCTGTCTTTACTGTCTGGAACAGAGACAGTCGCAAAGGTGAGTAATCTACTACCCTAATCACACGACAGAGCCCAACTGAACCAAGCTGAGCTGAGCTGTACTGTGCTGGCCTGGTTACACATCCACCATAGTTGCTGGGACAGTGCTGGAAAAGACAATATGAAAAGGAAATATCAGAGCCAGCACAGTGTGGTTTGGGTTGGCCCTGTTGTGTGTGAAGCCCCTAACAGGACTAATAGATGGGCACATATTTTAGTCCCAGGTCATGCATGACTCCTATCTGTTTGAGAGAAGCAGTTCAAAGCCTGTATGTTTTTATTACTGTAGTGTTGGACAGCCCAAGATCAAAGGACACTCTGTTGGGCACTGTGAGAATTCCGCTTGCTGATCTCATCCACAAAAGAACAGGTATGCTACATAATTGACTTCCAGTGCTGATATTATTGTTTGTTATTGTATGTACTTTCATTGACACCGTTTTGATCCTCATGTTGACAGACACCAATAGCAGACCCAAGGCAAACGCAAAGCCTAGAATCAACACTAGACATTGATAGCTCTTATGCTTGTATAATAATGTGACGCAACACACCTAACTAGAAACACCTGTCACACCAAACTAGAAACACCTGTCAAGCCAATTGTCCCATTACTTTTGGTGCCCTGAAAAAAATTGTTTTCATTTCTAAATAGTGAAACATGAATAAATATGTACATAAATACCATCAAATAAACGTATACTTGTAGGATTTGTTATGCTGGGAAGGTTTTTCAGTCTTTACCCCACCTATACTTATTCCCAGGGATCTGTGGCTGGTTCGGAGTGTCTGTACCACAGGACCTGGAATCCTCCCATGGCCCTCACATCTTAGTGGGTGGCCTGGAGATCTCCATCAACTTTGCCCACCATACGGACAGAGAGAGGATCATCACCGCTGCCCGGGGCCTGGGCTGGGAGGCGGGCCAGGGGGAGGTGGAGGATGAGGAGCCAGAGGAGGGAGAGGCCAATGAGGGAGAGGCGTGGGCAGAGAGTACTGTGAGGACCATGTCACTGAGCGTATCCATGCCCAGAGCGTGGCTGCCTGTCCACTGCCTCCTCCTGCCCGGTCATGGTGAGCTCCAGCGCTCCACCTACTGCTACGTCAGGTATAAGCTGTACGACAGAGAGGCCGTCTGCTCCCAGCTCAGACATCCCTCTGTAGAGGAGGAGGAAGGCCTGGCCACCGTGGCCTTCCAGGGCACTAGGACCCTGGAGCTGAGGAACAGCCAGCCCCTGAGATGGTACCTGCGGGAGGAAAGACTAGAGGTGCAGGTGTGGGTGGCCTTCGGGAAGGATAGGAGACCCCGGCCCCACGACACGGACCGTCTGGTGGGCTCTGCCTTTGTGGACCTGTCATCCCTCGCTAGGAAGACAAGGCACAAGCTATCTCTCAGTGGTACGGAATGGGAACGACAACCAATATGATGAGATTACTCACTCTAGTAATTGGACTCTAGTAATTGTGGCTCAGTTGGTAGAGCGTAATGTTGGCAACGTGAGGCTATAGGTTTGATTCACTGCTGAGACCAAAAATACGCTCTGTACTTTTAGTTGCTATGGATAAAAGTGTCCGCTAAATGGCATATTTGATGTACCAATTACAGATTGCTCCTTTTTAAGTTGTCTGTTGGATTGTCATCACTTGTATTTTGTTTCTATAGGAGTGTACCCTCTGTTCAGACGCTCCGCCGCAGACCTGAGTGGAGCTGCCCTGAGGGTTCACGTCACCATGACCTTCGACCCCAGGTCACTCCCTGAGGAGCCCACACCTGGGGGAGACGGCCAGAGCCAAGACGACTGTGACAGCCAGGGGGCACAGTCACCAGGAGAGGAGGGGGAAGTGGAGGGAGACCCTTCATCCACGGCCATGTCCAGACAGTCCTGCACGCAAAGCAGACGCCAGACCAAATCCTCCATGAGTGATGCAGCAGAGCTTCGGGCTTTGCAGCACTCTGAGTTCAACCTGGAGAACACATTCTCTGTGACCATCACTGTAGACCGAGCCATGCACCTTAGTCTGAAAGGTAAGTTGGTGGTGGTTAATCTTTTTGTTTTTATTTTCCTGCAACTTGTCCATGCTAGGGTTGGAGTCAGTTTAATTTAAATGTAATCAATTCAAGTCATGTTAATTGAGTGAATATTGAAATATCGAATTGACCCCAACACGTGTGTGTCTGTGTGTGTCTGTGTGTGTCTGTGTGTGTGTCTGTGTGTGTGTGTGTGTGTGTGTGTGTGTGTGTGTGTGTGTGTGCGTGTGCGTGTGCGTGTGCGCGTGCGCGTGCGTGTGGGGCAGGCTGTCCCCTAGCTGAGCGCAGTGGTGGGAGGCCCTGTTGCTGTGTGTCCTATGTCACGGCAGACTCTACTGAGCCAGCCACCACAGCTCTCATACCAGACAGTGACTGTCCTGTGTGGGACCACCAGCAGGAGTGCAGGTAGACCACCCAAAGCTCACCTCAAAAAATCTGTTTAGAAAGCAGAGATTGACTGTGTCATATTTTGAATTGCTGGTAGCCATGTGAAGTTCCATTCATAGATTGTTGAAAATGTCATAGATTGTTGTTAGATATAATAAAAAGATAATCTTATCCTAGTTTTAGTTTGATTTACATGGCCCCGTTGAGTGCACATTTCTTTCCAAATTGCATGTCATGTTAAACTAATATGTTGTTTTAAACATCACAGGCTGTCAAATCAGCTTCTGGTGGATCCTCAACAGTCCCTGGTTTTCAAAGTCTGGCACAAAGGAGGTACAGTAATGTTCTCAATTTCACATTCAATGACACTGTCCAGACTAGCTTGTGTTATTGTCTCTGCTATTGTTTTTTATGTCATGGTAGCCTCGGTGGCAATGGAATTTCCCTTTGAAATTATTGACATAAATATCTTCTGTTATCTTTGTTTTTGTAGATATGGAGTGTGAGATTGGGTCCTGTGTTTTGTCTTTGCAGATATGGAGCGTGTGATTGGCTTTGCCTCTGTGGACCTGTGCCCTCTCCTGTCAGGGTTTCAGTCTGTGTGTGGCTGGTACAACATCACTGACTTCAGTGGGCAGTGCCAGGGCCAGCTCAAAGTGTCCATCTCCCCTTTGAAAGGGGTCCAGGAGCTCCGGGGGCAAAGGCAGGCTGTGAATGAAGACGTCTCCAAAGACTCATCTGTGAGTAGACCGTCCCATTTCACTCATTTGGTAGGACTGTGACGGTCATGGAATTTTGGGTAATGGTTGGTTGTCATGCAAATAATCGTTATAACCGTCATAACCGGGGATACAACTCTAACACAACAGAGCCATTGCTATTACTGAATAACTAATGAACACATCCAATGTTTTTAAGATCTATTTATTGATTCAATAGAATGCAAGAACATCAGGCATACAATTAAGTACACACATATTTAACAAAAGTGCCTGCCATATACGCATAGAACAGAAATATTGCTTCTTAATAAATAGTCTACGCAAATAAAGTAACAGGCAGATGCTGCTTGATAAAAAGAAAAATTACAAACACAAAAGACACACTAAGCCTATCGTAGTCAGTGCAAACAGACTGTAGGGTTGTCTGTGTCCTTTTAAAATAACAGGTAAAATAAACACGTGCTATTTAATAGCAAAATGGGTGAAATATAAGAACTTTGTTCAGTCTATTGTTAGGCCTCTTCCTTTTAAGTTCCATGCCAGGAACACAAGCATATTTATGTTGTCTGCCTTGAGGCAAGACCGGTCAGGGGTAACAATGTTCAGTGCAGTATTCATAAACCCTTCATGAAGCCTATACAGTAGATGCTTCATAAACCATTCATACTATAATACATTAAGTGTGTTATTACAGATCCTGACTTGTGGCAGTTATGTTTATGCAGCATGACTTTTGCATAATAATGATTTGTGAAGCATCTATATGGGCTTTATAAAGGCTTTATGGATGCTTCTTAATGCCTTTAAAGTTGTGATTTGTTTCAAGTGTGACCATTGTTTGTTTAACAGTGTTTTGTGACCAGTGTTTGTTTCGTTGGCAGGCTCTATTCCAAGCCCTCCCTCTGTGCTATCATACGTCATCTGTGTACAGCAGCTTCCCCTCTCATATCAGCCGCTACACAGAGCAGAAGATCAACACCTCACCTGACCAGCTGGACAGGCTGCTAGCAGAGAGGTAGTTCACCACTCTGGCATCAGTTTTCTCAAATGTTTTTTTTTTTGGTTTCTTTTCTTTTCGTAAATGCAGTTCAGTTGCATTAAATGTGCCATATATTTATTCATTAATTCATGTATTTGTTCATTTGTTTATTTAACCGTTAGTTATGTAGGAGAATAAGTTAAGAATAAATTATTACATACCGTGACGGCCTGACGTACTGAAATCTTCTAATTTCATCACTTCAACCAATGACATGTTTCCATCCACGTTGGCTTCTCAGGGCCAGTGAGAGTGACCGCCATGATGAACACATGGACAATGTACGGCTGTACCACCAAAGTCTGCAGGAGGGGGGAGCGATCCGACCCACCAGTGCAGTGGCGGGGGGTGACGCCCATCCCTCCAGCTCAATTCTGTTCTCAGCACTCAGGTACTGTAGCTACAGTACATCAGTACCACAGATCACCAGTACGACTGACACTCAGTCTTAGTGCAGTCAGGGCAAGATTGTGTTGTTACAACGTTAAAATGTAGACCAAACATACTGCATACACTCGGCATCAGTATTGTCAGGAGTGTTATATTTTTGTCACAATTCTTTTGGACTGAGATAGTGAGTCAGTAGAGTGTCACACAAAAGTGAGAAGGAGATCAGTATCAGAAAGGCAGTGGGCCAGATTCGAACCCATACCGACACGGTCATACGCGCGCTCTGCAGACAACGCCACTAACCACCACACCACTTGATGCCACCAATTACAGTAAATCTAGTTTTCAATCAGGAATGTGAATGGTTTGTGTCTTTTCCCAGGAAAAACCTTAGTGAGTTGGATGACATGCAGAGGTACTTCAGCCGTAAGCTGTCCACTCCCACTTTCCCGCCTCTGAGTGAGCAAGGCCGGCGTTCCAGATTGGATGAGGCCAAGGACTCAGACACAGACACCTCAGCTCAGCTCCTCCTCAAGTCACAGAGGCTGGTCGGGGAGGTCAACAACCTCATCGGTGGTGGGTTTAGCTGCTCTCACTGCTCAAATCCAAACTCACTGTCCTGTGAAGTGTGACAGTGATCCATTTCAGACCAGAAGAGTTCAAGTAGTTTTTTCAAAATCATTATTCTTAGCTGTGCTTGATTTATTTTATTTTATTTTATGGATTGCATCTGGTACTCAGGGTAGGCTCAAGCAAATGCTCAAAGTATTTTTAGACCAGGGTCTAATTTACCTTTCACCCAACATCATAAATGGTTGTGTGCAGGCTGCCTTTCAAAAGAGACATTTAAGAGGAGCTCAGAGGTACAATTGTGAACCCACTACACAATATTATCCCATAAAATGCATGTCATATCTCAGAATAGATTGGGCTTCCCGATCGTAATCTGTTTGCTGTGACCATTTAAGCCGTGTTCTGTTCTGGCAGACTTATATAGTTATAAAATATATGTAGTATAGGTTAAGGCACAGACACATTTCCCACATTTGCTATTATTCTCCTTTAAGCCGTGTTCTGTTCTTGCAGACTTTAGAGAGTTGTTTTGTTTTCTGAATAGAGGTACTTTGTTTAATGTTCTGTTGGCAAAAAAGCTAGTTTTGGGGTTTGCCCTGATACAGTACACTTCACAGAACACATTGGTATCACATTATTTTATAGTATGCAACCCAACCCATCCCTATTCCCTCTGCCCAGGTCTACAAGGACATCACATGGAGACAATATCTTCAAACCCCCAGAGCAGCTCAACATCTCCCTTCATTGCAGACGACCACCCTCCTCTCAGGGATTCTGGAACATTCCCTGAGAGTTTCTCATGTTCCCACAAAGTGTCCAACTCCCCCCAGGAGACTGTGTCTCCTCTCCCCTCACCCATACCAAGGATGTCTGAGGAACACACAGATTCCCAGGATGAAGAAGAGATGAACAACGAAGAGGCTCCTGTGTGTGAGGATGAAGTAGGAAGAAGTTGCAAAGAGGATGATGTTGATGAGTATGAAGATGAAGAGGAGGATGATGATGATGAAAATTACGAGGAGACGGTGGTTGAGCCCAGGCCTCTAAATGAGGTCACGTGTTTAACTGACAGAACTAGCCCCTGGACTAGCTTATTGTCAGACCCTGACCTGGGCTCACTGGAGAGTCTGGAGGCACTGGAAGAGCAGCCTACCCAAGACCGTGTCTCCCATCACCCCAGCCTGACCCTAGGGGAGGGGGAGGGGGAGAAGGGGGCTAGCACACCATCTGACACCCTGCACCATTGGAGCTCTGGTAAACGTCATGGCAGAATAGAACATGCTCACTCGGAGAGTAAAGAAAATTCTCACTCGGAGAGTGAAGAACATGCTCACTCTGACCACTCTGGTGGATCAGGGACAGACGAGGAAGCCGACTCGGAGGAAGACGGTGAGAGGACACTCCAAGACCCCGACCAGGAGGCACCAAGACAGGAGCTCACCACTGCTCCACTGTGTGAAGAAGAGCCCTCATTGTGGACTGAAGAGACAGATCCTGTGGACATAGCTACTCATTCAGAAGATGAGACTCCTCCTAGGACGTCACACGGCCAACTGTATCCTTTCATTGTCTGTGGCGGTGTTCTTTTGCCTTTCTCTGTTCTTTCTGGTTTGCCAAAACCGGTTCTCATTGATACAGTATAGTATGACTTTGTGGTAAAATCGATCCAGTGGTCATATGGTACAAATATTAATTGTAGAATATATACTTAACTTATCTATGTCTAAGTAGTACCTGTAGGCTTGATTCTCCCATCTTCCATAACCGTCTGTGTCCAGCTCTGACCCGGTGGAGATCCCCAATTTCTTCCTCCCATCTCACCACCTGGAGGCCTCCATGAGAGCCCTACGTATAGCACCTGTCTTCTCCCTGGCCTACTCTGAGCCTGTGAGTTCCACTCCTCTCACCGCCTCAGTCTCCCTTCTCGCTCCTGCTTCTAGGGTAGCTTGGGTAGTTGACAGGCTAGTATAGCAGGTTTATGGAAGTATGAACAGTTGGAACTGAGAGTATCGTCAACTGTCACACATCAACATGAGGGTAGCACAGAATTCTTAGACTTAATTTGAACCATTAGAGAATAAAACTCTTTCCATCTCTTTGCAATATATATTATTATTATATATATTATTTATTATATTGTTTCATTTTGTTTATCAGGCACAGGAGTGCTGACTAATAAGGAGACATTGCTCTTGAATTTGCAACGTCAGCTGTGGTCCATGCCAGGTCCAGGCCAATGCTAAAAGAGGACACATTTAGTTAGTAGGCCACTATGTTCTAGGTACCATTACACTTACAGCTTGGCTAGAGGCATGTTGTACAGATTCCAGTAAAGAGACACATGGAGAGTGCACCACCAGAGTTAATTGTAGGGACTGAGTCAATGCAGTGGTTACAAGTAGACCTATTAGGTCCATCTCCCACAGAATCATAATTCTCATTCTAGTATTTTAATTCCTAACATCAGAGCGCGAGCCATACAGTATACTGTATATGGCTCTGCCCTACAGTACATAATGCGAACCTACCTGATGCGTAAATAAAAGTCTTAGGTGTCCACTGTGTCCACTGTGAAAGGAACTTTAACCTAGTGTCCTAGGATTGACCCAACTCTCACATGGTTGGCATTGCCATTGAGAAGGGAGAAAATAACCTGAAGATATGTTCCACCGTGAAACTAGAACCCTTTTCCTAACCACCACATTTACTTCTCAATGTGTTGGCTTCTCACTAAGGAGTGAGTTACCCAGCTTGAATCTCTTGTTGGATGCAGGCCTATTATTTGCTATAAATCTGCTTTTTATTGTCTTTGATTCATTTCCATTTGGGACAACCACATTATCAATTAAATTAGATTGTGGGCTTTTGCCAGTATGCCACTGGGCAGCTGAGTGTCATGGAGTTGTTTTTCAAAAATTCATAATAACAACAACAAGGGACCTGCCTGTTATTTCAGTTGTACAGCCTAATTAGAGGGCGAGCGTGGAGATGGGGAGGTACTCCTGCGTCAGACAGACTGGCATACCTGTATCCAGTTTCAATAAGGGGTGGGGAGGTGCAGTTGTTTATCATGCCTTGGGGGCTATGTCAAGGAAACTGGTTCCAGCTAGCTAGGCCTGGTTATTCTCTAGGCTAATCTCAAGTTAACTGTACACAAACATCTGACTGCCCTTTTCAGAGATCAGTGTGATTGATGACATGTTTGTACTTGTTATTTGTACTGTGCCTTTTGATGGAGACATGAGTCATTTAGACAAACATTTCAGCTCATTTTTGTTTATCTTGTTGGATTTGTTTGTTGTAAGTGTAAATACGAGTGTTAGTTTTATGTGCATTTGTATTGGCCTTTGTTTGATCTTCCAGTGGTTTTAAAAGGAATCTCTATATTATTTTCACCTTAGTTTAGATACAGTTTTAGATTTTTATTTTGTAATCCTGAAAACTAAGAATAGCTCAGTTTTCAATGCTAAATAATTGCTATATGTTTTTCTCTTCAGAAAGAGAGCTCTGTCAAGCATGAGATTCCTTATCGGCGAGCTTCTCGACCGAGGCCCAACATACCACCATCGTCCATGAAGAAGGAAGAGACCAAGAGAATAGCAAAGATATTTGCATCTCATTTTAACGAGGAACAGTAGCACTTTCTCTGATAGCTCTTTGATGTTAATGTATGTCATGCTGTACATAATGTTGTGTTGTCTGTTTATGAATGAGCAGATCTGAATTGCATAAGGATTGTATAATATTGCAATAGCTCGTGTAATGCTTTTAAATTATGTTAATAATATGATACATTTAATTTAAATATTTTTTGTATAATAAAATAATTTTTGTATAAATAAAAGTTTTGTGAGTTATTTAAATTATCACCATATTATTCTATAATTATTAAGATTGTTCAAAACTTTTATATGCTTTTATATCTGGCAATGTTGTGAAAATGTATTTGTCAAATAGGAAATTGTATAAATAGTGACCTGCTTTTGCAAAAGTGTTTCTAAACTTTTTTATATATTGTAGCACAATGCTGTCATTCCTCCTCAGAGATAACTAGGCATGAGTGGAGGATATAGCATTTACCATTAAATGATGTAAGATCTACAGTACAAGGTCTATACTATTTCACCACCCTGCTGCACCATGATGAAATATAATGAATGCAAGACGTTTTCAATTTAGAACAACACGTCTAACATGCGTAAAAGGTTGGCCAGAGTAGGCTGATGCGCATAATAAATGATTGGGCTTTTCCTATATTAGATATATATATATATATATAACATTGTTTTAATCCAAAATTGTATCCGTTTTATCATCTCTGTACAAACATACAGTATATTCAACTGGTTATATGCATCCTCACGTTTAAAGCTTTTTTTTTTTTCAAGGATCAATAAGGAGGAATTGTGATTTAAACTACTTAACATATGTATTCACTAGTTTGAGCGTCTGGACGTTTTATCTGGAGGAATATATTATCCTACAAAATATTAATGAAGACTTATCTGACCATTTCACAGGTGTGCTATGCACACTATTGTCAAATGATCGAACCACATTAAACTTTACAGTAAAAGTTCTCATGTAAGACACGCGCATAACGTGACGCACTTACACGTACTTCTTAGGTCAACGTGCATGGAAGTATGTGTGACACGGGACGGTAGGTTATAAAAGTCATCTGACCGTAATCACTTCCAACGCTCAGGAGCCGGTGCACCTTAGAAGATTTACTAATCTTTTTTAATAAACATTTTGCATTTGATTATTTGGATTACAATACATCTTTCAATCAGGTAACACAATAATAACCGTGTTTGTTTATCTTATTGTAGGTGTATGTTCAAATAAAATTTTTACCCGTTTGCTATTTTTAGATATGGTATTATTATACAATGTATCATATATTATGACGTTCACTTAATTCATAATGTGTCATTTGCTGATTGTGTTGAAATTAAATCTGATTTCATTTTGACACAAACTTTATAATACTAGTGTATGCTAAGTCATCATGTTATGATGTTTTGTGCTAATGTTAATGTTGTGCTAATTACAGCATGCTAAGTTTGTGTTCTATATTTCACGTGCAGTGGTATGCTGTTGTGGATCACTTTTGTGGCACATGGCAAGACAAGAGAATCTTATTTTCAAGGGAAAAACTTTTCACTACCTGAAACTTGAATCACTTGCTTCTGTTTGGGTGAGTGTGATTTATTTATGAGAGAATAAAGTAACATTGATCAGAACCATCTTTTTTTATGCTGTTTGTTCATTCTGATTAAACGATTATCATTCTCTTTAGGGACAGACAGAGCTGAACTACAGTCTGCTGTACTTCCAAGACCTACCTTCTTTTTTGGGAAACATTCTGTACCATCATCGTCATGGTTGGAGTAAAGCCTTCTGACTTGGCTCCTACAGCAGCTGTCAAATTTTGGGGGGCTGGAACTGCAGCATGTGTTGCTGACCTGATTACCTTCCCCCTAGACACTGCTAAAGTCAGGCTTCAGGTGAGGGGGTTCACACACATGCAGTGATTTTGTCACAGTAGGAGTTTGTAACCATGACGATAAAAAGAAACGTGTCCCCTGGCTGCAGTACACAACGATAATTGCTGTAAAAGCACTACTTAATCAAGGCACTTTATTAAATTGTCAAACCAAGACCATACACTACAGGGTTTCCTTCAACACAAAGAGAAGTAAACAACACTTGTTTGTTTGTTTCAGATCCAAGGTGAATCAATGTCCTTAGAGGGGAGCAAGGTGGTGAAGTACAAAGGTGTGTTCGGCACCATCAACACCATGGTGAAGACGGAGGGGGCGAGGAGCCTCTACAATGGCCTGGTGGCAGGACTGCAGAGACAGATGAGCTTCGCCTCTGTCCGCATCGGCCTCTATGACTCCGTGAAGCAGTTCTACACCAGGGGGTCAGAGAGTACGTCCTGAAAGACCCCTTAATGTTGTATTTACTGTATATATATATATATATATATATATATATATATATATATATATATATATATATATATATATATATATGTTTACTCTGTCACGTCATTGTCTCAAAATCACATTCTTGGACAAAAATTGGTTCTTCGGCTTGTCCCTGTAGGAGAGTATTTTGTAGAACCTTTTTTGGTGCCATGTACAATCCTCTCTGTGGAAAGGGTTCTGCAATGGAACCAACAAGGGGAGTTCAAAAGGTTCTCCGACAGGGACAAGTTGATTACCCTGTTCTAAGAGTGAGTTAGTGTAAGTAGAAAATGTTGAATGTGGCTTTATGTTTTATATTGATTGTGTCCTGTCACATAGATGCTGGCATCGGGAGTCGTCTGTTGGCAGGTAGTACGACTGGAGCGATGGCAGTAGTCTTCGCTCAGCCCACAGACGTGGTGAAGGTGCGGTTCCAGGCCCAGGTCAGACTTGTCGATGGGGATGCAGTAAAGAGATATAACGGCACTCTGGATGCATACAGGACCATAGCCAGGAATGAGGGAGTCAAGGGGCTCTGGAAAGGTAACAGTAATGTGCCCAAAAAAAATAGACAATAGATATTGTGATTGGATTTAGCTTTTATTTCATAACATGGTGCATAGAGGATTATTTAATCACAGATGTATTCAACATACTGTATTCTCCCTCAGGTTGCTTGCCAAACATAACTCGGAATGCCATAGTGAACTGCTCAGAGCTGGTCACCTATGACCTCATCAAGGAACTTATCCTGAAGTATGACCTCATGACCGGTAAGCAGTGATAATAATATTGATGATGATGATGATGAAGCACTGATAATATTTGGTGATCTGTCAATGCTTTACCCCGGAGGGGATAAATAGGATTGTATTGAATTCAGTTTAATTCATGATAACACAGAGTACAGCTAAGTTAATAATAATATGGAGGTTATTTAAAAGTGTATCTTTGAAGTAATGCAGCTGTTTGTGTTTTCCAGATAACCTGCCGTGCCATTTCACTGCTGCCTTCGTTGCGGGTTTCTGCACCACGGTGGTGGCCTCTCCAGTGGATGTGGTGAAGACTCGCTTCATGAACTCCTCAGCTGGACAGTACAGCAGCGCTAGTAACTGTGCTCTTACCATGCTGACCACAGAGGGACCTAAAGCCTTCTATAAAGGGTATTTAATAGTGTGACATTCCACATTTCTAAATCAACAGAGGAGTTGACAGAGTCAATCAGATTATTGGCAGAAAAATACTTTTTATTTTTATTATTTTAAAATGCAGCCATTTTTGCTCAAAACTCAAACTCTGTGTTTGAGTATTATTGAGCATGCTCAAGGATACAAAGTACTTCAGTTCTACTTTGGTTTAGTATGTTTTGTTGATAAAGACATTTATTTTATTTCCCCTCTTTTAGGTTCATGCCGTCGTTCCTTCGCCTGGGCTCATGGAACATTGTGATGTTTGTGTCATATGAGCAGATCAAGCGAGGAGTGATGAGAGCTCAGCAGTCCTGGGAGTCTCCAATATAACCTCCCTCAGCCTGACTATGTAGTGACTATGTCTCCTGACAACAAACCCGTGCTGAAGAGCGTTTACTTGAGTGCCAGATGGATGGGGTTTGCACTTTCCATTGTGCCAACAATGCTTCAAAATGATGTCATGGATGTTTAAAGCTATGACTGCCGGTATGGGCAGAGCGCAACACCATCTAAAGGAAGAACCATACAGTTATGACCTTTGTAAAGGATGTTCTCCCACTGCAAGGATGATACCTCTACTCTACATGTGTCCATGAAGTCTTACTAGACAGATCAAGGGTTCCACTTTTTTTTCCTGTATATTTAGGAATTTATGTCTTGCTGATACACAAATTAGACGGTGTGTCTAGCTTGCATTTACAATAAGTACTGTGTATACACATACCTGGCTTTAGCTGAGGATATTTTGTTTCCATAACGGTCAAGAATATGTTTGAATGTGTATGAAATGTAAACACTAATTTATGAATTAATTATGTAAATGCATTCTATCTGTAGCACAACATTACTTTACCTCTAAATAGCCGCAATAATGTGCGAACAGATATCTGTTATTGCATTATGCAGGGTCCTGGTGGCTCTGTATTTGCTATTGTGAATGATACAAAACATGTTTTATTATAACACTGCCAGATAACTATGACCTGCCAGGAATTTAGATGGTATTATGAATTTGACTATGTGAAGTTGCACTTTTTATTCCTGTTGTATTTCTAATGTGAAACATGACATTTGGTGAGAGGCAGTGTAACTGTCATTTTGGACCAGGTACAGTGGAAGACAGTTCTGTCTAAATAGGAGAATTTGAAAGAGTCCTGCCATTTGAGGGGGAAAAAAGGATTCTGTAGCTGAATAAAATGATTGAATTTCAAAATGCTTGTCCCTTCCCTGCTTGGTGTTATGGGATGTGTTTGTTCTCAGAAGTAGGTTGAGCAAAGCTGCCCAACATTTATTCTTACACAATTAAACCACCTTTAGTGTCACTCCATACCTACTTCCACTGGATGATGACATAGATACCCCTTAATCCCTGTACACATAGCAGTTCTGTGAAGGAAATATAAATAGCTCATGAAGATTCACCGTACACTGTATGCAAGACTGAAAGTGCTAACTATTTTAAGCTGTTCTCATTAGAACTTGATGTTGCCACATTTATTTCACAATATATTACTAATCGTAAACAAACTGGGAAGGAGCAGTAAGTACTATAGTCTCAGCAGTGACCAGTGTCTTGCATCACAATAGTCACCATAATAATCAAACTAAATTCACATGATGGTACAGCAGCTTCTTCAGTGAGGGGTTAGCTTTATTCACTCACTAATTGTGATCATTTCTAGGTCATTTGTGATTTGAATATGGTATCTAGAGCTCCCCTATTCAAATTCAAACAAGAGTCCGTTTACCTTGTCCAAGAACTCTGTGATATAGAGATGTGGAGTTGACAGGTCCGTAGAGATTGGCTGACAGATGAGAAAATTGGCCAATTGGGGCTGCTTAGGACAATAGGTACTGCTGACATAGTTGTAACAAAAGTCAGCTCTCTGACAAAGGCCTTCACATCCACCGCTTTACTAATCACCTCCTGTAATACTACAGTCCTGGCTTCTCTCTCTCTCAGGGCTAATTAGTTTGAGCTTGATTGGGCCAGATGGCACTCTGGCTAACCCTATGGGTCATCAGGCGAATCCAGTCCCTAAGAGTAGGAGAGAAGACAGACAGCCACGAAGCTGGGCTTGCAATATGTTATTGTCATGTCAATGTGATCAGTCTACAGTAATGCTCTTATTATGCTCATCAATTGTTTCAGACCTGGGTGTGATTCAAAAACGGTAAAGAGAGGTGTAATTTTGAGGCTTGAAGGGGCCGACCATTTGACAGTCCCAGTTGTGGTGCCTGGCTGACCTTAGCAGGAGTCTCTTTGGAGTCGATCTGAGCTATCAAGTGCAGGTGAGGAGTTCAGGTTTACCCTGTGACTGACTGCAGTAAAGCACTGTCTTCTGTTCAAAATCATTCTAATCCAAGAAAGGCTTGATGTCATGATGTGCAATCTGATACACTATGAAGTAAGTGCCAGTCAATAGTGAGATTCATAGAGATGCAATAATAGAAAATAAACAAGTGTACAGTAAACATGCTCCCCATGAATGATGTAGCGCCCCCCGATAAAAGGAGAGTGATGGTGAAACCTGAATGAAGCAAGACGTTTATTCACAAACTTTTTACTCTGGTTGTCTCTGTTTTACAGTGCTGTGTCCCTGTTACGCATAGGGAGGGCTTTTCGCTTTAACTCTTGATTGATATAAGACGTCTGTACTTCAAACACAACTTTCATGAATAGGCTAAGACAAATTATTTGGACACCCAATATTTTCATCAGTCTTGCTTCTTACAGCTTTGCATTGATTTTTCAAAATATTATTCCCAAATTCATTAGCTAAGACAAAATATTTGCACAGGCAAATTATTTGGTTATGCAACTGGCTATAAACCAAGGTTACACAACTCTGGTTTCTGTATTGATATAGGCCAAATTTTGGTATTAAATTAAGCTGCATAACACACTTCACTCACAAATAATTATTCCAAAATTTGTTACGCCAGCTGCATTCATAGCCAGACTGAAAAGATACGGGAACCTGTAGTGCTTATTTGTTTAATTATCTTGCTTCTTACAGCTTTGCATTGATTTCTCAAAATATGATTCCCTAATTCGTTATGGGGTATATGCCTACTGCATTAGGTTACACTCCTAGCGCTCCACTTTGCACCCTATTATGACATGTTTAATGACGTCACCTCGAAAGTCCTAAACAATCTCTACAGAAAGACCCATCATTCACCCAAGTTTCAACCAAGTTGTCCCAGTGGTGTCAGAGAAAAACCTTGGGACATATGAACAGACAGAGACCAAATCCTAGTCCCCTCTCTGATTTCATTGGTCGAGGACAACAAGGCAAGGGAGAGAAAATAGGACCACACATGTTACTATACACTATAGGACTATTCAGTACATTGTTATTGTACACACAGCACCTAATCATACCCAATCATACAGTAGACAATTGCATCCTAGTCCAGTATCAATGTGGACCCTGCTGGTGATGCCTGGGCTGTAGGTTGAGTCTCTGCAGACGGGCAGACTTGGCTGGCCATCTGGAAGCCTGACCATACACACTCAGGCCATCAGGCTGACCTGCAGAAACACGGGAGGCTAAAGGCTGCAGAAGATAAGCATTGTTTACGTGGTCACCTAAGGAAGGTAGAAATGGAGCGTGGACTGGAGTGGAGGTGAAAGGGTGGTAGAGGTTGGGTAGGATGATAGCAGGGGTGAAACCATAGAAGAGATGGCAGGTATGAGGTGGGTCCTTGTGGGAGTCCATGCAGAGAGCAGGCGCCCTAGTCCCAGTGGGCTTTGGGGGTTTGTGGTTAGTTTGGATAAAATCCTGGAGTTTCTCTTCCTGAACAAGCTGGATGTGATAGATCTTGCGGGAGCTTTGAAAGGACTCCAAGAAGTCCGTTAGGGGCATTCTCCTCTCCATTAACTGTTGAAAGAGCACCTGTTTGGTAGAAAATCACATATGGTAGCAGCAGGCACTATACTACTGTACATTATACTGAAGTGATTTCTTTGCTTAGCATAATGCACATATATCTCAAAGTCTTTTTTCACTGTTGCATGTCAGATTGTCCAGCCTTACCTCACACTGTTCTTCAGCATGACCTATCTTTCTCAGGAGAAACCACTGAGCCCTCTGAAGGCTACGTTTCTCTGCTAGAAATAATCAGAAGGGACAAGCTATACTTTTGGAACAGTATGACAATCATCTATCACTAAAACAATTGTTACCAGATTGGATCAGGAAAAGAAGCATGTGTTGATGATAACGGTTGTGACTGTAACCTTCGTAAAGTCCATCAGAATTGCTAGGGCAATTGGAATTGCAATAGAAGCCAGTGTTCTGGAACGGTGATGACCCACAATGATAGGAATGTTTTCACTTTCAAACTCACCAAGTTGCCCTTCTTTGGCTTGAATGGTGCTGTTCAGTTTCTCCAGGTCCTGGTACTTCTTGGCTAAAAGCAGCTTGCCATTTCTGAGTTTTGGCTGGTGAGAAAGACTGGCCTCTGCCAATCTACGGTTTGAGACCAACAGAGTCTCTGTTGCCCACTTAAATCCCTGAAACTGGACATGATAATGACATTCTGAAAAAAAAGCCCTAAGCCCTTCAAGATGTTCTGTGTAGTGTCCTCTCATAACAACACATGGGAGTACATAATCAATGGCCATCACTGTAGTTATGTCCCGAAATCAAATGTTTGATCTGATCATTTTAATCTAGAGGGTTTAATCTAATTCTAGATTAAACCCTCTAATTCTAGAGGGTTAAATCTGATAAATACCTCTAGAATGTTACCTCTAACTGTGTGTCAGCTTTGTTTGTCAACTGTTCAAGTCCCAGAAATAATGTTACTGCTGTTTATATCATTCACTGCCCAATAATGGGACAATTGTAGATTTTACATGAATTGGGATATTTATACTCTTCGAATAAATTTTTTGTAAAAATTGATTTAAGAATTGATAATCTTGCATAGAAAATGTAAATGGTTCCTGAGATGTCAATGTAGCTTAGCTTATTTATTTGTTTTTGGTGATAAGATAGATACATCAAACAGAAGTTCACCACTGGAACATTCAATACTGTAAGAGATAGCATAGCCCACCTTTTGACTGAATCTGATGATTTGGTTCATTTTTCCATCATCCTGGAGAAGTTCCCTCAATTCAACAGTCCTCAACACACTGAAATGGTCAGATACTGACTTTGAGTCCCATATTAAAGCCATCCTGTCCCAGCATCAACAGCTTTGATCTAGAAATGTGCTTACATTTGTTCCTATATCCTGCACCAGGGTCGTAACTCTACTGTATTAAATAACAGGATACTGGTGTTGTCAATTTGTACGCTTTCCCTTGTCAGATGATGTTCCCCTAGAGGGCAACATAGAGCTGCTGTCCAATCATACATCAGTTCAGTGTACGGATTAAAATTTGGTGTCCAGATTCTGGTGGCTTTCACAACAGTCCAAGGGAAAATGTTTTTGTACAAATGATCATAGATAGACATGTTTTACCTCACATTGCATCAAAGTGGCCTACATTTGATCACAGAAAGGTAATTATTTTCATGACTTCCTCAATGAAATGACACCACAGGTGCATGGCTACTAACAAGAAAATGTAATCTTGCCAGAATTTAAAATCAAGTTTAATTCCTTGTTTTTTTGTATGCCTGTCATCATTATTATCATCAACATCATCATCAAGTAGACATCCACTTAGAGCATCTTAAAAGCAGCACTGGGTTAAGAGGGCTAATATAAGGGGATATCTTTATCTGTATATTTCCATATATCTGATATTTTAGAAGATGCATGCTCCAGACACAAATGTCCTTAATTTCATACAGTCTACGGAGCTAGGACAGTAATGGGACAGTTTATACATGCAATAAATCCAGACCTCCGAAGTCTCCCTGCTACCGTATGAGTCCAGGGAGATCCAGAGTGTGATACATTTCAGACACGCGACTGGTGCATGTCTGAAACAAAAAAGATTTGACTTTTTATTATAGTTGACATAAGCGTAGCATCCATTGAAATGTACTATAGCCTATAAGTAGTCATGTGATTATAATCAAAGTAGAGTAATTTATTCTCATAGTAAGCAGAGGCGTTTATATTCACTCCTCCTATTACAATTCAAACTATTGAATTGGCTCTATAGTCAAGACAGAGTATACCTAATTGCACAAGGCAATAACTTATTTTTCATTCATATTAAGGTAAGGCTCTGCGAGTTCCTGCGCTCCATGCATAACCAACAGCTCTTTTCAGAGCCATCTTGTAAAAAGAAAAATCATTGTATAACAAAGGTAATCAAACTTATTGCATACTCTATATTATAGTTTGACACCTTGGCCGATCAGGTTTCACAATTGTTCAAACAATCTCTGCACGTGGCTGGCCTCTTGCTTGAGCGTAGGCGCTTCCATATGACGTCAGTGCTTCAGTGAAAATAAAGCTTATAATGACTTATCTGGCAATTAGAGTGTCAACATTTATTAAGTCAATGTTGACGAACGGGTGCATCTCCAGGCATCTGAGAAATCATTCTGGTCAGATAAAATAGGTTTAATTTGTGGTCTATTGCTGCCATCTTTTGGACTAATATAGGAATTGCAATAGTAAGATTATTCTAGTAGTAGATGTATTCTAAGACTGAAGGTACTCTGAAGGTCTACACTGAAGGTCTTACTCTGAAGTGTGCACTTGAACTGCTCATATGGATTTCAAAGCATAGGACTGGTCAAAGCATGTGGTCTTATAACCAATTGTATGCTTATAAGTCCATGCAGTCCTCCTAATAATGTGAAACCATAACATATTGTGAAACCTTGCTCAGTCAGTGTGCTTTTGATCATTCGCATTGCCTGTCGTGACGCTGTCTGGGGACAAACATAGCAAGTTTGCATTGGAATTTCCATAGGAGACTAAAATATATAAATATAGCTATTTTAGCAATTGTTTTGCGTGATAAAATATTTTTATTTGATATTTGATACATGTACTGGTACAAGTAACTTGGCTAACGTGACCACTCGTTAATGTAGATGATGGGATTATATCTCCTATATCAATATGAGATTGTACATATAGCTATTCAAACTAGATTGTTGAGCTTGGTAAAGTATTTGTATTTCATATTGGAGAGACGTCTGCTACTCCATGTAATATGGCTAACGTGACCAGTCGCGCACCGATTTTTTTTCAATACATTTTCTAACCTGCGCAGTTTTACACACTGTCTCGGTTTTTGGGATGATGGGGAAAATAATCAAGAATATTAAATTATATTATGGTGGGAGTACATTCAACAGCCAAATATTACAATTAGGGTTGTTAATGATTCATCGATGATCAATTAATCGTCGTTAAGAATTTGATCGATCAAGTGGAATTTAATCGATCAAGTCTATCAAAATTAACAATGAAATTGAGCAACGTGTGCTCTCAGTAAGAGAGAGAGAGAGAGAGAAAGGACTGATGCACCTGCTCAAGTATGGCCTCCAATACGTCATCAGTTCAATCTTCGATCTGTGCCAAGATCCTGCTCCCATGCTGATCTCAGAGCAACCATAGAGGGGTAATTGACGTGATAGAATTGGTCATAAAGGTTAGATCCGCAGAGCTTTCTGTAGCTTGCAGCCCCGTCATGTTGACACTGTTGAGCCTGAGTCTCAGGCTTTCACACAGGTAGACCCTGAGGATGGCTTGTCTTTTGTCTGCAGAAAGGCCATCCCATCTCTCTCACTCTCTTTATTCCTTTCCCTCTCCCTCTCCCTCTCTCTCTCTCTCTCTCTCTCTCACTCTCACTCTCTTTATTCCTTTCCCTTTCCCTCTCTCTCTCTCTCTCTCTCTCTCTCTCTCTCTCTCTCTCTCTCTCTCTCACTCTCTTTATTCCTTTCCCTCTCCCTCTCTCTCTCTCTCTCTCTCTCTCTCACTCTCTTTATTCCTTTCCCTCTCCCTCTCCCTCTCCCTCTCTCTCTCTCTCTCCCTCTCTCTCTCCCTCTCTCTCTCTCTCTCTCTCTCTCTCTCTCATTTAGGTCTGAAACTAGGGATTTCTCTTGGTGTTGCTGTAGTTAGTGAGTGAGTGTCTATGTCTGTATAATGATAGAGGCATGCTGCAGAGGATAAGGACAACATTTTAAAATAATGAAAAGCGATGATTGACATCGTTGGGCTCACATCCCCCCTTCCCCAGCCTATAATCATTGGAGAATTATGTATATAGAAATATGCAGATTGTCGATGCTACAGCAAGATGAAAATGAACTCCAGAGTCTTATACCTGTGTTTGGTGCATTAACAGGTCTGACCCACACATGTCACCTGAGATTCTGATGCCTTATATGGTTGTTTCACATGTTGCTGTCGCAGCTGGCAGAGAGAGAGAAGAGGGGGAGTGGGGAGGGAGAGAGGAAGGGGGAGGACATGTCATCCTATCATCCATTAGAGCTCTTTGTCTGGGCAAGTCCCCAATGTCAGCCTTCAAAATCCTCTTATTGAAAGCCGTCATTGTCTAAGTCCTATAGGGAGCGAGAATAAGCATGATGAAAAGGAGAGGTGGGCAGCATGGTTATAACTAACTAGGCTACGTATTATGTACTAACCATACACCATACACACATGCATATCAACAGAGAGCACAAGGTCAGCCGAAGCCTTGCTCAAGGGCACATCAACAGTGATAGTCACCTTACTGGTACAATAGGTAGAAAACTGCCTGCTATAAAAAAGTGCTGGGGGCCATCAATTTGACATTACTGTTGGTCACTGCAGGATGAGAGTGCTTGTCTTTTTTACTGTGCTGTTGCTGCTATCCGGACATTTCCACATTAGTTTCCTTGTTGACAGTTCCTGTGTGTGTGTGTGTGTGTGTGTGTGTGTGTGTGTGTGTGTGTGTGTGTGTGTGTGTGTGTGTGTGTGTGTGTGTGGGTGTGTGTGTGGGTGTGTGTGTTTGTGCGTGCGTGCGTGCATGTGGACACATTAATGCATGACGTTATGAGAGTTGGGCTCATTCTGTCAGATCTGGTAGCTGTCATTAAACCACGTTCTATATTTAACCTTGTTCTATTTAAATTAATCATTACCTGTCCCTCTCCTTCCACTTCTCTCTACCCTTCTTTAGCAATTTATAGAAATTATAATTAACAATGGCATAGATACACATGCACACACACACACACACACATACACACGCACACACACGCACACACACAGCCCTGCTTGTACTAAATGACATACTAATCTACATTACAAAAATGTTTTTGGATGCATTCCATAAATCCAAATGAAGAAGGCTGAATTCTATGACAATTTTCACTGTTAGGTTTTTACTTACCTTGTCCCCAGGCTGTTGCGTATAGTGCATATGAGCCTGGAATAACGACTGAAAACTGTCCCGGATGGAAGTGAATTTACTCAGTAAAGTATTTGCCATTATTTGACTGTAGCGAATCACACTACAAAAATCAAGAAACATGTGGTGTGCAAGCAATGGGGGGAAGTGCTGTGGGAGATGATTGATGAGAGGTGCACCTAATGGCTTCGTATTGGGCAAACGAAGGCCAAGTTTGATGCATTGGTCCACCAGACCATCCGAGCATATTGGGTGGAAGTGTCATGGACAGTGACTCGTGGAACGAGATTATAGTTTTCCAGTCAGTGCTGAATAAGATATCATTAAGCTTCAACACGTAGGCATCCATTTTGCTAATGATTGGTTACTGCTTGGTACTGTATCTTAAAGGCTTCTGATAGGCCACCTGATTGGTTTTCATTGGTCAATAATGACTCCCCTCACATTCCAGTGATCAGGAACAATGTACTGTAGCAATTGCACAAGGCATGCTAATTTGCCAGTTAAGTCCCTTTAACATGCAGCCATCTTGGTGCCAAGCATGTGCACAGTCGCACTGAATTCACATAACTATTTAGCGTTTTCCACTCTCCATCTGGGACAGATGGATATAAAAATAAAGTACATGTTAACTCTCCCTAGTGGCATCTTACTAGTTTGTTGTTTTACTTTTTGTTTATGTGTATATGCCATTTAGCTGACGCTTTTATCTAAAGCAACTCACAGTACAGTGAGTGCATACATTTGTAGTATATACTATATGGTCCCGGGGGAATCAAACCCACAACCTTAGCATGCTGGAGCCATGCTTTTCCTACTGAGCCACAGATGGTGCAATTTGTCAACAGGCATTCTAATAATTTTATTAGACCTATCATAAAAACAATGTAGGCAGTAGACTGACAAAACCAAGACAATGATTGGCCTTTTTTCTCCTAATCTTTAAATTTTGGGAGGCTTCATAAGAAGCTGGATGCATGCAGCATAGTCATTGGGTAAAGGCGCTGATGTCAATAGCCACGCATAATGAAAAATCATGAACCCTTGATTGCAGCTCAACCAACTTTCCTGGAGGATGTAATTTAGTCAAAAGGCTTTCTAGGGATTTTCTATTATAATCTGGAAAATTAGATCAGATTTAATCGGTTGCACTTCATAGTGGCATCAAATCCTATCCATTGCACATGGAGAATTGCATAGGCCACAGTGGCTGCGTCTCAAATGGTTCACTATTCCCCATGCAGTGCATTACTTTTAACCAGAGCAGCCATGTGCTGACCAGCTGGCAGATGTCTTCACGGACATATTCAACCTCTCTCTGTCCCTGTCTGTAAACTCCCCACCTGTTTTAAGGTGACCACAATCGTTCCAGTGCCCCAAAAAACCAAGGTAACCTGCCTTAATGACTATCGCCCTCAGGCGGCCAAGGAAATTCAACATGGCCCACCAGATCCTCACTAACTTCTATAGGTACACCATAGAGAGTATCCTGTCCACTGTATCACTGCCTGTATGGCAGCTGCACCGCCCTCGACCGCAAGGCTCTGCAGAGGGGGGTGAAACGGGAGGCAGAGGGTTTTTCACGGGTCATGAGCTCCCAGCTGTGCAGGACAGGAGGTGCAAGCTGCTCCCAGCTGTCTACTCCAGGAGGTGCAAGAGGAAGACCAGAAAGATCATCAGGGACCGGTCTTACTTTACTGTACCAGTAAAGTAAAACAAATCAACTCCTGTGTGCATCCACCATCAGCTTGCAGCCTCAATGCTGGTGTTCTTTCTCCTAGCTGTTCAGGGTCACTGTGAACAGTAAACATTGGATCTCAGTTCTGAGGTAAATCCTTCTCTACAGTGCCCAAGCAGCCAACACACACATGAATGTCTCGTGGTTGTCATCACCGATGTCCACACTACTGAGCTACAGTATATGTACAAGTCCCCTCTGGCACACAGCGCTCTTAACAAGCTGGAAAAGGTCACCCTTTGTTCATGAATGTGTCACATTTCATCCCAAGGGAATTCAAATCATGTGCAATCATATGGGAATTTAGCTTGAATACTGACCCTCCCCCTATGAAAAATAATGATTATATCATTAAGTAGATAGCAGAGCACCTATGGTCTCACTCTTAGGACGGTCTCACTCCTAGGACGAGACCTAGTCACACACTCCTGGGCTCATACTGTATTCCACTTGGAGAGAGAGAGTCAGTGTCCTGTACAAGATTGTGATCGAACTCTTGCCAATACTCACCTCTCAGTTCTCAAGCATCTGCCTCCCTCTTGCCTCCATCAAGGCTACTGAAACTCCCCAAGGTCAACCTTTTCCAATTAACATTTTAGCTATATAGCCAACACACTGAACCAGAGTAAATACAAGTGATTGCCTTCAATAATGGCACTGAACTGCACAAAATCTGTTTTTTAATTAAATTCTAATTAATTCTAATTAAATTCAACACACATCCTTTTATAACTAGAGCTACTAACACTTAAGAGCATTTAATAAGGGTGCTGGGTAACCACATGAAATTCACAAGCGTCATACTGTTGGTAAAAAGCCTTCTATAGTTAGCATTATTAGTCCATGCTACAGCACAAAATCAATCCATAACAGGTAGCTTCCTGTAGCTTAATGTCATGGGATCAGGCAACTGGTCAATTAGCGACCTCACTTGGGCCTCTGGAATGAACTTTAAAGATTAACTTCAGGCTTTGATCGCTAATGGTGTAGAACCCCTTTGTATGTCTCTGTGGTAAGCCAGGTGGGGACCCAGCTGGACATCCTCACTCATTACTTCAGCTACAGCAGCACATCGCTCAAGGCTACTATAAGAGAGATGCATGATGGGAACTTCAGAGACCTTTAAAATCACAGACTAAAACCCATGTTAAAAAGTATGTGTGTGTTAGCATTCTCTGACCCCAACATCGGTTCTAATTCTTGGTATAATCGAGAAAACCCTGAAAACGTTAATAACAAAGCCTTATCTTAACTTGATTAGGGAAAAGCAGCAGCTTCAGCATGATAGTGAATGATTAGGATTTGTTCAACTTTATAACTAAGCTGCAAGACATCTTGAAGCACATTATCACAATGTGGACGTCAATGACAGTTCCAAAACGTTAGCTACTGACACAATGTTGGCAATGGGTCATGTAGAAGAACAGCTGTAGAAGCACTTCCCCTCACATTTCATGAAATATACTATGATCAAATTCATAACAATATATCAAATATGTCTGATGACGAGGGCATCATCATTTTAATTTGAAATTCCCTATTATCAAATTCATTATGGGAGATCTCTCGCCTTGACTACTGCAACGCACTCTTGGCCGGTCTCCCCGCCTCCACCAGCAGGCCTCTGCAGCTCATCCAGAATGTTGCCGCCCGTCTGGTGTTCAATCTCCCCAAATTCTCCCATGTCACTCCCCTCCTCCGCACCCTTCACTGGCTCCCGGTAGCAGCTCGCATCAGATTCAAGACCCTGTTGCTCGCCTACCGGGCAGCAAAGGGAACAGCCCCTCCCTACATGCAAGCAATGGTTAGCCCCCAAACTCTTGCCCGATCACTCCGCTCTTCCACCTCGGCTGGCCTCCTGGCACTGCCGCCTCTATGTGGATGTAGCAGCCGCACTACTCGGTCACAGCTTTTCACTGTCCTGGCACCCCGCTGGTGGAACAAGCTTCCCACTGCTGTCATGACTACAGAGTCACTACCAATCTTCCGCCGTGGATTGAAGACTCATCTCTTCAGGCTACATCTTTACGGTCCCTCCTAAAAACGTCTTCACTCCCACTAGCCCCCCTGTACAAGAACAATACATTTATTTATTTATTTATTAAAAGTAATTTTTCCTTCTTCTAGCATTGATTACTTTATCTTATGATGACTGATGGATAGATGATTCACTTACTTAAACAAATGTATTTGTTGTAAGTCGCTTTGGATAAAGGCGTCTGCTAAATGCCATAAATGTAAATGTCAGAACACGCCAATGACTCATCTATTTAGAAATGTGGGTGAACATTTTCTCTTTCCTACAGTAAGTTTGTATATTAATCAATGTTAGGCCTCTGTATTTTATCTTTTGCCTGTTTATCTGTAATAGCTTTGTAGACGGATTTGGTGACGCCAGCCATGTGATTTAAATGTGTTCAAATGTGGCTGAGACAAAGACAGTGATCATCTGATCTTCCACTGTGAATGGTGATTATTGCCCCTCTCTCTCAGCCCGGAACACCTATTTAAAGTTGAATGAGCATGCCTGGTGGACGTCCTGAGGGTATCACACCTCAACTGTTGTCAATTCCTGTTTTCAATATTACATTGCTATATATAATATAAGCCAACTGGCCTCTTCCAACTATGTTCTATTTTTTGGAGGATATTTAAGGAAGATACAGACCATTCATTATTTGACATATGGTTAAACTTCCATTTGTTTACCACAGTTTGTTTATTTTACATGTTGCACACAACAACATTAATGTGATGTTGTGTGCTGAAGGTTCTGTTAAAACAGCGCGACATAATCGTGACCAGGTTATCCTGTTAATGTCTGATGTTCACGTGCATTGTTAACAACATGTAGAGTCGACTCATCAGCTTCAGGTATTGGATCAAGCGAAAACTCCTCGCGATTCATTGTAACTTGAGAGCATGGTGGTGGCATTTTGGGTATTCTTAATGGAATCTAGGATCCGATATGATTGAGTGACTATCACACAGGGATGAGAAAATCATTTTCAATCATTATTAACCATAAAATATATTTTGGAGTCAGATATAACGTAATGTTAACTTGTGTTAGTTGTTCATGTGACTACTTGTGTGTAGTCTGCTTTATCATGTCCATAACCGTCTGAAGTTGTACTGTGGAATAAATGTATGGCTTTATTCTTAACTTGTCCAGTCCTTTCTCTATCCTTCAGTGTTTTTATCCCAATTCTTCAGCTTGATAGTGTTTCTGAAGGTAGCGGTACGGTGAGGAAGAGGAGGCCCTTTACCAGAGTCCTTGACGCTGAAAGGCTTCCGCCACCTCTCTCTCTCTCTTTCTCTCGCTCTCTCTCTCTCTGCAAACATGAGTAGAACATGAATGTTCACCACTCTCCTATTTTCCTTATTTTACAGACTGCAGATGGAAATGGATGCCGAGTGACCGTGCTTTGCATTGGATAATATGAGGAATCTGTTGAAAGGAGAGTTATGATTTCGCCCTTTTGGGATTGCCATGACAATTATCTGTCAAATTGGATGAGTCATCCTACCATCCGTTAGGAACAATAACAACAGACAATAGGACAACAACAATGAACGATAGGATGATTAATCTAATTTGACAGGTAATTGCCATGACAATACCAAAATCAGAACTCTCCTTTCAACAGACATTAGCTGATACAAAACCTGTCGATGGGATTTAGAGCACAGCTAGCTCGCACTACTGAGCAAGTGACGACGTCCACTTCTGCTCCCTATACCAGAGTTGGCTGCTGAGTGTGTAGATTCTGGTGTTGCGAGATTGGTGACTAATGGTTAGATAGTCACTACAAAATGGATATGACAAATATAATAATTACATTATAATACAAATGCTGCTTTCCTGCCTAGTACCACTTCAAGCCCTTCATCCTTCAACTCCTAATTCCCATGCCTTACATGTAATGACTTTGCATGTATTTTGTCTATTTTCAATAGCTTTCATTGATACAATGGCAATAGTGATACTTTGAACCTCTCAGTGATGCATTTTTGCCTATTTTATTGTTGTTATCCCAAGTCTCCTGAATAAATGGATATACTGTATGACACTTCAAGGTTCATATAGATTATGATGTCATGCCATGTGTAGGGAAGCAGGCGGAAAAAGAGAGAAAATCATGCTTAGATCCAAGAGGGTTTTAAAGGTCCAGTATATAGATTTCAGCTTTAAAATAGTGCTAAATGGCCATGATGAATTGGTAGGTCCAAAGAAAGCGCTTTCTAAAATCTGGTGTTGTGGTCGAGCACTGGCCATTACCTATTTTACATTTTGTTTGAAAATGCACACAATTGACACTATTAGAAAACTTAGCATAAAAATATCAGTGCAGCTAGAGGTGGCAGCAAAGCGCAAAACTACATGCCCAAAACACCTTTTGTAGCCTTCCTGTTTAAAGTGTGACTGAGGGTTTTCTGCTATGTTTATCATTCAACCCAAAGCTGTCACCGTAACCTTGGCGACTCCCTGTAGGGTATTTTGAGTAATCACTGTAAATCCCTGGGTGGATTAAATTCCTCTATTGAACAATGGAGGAATGAAAGGGTATTTGCTTCCTTTTTGGGTCAGGGACTTGAATTACTTTTTCAGGTGGCTCACTGGAATCATATTCATTAAATGTTTTAGTAATATGGAGTTCATGTAACACTTTATCACCTTCTTGTGAAGTGACGTGTTAACATATTGCCTTAATGCCTTACATTCATAACATCTACACTATAGTATGTAGTGCAAGAGAATTATATTATAATGCAATATCTGAAGTGCTACAGTATCAGATTACACTTTGGCCTCCCCAGAGTTCTTCCTACTCTCTTCCCATTCCACCATGCCTTGGATTTGTAATGGACTATTGTACCAGTAAAGGCAAGCATGTCATTGTGAAATGAACTTGCCATGCTACTTGTAGCATGTATGGACACATGATGTCTTTAAATATACTGTACATCCCCTATAAGCTTGTCTGTCTCTTTGCTGCATTCCCACACACTAGAGAGCTGGATTCAAAGCACCAATGAATCAAAGCATTTTTTTCAAAGTACCAATGAATCATTCAAAGAAGTCTATATGTAATTTCAGTTATTTCAGAGTTTGTTCACTGAGTCAATGTTCAAAACCATGCTCACAGTTGAGGCATTCATTCTATTCCTGCCTAAATTACTATCGCCCCATACTGTAGCACTCAGTCCATCATCATGAAGTGCTTTGAGGGCTGGTCAAAGCCCACATCAACTCCATTGTACCAGACACCCTGGACCCAAACCAGTTTGCATGCCAGAGCAATACAGTAGATTCACAGATGCAATCGCCATTGCACTGCACACTGCCCTAAGGATAACACCTATGTGAGAATGCTCTTCATAGACTACAGCTCAGCATTCAACACCATTGTGCCCCCCTGGCTTGCCACCAAACTCAGGGCCCTGGAGATTAACTTTTCCCTCTGCAACTGGATCCTGGACTTCCTAACGGGCAGACCCCAGGTAGTGAGGATAGGCGACAACACTCCTCTGCACTGACTCTCAACACGGGGGGCCCCCCAGGGCTGCGTGCTTAGTCTCAATAGGGGTGGTCCCTACACATCGACTCAGTCATCAAGAAGGCGCGCCAGCGTCTCTTCTTCCTCAGGCGGCTGAGGACATTTGGCATGGCACCTAAGATCCTCACCAACGTCTATAGGTGCGCCACTGAGAGCATCGTGTCTGGCTGTATCAACGCCTGGTATGGCAATTACACCACTCAGGACTGTAAGGCTCTACAGAGGGTGGTGAAGACAGCTCAGTCCATCAGTGGAGCTGCGCTCCCTGCCCTCAAAAACATATACACCAAAAGGTGTCTGAGGAAGGCCAGCCTGGGACCAAAAAGTTCTGTGACAGCTTCTACCCATTGACTTTTCACAATGGACTCATATATATATATCATACTGCTGCTATCTGTACTATATTTGCACTACTGACAGATATATTTCTATATTATTGCACATAACTGTATTTCGCACTGCCCACTACCACCTACCTTTATTTTGTTAATGTCATAATCTATTGCTTTTCCAGCATTTGTATTATACAAATGTGCAATTTAGTTAGGGTGTATTTTATTTTAGCATTGAGAAATATTATTGCATTGTGTATAACACTGTTGAGGCCCTGTGTAAACCAAGCATCTCAGTGCTCTGCTCGCAGGAGTATGTGACATTAAAAAACATTGAACTTTGAGGCAATCAACATCACAACAAACGTGAATGGATCAGCCACATGACACACATCACAGGAGGGGAGATGAGACCATGTCATGCGCTACCAATATCGGTCATCGGCGTAACTATAACAAACTACAGTATTTCCTTGCTGATCATAAGGCTCTCAAACACAACAGAACAGGCCAAGGGAACAGACATAGGCATTGTACAGAATGTGCTTGTGATAACCCCCATAAGTAACCCCTATTACTATAACTATATTCATGTATGAAACAACAAGCAAGTATTTAGCTAGTGAGAGAGAAAAAGAGAGAGAGAGAGAGAGAGAGAGAGAGAGAGATGGTCGATAGAGAAGGGAGAGAGAAAGAGAGAGAGGCTGTCAGAAGAATCCTTTGTCTCCAGGGAGAGTCGCCTGACTTGGGCTTGATTCTCTCTGGTCAGGGAGGCAACATGCTGACAGTGGCCCCTGCTGGGTGCTACACAATAAGGCCCCTTGTCTGAAAGCAGATTACTCCACTGAGCTAAATGTAATTAGGGTAAATCAATGCTCCGCTTTTAGCTCCAGTCCCAACATTCTAGATAAAGAGAGACAGAACTAGAGAACGACCTAATGGCCTGGGAAATAAGGGGCGTTCTCTTCAATTAATTCCATTCAAATACAGGAGGTGCCAGGGAGATAGGACTGACATGACTGGTGTGCCATTTAAGGGTTAATCCCATGATTTAAGGGTGGGAAAAAGTAGGTTGCAATTGAATGTTTATGACACCAATGAAAAGCACTTCTGGCCACAAAATCCCAATGTGAACCGTTCATAGTTTAAACAGGGTTTCCAGCTTTGAGGAAGAAAAAAAACCTTTTTCTTTGACCCACACAGGGTTTTCCACACTTGTTGACCGCCACAGTCTGGTGATTTATTTAATGCACAATAACAAAGCCTCAGGTTCCAGCTGCCCCTTGGAGTATAGAGCAATGGCCAAGTATTTACGTGTCTCAAATGAAAGGATGTGGCACTGGCAGATATGCTATCTATCGAATGTGTACTAAATATAACATTGACCTGACATGCTTGCTAAAGCCATACCATTTATATGCAAGACATTTTATCACCGTGTAAAGTATCACCGCCCTTTGTTATCTTTAGTAATTTATGAATGTTCTCTCCAAGATTAGGAAGCAGCCAAACTGTCACGTTTATTCAAACCATCTCACGTGTCGGCTCATGAATGCCTTAATCAAACTACCAATGGCGGAGATAACTATAACAATATGTCAACAAGGGTTGTCGACGATTTGTGAGAGGCAGCAACAGACTATCCGTGCGTGAAGAGCGCGCGTTTAGTAGCCTCCAACAGAAGTCTCCGTGAAACGTGCGCTTTGCTACCGTGATGACGCGAGGCAGGTGGAGCTAAGCAAATCGCCTTTAGAACCGAGCATAGCGGTCAGTTGGATACAGTTTCCATAAATTGTTCCATAAACAGTGTCGTGTCATGTCATTCAGTTGTTTTAAAACATAAGTCGTCCACTGATCGAAATATGAAGCAGCTTCAGGTGTAGCCCAACAACATTAGATGACCGAGTCGTTTAATGAGCCCGAAGTGCATTTCTTTAATGATATCGTTGGAATTCCGTGCGCATCTCTGAGCCATCAGCGTGAGATCCCAAGGACAGATTCTGCAAGTGTGGGGACATTAAAACTGTTTGCAAGGCAAGTAGCCTACCACGCGTGGTGCACTTTAAATTCGTGTCTTTTGGTTGTTTTGTTTTGTGTTATAGTGAAATTCATACTGTCTGACTGGGAATTTTATTAGGATTTCATGTGGTGGTTCATGATTGATTTGATCTATTCTGTGATGTTTGTATGTTTCTGTAAACAATTGTAATGTATGCGTCTGAGTTTTGTCTGACACATTGTTACCCCCCTCTGTTGCTCTTGGATCCGGTCTCTCTTGAAGAAGATTTCATTTCATGAGACGGGATAAATAATGGTTAAATCAGAAAATAATAATAGGTAATATTAAAAGTCATCATAGTCTACGACGGACACTAACCTGCATTGCTGCCTACTTGGCAAATTGTTTAGTACAAAGTATATTTTAATTTCAGCATCTTGCATGTGAAAAATTCAAGAAAAACCCGCATCTGTGGTTAAAAATGTTCAGGAAATGACAAGACTCACTCATAGAAAAAGGCTATAGTATGTCTTGAGTTTAGTGATTACATTCGGGTTGGTTTCATAAAGTGCTGTGTTGCTCTATGTATTTGATGCACATGCAATATCAAACATTTAGATGTAATCAGCCATGATCCCTTTAATATCACACAGTATGGAGCTTTTTGGTTATTTTCTTATGAATGCTGATTTGTAAATAGCAACATTATTTTGCAGAAGTACAAACACAAGTATAAACACAATGTAGTTTAACTATAATAACGACAGACAACCAAAATGTCTTGTCAATGAGTGTCTGTTCATCATCTTCTGTGGTTCTGTAGAGGATCCTCAACCAAATAGTGTTTTGATGACACTTGTTGTTAGAAATCAATGTGTATCTTAGATAAGCACAAATTCTCCCAAAACAGGCTACGTTTCGAGAGTACAAAGCTCTTGTAATGAAGTTAGAAACCAAACCATCATGTTTAAAAAGGCACCTAACTTTTTTCAACTTAAACAAAATCTTCTATAATGTCTAATGTTCTAAATGTTCCTGTTTACATGCATATTTATTTTATTACATAACAACCAGAACACAACTTTAGTTGCAGCAAATTAGCCGGAACAATAATAGTCATGAGTTGTTTTTTTTTCAAGGATGACGTGTGTCCCTGGCAAGAAGGTATTCATAACCACCACTCACAGTAATAACAAGGCTTCTATTGATGACAGCAGTGATTAGAATAATCATCCTAAACATTATATGAAAGCTTAAATCATTTGACACTCAACCTATTAACACCAACCTACCCTCTACATAGGACTTTATTCCCATATGATAAGGCTGTATCTTGATCCTTGAACCTTGAAGCTGTTAATGCATAACTTACACAGTAAAAGATGCTGTGAACGTTTACCAGAGTAATGTGTGTGTGTGACATGAAAATACAGTAGAACATGTGTTTGGTGGTCAGTTTGCACATATGTCTGTCTGTGTGTGTGCCTGTTCGTGCCTGTGCATGTTTGCAGTATTGGGGAAATACATGAAGATGTATCTAACTATGGGTAGTTCCGTGTAGGAGGACCAAAATGTGAAATTATTCAGAGCATATCAAATTAGATTAGATTAGATTAGATTAGATTCAACTTTATTGTCATTGTGCAGAGTACAAGTACAGAGACAACGAAATGCAGTTAGCGTCTAACCAGAAGTGCAAAATAGCAGAAAGTGCAATGAACAGTATTTACAGGTAGTGCAATATATGATCAGTAGTAGTGCAGTATAATATAGCAGTGCAGTATAGCAGTATATGAGTAACAGTAGCATTATAGCAGAATAAATAGTTACAGTATGAACAGTGTAGCAGCATATGAGCTGTATGGGTAATGCAGTCTAGCAGTATATATGTATTAACAGTAGCATGAGGTAGAAATTGGGTGTCAAGTGAAAGCTAAGAGTCTATATTTTTGGGTAATGAAGTCAGAAATACATTTCTCAACCATCTTCCATCATAACAATATGGATAAGCAAAGGCTTTGACTTCTAGTCAAACATGGAAAAGTGTCTAACCCATCTACCAGAAACATCTACCAGAAAAAGTACCATCAAACCGCTTCAATGTTGTATAAACGTATAGTCATCTAATATTTTGTTTTGAGAAAATGGTTCGGCTTTTGTAAGTTTAAAAATAACTAAGTTTCTCTCCTGTAAAGTAAAAAAAAAATTTCTAGCGTTGTGACTGCCTATGATCCCTGGTCCGAGCATTGATTACTTTATCTTGTGATGACTGATGGATAGATGATTCACTTACTTAAACAAATGTATTTGTTGTAAGTCGCTTTGGATAAAGGCGTCTGCTAAATGCCATTAATGTAACAATATCAGTGTAAGATATCAAATGTCTCTGCCTCATGAGGAGCGAAGATAATGAAAGTTAACAAAAGTATGAGCAGAACTACCAAATATGTCGAGTGTTTTAGTTATATCGATTTAGTTTGTGAATTAATAAGTGATCAAAACTGGTCATTCTGCTACCAAAAGGGTTCTTTGGCTGTTCCTTTGGGAGAACCTTTTAGGGTTCCATGTAGAACCCTTTTCACAGAGGGTTCTACATGGAACCCAAACGGGTTCTACATTGAATTTAAAAGGGTTCCAAAGAGGTTCTTCCACAGGGACAACCGAAAAACAGTGGAAAATCATACACTAGTAGTAAAAAACCGCTGGACCAACATCCTCACCAGCCACCGCATCCAGTGCCGTGTAGAGGGTTTGTGATGGGCAGGGGCTCAATTCAGAGAAAGGGCACTTTAATTGCGTGCTCGATTTTCCTTTGGGGAAATGTTTTGGGGAAATGTAGTTACATAAATAACCCAGGGCGGTTTTAAGGTAATTCCATTACCGTACTTTGAATCTGCACAGTTCTTAAAGTAAATATGTTGGTTTTTTCGGTATAGGAGTAGTCCTAGTTGTCTAGAGTTGTATGGTTTGTTAAACTTTGCTATCAAGGGTTTTTGTTTGGCACATGTTTTAAAGTAAAACATTGAATCCCAGCAACATTCTGTTACCATGGAATGCTACCAATTACTACGTGGGAAGTAGTTGAGCTACAGCTACTGTACACTAAAATTACTAAAAGTAGTTAACTACATTGAAACTACTTAATAAAAAAAAATCAAAAGCTGAAATGTCAAGAAAAAATAAGTAGTGAGTACTGACAGTAGTTTGAGCGCACACGTGCACGTGTGTGTGTCCCAACACACATGCGTATGTGTGTGTGTTTTCACACATATTCGCTTGGAACTGACCTCCTCTGCCACAGATCGAATGCCCCCGTCTGCTTGCATTCAGCATGCTGCCCGGGGGGCGTTGCCATGTTGTGGTCTTTGGTTTCTCGGAAAGCGGCAGCTACGGATTCTTGCTAGTGCATCCCATCCCAGTGATAAGGTTTATCAGAATTGGATTGTTGTATTGTTGGCAGTTAGGAGGACTGAAGCAGGCATATCTAGTGTGTATGTATGTCTGGAGACATGGTTATGGCAAAAAATGGTTGAGAAATATATTATGTCTTCTTTGACACCCAATGTGATATGCTCTGATGAATTTCCCATTTTGGTCCACATGGGTCCTTTTACATGGAACTGCACTCCTCAGCCATGTGGTTGAACCATCATTTCTTGCAAAATTCATGGATTTAACAGAGTAGGGAAACTGCTGGTTTATCTTGCTTTTCTTGTTTTCCATCTGACATCTACTGAACAAGAGTGGAGGTGTGCACTCTATCTCTGGATGTCTTGACCTAAATTAATCCCCTTGCAATTAAAGGTCAAATACCTTCCTCCAAGACTTTGATTGCTGCTTTTATGATATGGTTATATATATATTTGTTTTGCTTTTGTTATTTAATGTTTTTTAATGTTCTATTTGATCTTTTATTTCCTTCACTTTGAGATTACTCTTGTAAAATGAAAACAACAATTATTACAAATAAATGCTCCAGGGATAGTTTGTCATTTACATATTAGTCTCTCAGGCCAGATATGTTGCTTCCAACGAATAGCATCTGCTCCCGGCTACTGTTTCTGCCCTTATTGTCTTCCGTGTTCTATAGATGGAACGGGAAGGACATGCATGTCAGAATCAGAATCAGAATCAGAATTCTTTCATTTGGCCAAGTATATTTGCACATACAGGAAATTGACTTGGTGAGGTTGGTGCAAAAACACAACAATATAAGCAAAATATTAACTGTGTATGTCCAGGAAATCCGGCTATCATTATTCCTCTGAGCATCCTCCTCTGATTCCTTCATTCCATTCTGAACCCTTCTAACCCAAACTTGTGATTTGTCAGGAGAGTGTCTATCTGTAGAAGACCTTTTATGGAAGATTTTTTTCTCCCTTCTTGAACTTCTCAAAAGCTTGATTTGTTGTTTCCAGACGTACCACAAGATGAATCAAGATGAATTACTTATCAGCTCATTGAAGAACTCTTATCAGCCTCTGAAGTGAGTGTGTGTGTGTGTGTGTGTGTGTGTGTGTGTGTGTGTGTGTGTGTGTATGTGTGTGTGTGTGTGTGTGTGTGTGTGTGTGTGTGTGTGCAACCTGTGGTGAGCACAAACAAGTGTGTCTGTTTGATGGTTCAATGCAGCTCTCTGACCCAAATGGATATGTGTACTGGCCGCTGGCACATCCATACGCCTCAGTGAGCTGTGAAATGTGCTTGCATCGTATTGATTTTGTTAGTTCCTCTATCGGCAGAGTCTGAATCATTGTAATATTTTTTTGGCTATCCTGTAGAAGGTGTTGCTAAGGTAACAACCAATGTCATGCTTGATTGGTATGCAGTCTGGAGTGATACCAGTAGAATGTAGAATGCCAGTAGAGATGAAGGTATAGTAGACAAAGATGTTAGACAGAAAGAAATTCCAGAAAGAACATCTGCCCAGAAGTGCCAAAGTGGATAGATATGAATGAAAATAGTGGAAACTCCTTAGAGGCAGTTGTAAATCATCATCATCCCATGTATTTATCAGAATTATCATATTCTGAGTTTGACTCAGCCAATATGCTATGAAAGAATGTAATAAAAACACGAGTCTTTTTTTAAGACAGGCGCCAGCGTTATGATTGCTAGTAAATGTAATCTGAGTGGTAACTAATTAACTGTAAATTTAATTAACCTTATTGACCTAATTTACCTTAGTAAAAGCTTAGTAAACATTGGGGCAAATCAGAACATAAAAAAACACACAAAAAACACCTGCCTCCAATAATGAGTGTCTCCAGTTATGTAAACATTCTGCAGTTTGTGACATACGGATGTATTCAGAGCGTATAGAAATTAATATAAATGTCTTTGACAAACAGTCCTACTGTGTACAGCATAGGTCCTAAAAAGCGTACATTTACAGCAATAACTGACAAAACAATTGCTGCAGAGTCTGTAACTGTCTTGTCAGGGGCACATTTCAGAAATGTATTTAATTGCACAGGTTCTTTTAAGAAGATTGCGTATGAACTTGGTGCGAGGTGGGGCCTAGCAATATTGTCACCCTGCAAGTGAAAAATGCACCCTGCATTTACTTTTTTCAGACTGTTTTCCCACTTCATCTTTGTACATAGTAGACCATAAGTAGCTGATCTAAGCCCAGGTACAACCATCACATTTTGACAAAAAGCATCATGAGCCCACCCTTTTTCAAATAATCCACCCTGGACTTGGTCCGGAATTCAAAATGGCAGATCGCCTCATCTGTGATGACTACATGGAGCATCCACTCTGTGCAGCACAGTGTGTAACCATGACGTCATCTGTGACGTGAAATGCCAGAGCTTGTTACTGTCAAATATTTATTTATCTCTGTTCCCATTCCGCCAGCCGCAAGGGTGTATCTAGGCTAGACCTGTGATGATATTATGGATACCATCTCTTCCCCACCCTCTATCTCTATGATACACAACAGACCTGGTCTGTAAGGCTGGCAATATCTTTTAACATCAGTATATAATATAGTTACTATAGTCCCGAGCACATTTATATTGAGCACAGTTGGCAAGGGTGTCTTTTTCAAAAACAATTACAGGCCACTTCATAAAAATGGCCTCTACAATTAACAATAAATAAGAACACGCCATGGTGGGTCAGACTGTATGTTGCCAGAAAAGACAACAAAGGAAAAAAGCACAGCCAATATGAAATTATATGGAAAAATAAATGTCATGGTTTATATAAATATTTGATCTTTTCATCAGAGCAAATTACCATGTACAGAACAGACTTGGCAAATTCCTGCTGGAAGCGCAAATACACACAAACAAAAAACTATCCTCCGGCACAGTGTCTCAGGGAAGACGTCATGTTAAAACATGTGGCATGTTTGTTCTTTTAGCAGTAATTAGAAGTATGTTTTGTACATTGTGGTGACATGCTCATATCAGAATGGGCCACAAATTTTGACTATCAAGTTACAATTGTTTCTCTCGCAGAGAAATAATGTATGCACTAGGTGGAGGGCAAATCCTTGCTATGGAGAAGTGTAACTCAACTCAACTAATTCCCAATGGTAAAACCCTTGATTACAGTATGTTCCCTGAGACAGTTCCTGTATTTTATTTTAGATATCTGCATGTGGTGATCATTTATATGATATATATTTATACATGTATTATATCACGCACAATAGACAAGAGTTCAGGGGTCACCAAGATAACGTAGCATGCAATAGAGAGGCAGTGAGGGACGGTGAAGGCGCACTACTGACTGATAAACCCTGTGTCTCACAACTACACAGGAAGACAGATAGATAAACCCTGTGTCTCACAACTACACAGGAAGACAGATAGATAAACCCTGTGTCTCACAACTACACAGCAAGACAGATAGATAAACCCTGTGTCTCACAACTACACGGGAAGACAGATATTTCATTGTTAATCGTATTACACCATATACTGTCAGTGTATGTAATGCAATATCTGCGGGTATTTGTTTGTTTGTGTGTGTGTGTGTGTGTGTGTGTGTGTGTGTGTGTGTGTGTGTGTGTGTGTGTGTGTGTGTGTGTGTGTGTGTGTGTGTGTGCGCAATACTGTGTGTGTGTTACAATGAGCCCATCCTCCGATTTCTACCTCCACAAGTCTCCCCTGGTCTACACATGTTTTAATAAAGCTCTATATCTTCCTCTTGGTGCTTGGGCATGTCACTACAGTACCAGAGAAAAAACAATTCAAGGGCCTTCCCTGGGCCTTATCTTTGCTAACACATAGGCTACTAATATATTATTTGCTAACTTTATGCTAACACAGGCTGTTCAAGTGCATCAACATCATCATCAAAAAAATAATTTATCCTTCTTCTAGCATTGTGACTGCCGATGGCCCCTGGTCCGAGCATTCACAAGATGATTCACTTACTTAAACAAATGTATTTGTTGTAAGTCGCTTTGGATAAAGGCGTCTGCTAAATGCCATAAATGTACATGTAAATGTAAATGTCAATCTCATGCACAGAGGAAGAAACTGTAGCCTTTGGTATTTTTCTGGAACACCACTGTGAGGCTTTCTCAATTGCATGTTCTTCAGCACAGTGCTGTTCAAACTACTGTTATTGGATTGAGGATGACGACTGATTCAATTGAATTATTTTGAATTGAATACCCTCAGTCCTCACGGAGGAGCTCCAGGGTTGGCAACACAAAAAAAAACACACACTATTTCTGTCTATTTGGGGGATGCATCTAACGTAAGAGCTCCCATAGAGGTCTAAAGTTCCATAGTATTTTTAGGTTTCTCAAAGAAAACTTGGTAACACTTTTAATGGCTAACTTTTAAAGTTATCATTACTTGTTATACAATTATTATATGTTTTATCATCAACTCTAATTATATGGCATGTTCTTTGTTCAAACCAACCATCAAACGGGGAGGTTGTCTCAGAGGGAAACAGACCTGCAAGCTGTGCGTGGTCCTGTGCGTGGTCCTGTGCGCGGTCCTGTGCGCGGTCCATTGCATGGAACGCGATTGCTGCAGCAATCATGTTGCATACACTGTGCCCAGCATGTTTAATCTGTCTCACAATTTGTGTTGTTATGACTCTCAGATGAGAAGATCCATGCATCCCGTCCCCATTGTATATAGTAGCTTGTCATGTTGACAACCATGGATAGGGAGGAGTAGATAACCCTAACCCTAATCCTAACCATAAATGCGATTAATTTGTGATCACAGCAAACCATGCGATTAACTCGATTACTTTTTAAAATTGTTTGACAGCCCTAGTTTATCTGTGGAAATTGTTCAACTGACTAAAAGTATCTGCTAATAACTCATTAGATTAGATTAGATTAGATTCAACTGTATTGTCATTGCATAATGAGATGATAGTAAGATACATGCGTATATATAGTTACATCAAATCTGTTGGTTATAATCCTAACCCTAACCCTAACCCAGATCAGAGATGCAAGGACGGTATAAACATACAGTATGTACTTTACATTTAAAAAAAACATTTTTTACATTTTTATGTACATTTTGAAGGGCCCAGAAACCTTAGGGAAATGACAGCTTGTGGAATGACAATGCAATAGTATTCCTCAACAGTTAGGAGTTAGCAACAGCTCTTGAGTTGCCCATCATTTTCTATAGCCAAAATGTTTGGTAAACAATCCACTTGACTAAAGCAGATGTGGTTGGGATTTAAAAGGAGATGAAGTGGTTGAAGGTTCCTATTTCAGTGTTAGATCTTTGGAGGAAGCACTGGGTGACCATGCAGCGAAAGAAGTAGGTCACATATCAGCAGGGATTCGACCCATTAGCTTTAATGGAATGTCAGGGTTGGTTAAAATATTGTAGGTAAATTAGCCAATCCCTACTCTTCAGTGCAGTGACTTTCAGATCTGACGGGCCATACCAGGTCATGCTTTTTCATGACTCTTTCTCAAGCAAACCGGAGTATGTTGCTGCATCGCCTGTCCATTGGACAGATATACTGTACAAAAAATGACCTTAAAAGATAATTATTAACAGTAGTTATAGTTATACAAGGGCTACGTTGTTCACTGGTTTCAGCCCTTGCATTTTAAATCAGTGGCTAATTTCATTAGAAGAATCTCCCTCTTTACCAATTGAAGGGAAATGCCAGTAATTCCTCATGGTGGGAATGTCCAGTCGTTATGGAAGGAGACCAGCAAACTCTGTAGGCCCCTAGAGGCTGGGGTTGAAAACCCTGACTAAAAGCTGTGTCTCTTTCTGCACCCACCCTCACATACCAATCAAAATCAAATCATACTTAATTTTAAAGGGAGACTAAGCCAAATGACATCATCATCAACACTGGGATGACTTCCAGATTACAGACATCATTTGCCCAGTGTAAGCCCCAGCTTGTGGCATGCTCACATTAATGGCAGACTCTAAGTGAAATCAATGCAGTGGAACACGTGTTTTTGACCTATTCAGTCATGTTAGATCGGCGATTAATTCAAGGAAGAGAGGACAGAAGGATGCATTCTTAAACTATTCAAACAGGACCAAGGTCTCAACACAGTACATTAAAAGTTTCCAGGTCACCAGATGGGCAGAGCTAATTTAATCCCTGTGATAGTTGTTGACTGCCCTTGGCTAATCCCCACTGTTAATTGATTGATCCTGTGGACATTGACCATGATAATGTCTGTGAACAAGGCTCACTATGGCAGGCATGAGCCACCCTGGCTAGTAAGCCGACTGAGCCCCACTCTTAGTGATGTCTGGGTACTTTCCTTTGAAGTAGTCTACTTCATGTGTGGGACTGCACATATCACTGGTTGGATTACTCCTTTTCAAATTGAACCTACAGTGTCATGGTTTTGCACACCAAAGTAAGAGAGGCCTCATTTGAGGCAAAAAAGCAGTTATGTTCCAATCAGTGCAAAAAATGCTCCTCCCCAGAGCTTCCTCGGTACCATATGTCCTGTGCACTAAACTGCTAGTAAGCATAAAAAGCTTCCCAAAATTGGACCCATCATCTCCTCACAACCACAAGCAAAACCTTTGCAATATTGGTCATTTACATTTGAAAGTTTGACGCCCAAAAACTTCTTATGGTTTAATGAGGTTAAACATGGATTTGTATGATAGGTTACGCATCTAAGTTAATGCCAAAGTTATAGTGGGTCTGGTTATGCAACAACAGCCAATTAATCAAAGCTTTGTTAAGATGATTAAGCTAGTTAATAAACCCAGCCACCCAAACACTTACACACAACCAATATGTCACACCCACACACAACAGTTGGTCCATTTCTGATGGTATGATACAAATGCTTGTGCTATACTTTGGTAGTAAGTGCCACAGCTTGGGCTTGAGAGAGAGAGAGAGAGAGAGAGAGAGAGAATGTAATGGAAGATCCCCTTCTAATCCATAGGCAGGACAGGCTAGTCTTTGGCTGGGAGGGGTAAAAGGGCTGGGGGTTACTTGAGGCACAATTTCTCTTATTTTATAACATGGAGCAAGCTACAGTACTGCCAGCAGCAGGCTGTGGAATGTTAAATAAGCTAAATAATCTAAACTTGCACTCAACAGCCTAGATAAGAACAAAAATACTTATACCTTTGAATAGTGAACCATCCCTTTAAGGGTCCAAAAGACCAAAGGCCACTGCCATTGAGCGGATCAGAGTTTTGAGCAACTCTAGAGCACTGGGAGGGAGAGGGAGGCAGGTGACTTGGTTTGCCCCCAGCCTCCCGGTCGAGCTGCGTGTGGAGGCTCTGGTGTATTTACGCCTAATAGGCTCTCATCTAAATCTCTCTTTGCCAATGGATCAAGGAGAGGATTATCCACAGTGTCAGTGTGTAGTCTGATGGCAGAGAGGCAGTGCATGTCAAGCTTGTTGAAAATCTCTTGTCTTTCTTTCTATTATTTTAAAGCTGTTAGGCTTTCAGGCGCGTTAAAACCTTGCAATCTTGTAGGCTCAAGAGTGGAACATACAGTGTGTCGTATTCTGAGACAACAGTGATCAACTTGATCACCCACTGACAAATCTTCAGACATATTGTATATAACAGCCCAAAAATAATGCATTGTATATATGTTGTAAGTTATGTGGGAACGGCCGCCAACAAGTATACACTCACCAAACACTTTATTAGGAACACCTGTACACCTTCTCATGGTGGTGTAATGATGTGGGGAGTTTTCTTGGCACACTTCAGGCTTGTTAATACCAATCAATCATCACTTGAATGCCACAGCCAATTTGAGTATTGTTGCTGACCATGTGCATCCCTTCATGGCCACAATTTACCCATCTTCTAATGGCTACTTCCAACATGATAATGCACCATGTCACAAAGCAAAAGTCGTCTCAAACTGGTTTCATGAACATGACAATGACTTCAGTGTTCTTCAGTGGCCTTCCCAGTCACCGGATCTGAATCCAATAGACCACCTTTGGGATTGTGATACAATACTGTATTTTTTTTTAAACAATGTTTGAGGGGATGGCTATCACAGAATTTAGGGGTCAAGTGTAATAGTACATTTGACAATGACCTGTCTGTAAACACACATTGTAGGGCCTCACTGTGGATGGAAACAGAGCTCAATCAAAACTAATTTACTCTTAATCACCGTATCAGTTCAGGTGCAGCTAGCCAGATGGCCATATGGTATCGCTGGTTGGCCAGTGCTAATGCGGCCCACCCCCTCTCACCAATGCAACATGACTGTGTGGTCATTAGCTTAGGGCTCCTGTCCTTAAGCCTGAGTAACTGAGTAAATACACATTAGTCAAGATTAGTGCTGTACTGTAAGTAAGCTGGTCTTTAGAAACTCTCACCCCTTCTCCCAGTCTGTCATTATGGTCACCATTGAGATGAGTGCGCCATGACAAGCCAGAGTCTGATGCAGGGTATCACTCACACACACACACACACACACACACACACACAATTGCACACACAATAACTCACACTCTCACACATACACTTCCCATGCACAGACTCATATACACAGATACATGGAGCTAAGGTGTTTTTCGAGGGAACACAGTGTTAGGGGAACCTACTGTGAGGCTGGCTGTAATCGTAAGGTTTCTGATTTGATTCCCAGTAGCGATGGGAGGGTGTGAGGGGGCACCTGGAGGGTTGCTGGCATCACAACCAAAGTGCTTACAACTGTTGATGTGCTCAACGCTTTTGTTAAAAGACTCTTAACCCTGAAAATGAGGTTCTGATAGAGGGTGTTGAATGATTCAAACAAATATCTGTTTAGGGGCTAAAGTTGAACTATTTAGTTTCAAACACAAACGATAGTATATAAACATAAATGGGTCACACGCACATTAGTCTTGATCAAGGCAAACGGTCATGGAATTTGGGGTAACGGTCGGTTGTCCAGGGACGGCCCTGGACTTTCAGACAAGAGGGATACGTCGCTTATTTTGGGTTGCTCCACATTTTCAAAATCAGTGTATTTCAATTGTTATGATGGGTTGTTTTTTTTCCCACGGCCATCCTTGTGTAACCATGTAACCGCGTAACCGTCACAGCCGTAATGGTGACGAAGGAAAACATCTGCATGTTTTTGATTTATTGTACTGTAGGTTATGGTGGGTTATCCATCTGGTACGTTTTTGAGATGAGATTCTGGGTTCTGAGATAACAAGCACATTTGGTCACTGGCTGAGACTACAGTGCATTCGGATGGATGCATCAATGGAAACAGGATGCACCTGAGCTCAATTTCGAGTGTCATAGCAAAGAGTCTGAATACTGTGGTATTTTATTTTTTTATTTTTAATAAATTAGCAAACATTTCTAAAAACCTGTTTTCGCTTTGTCATTATGGGGTATAGTGTGTAGATTGATGAGGAAATAAGGCTAGAATAAGGCTGTAACATAACAAAATGTGGAAAAAGTGAAGGGGTCTGAATACTTTCCGAATGCACTGTATAGTTAATCATAGTTAATCATAGTTAATTGATCCCACTATGTTGTGTCATGGTGACGTCGGAAAACATCCCATGTTTTTGTTTGACTGTACTGCAGGTCATGACTTGGTTAAGCTGCATATGTACGTACTGTACTGTACGTGATGGACGTAGATTTTGAATTGGAGCTTTCACTACCTCCCTCTGCATCTTGTTTGCTACTGAACTTAACAATAAGCAGCTTGTACCTCAGGTACATACACACACATGCACACACACACAAAACTATCAAATGTGAGATGTGCACAGTTTGTATGTGTCATGTGTATGTGTGTGTGATTATTGGCAGGTCCAGGGAGAGCAGTGGGATGCTGTGGCTGCTGGTTCTTCTTCTGCCCAGGGTGGGCTTCAGTGCCATGACCCAGGAATCTTCACATCAGGGGGGAGAAGGTGAGACACAGGCCCTTGGTGACCTCCACCACTGAGACCAGTGTGTGTGTGTGTGTGTGTGTGTGTGTGTGTGTGCGTGTGTGTGTGTGTGTGTGTGTGCGTGTGCGTGTGCGTGTGCGTGTGCGTGTGTGTTTATGTGTTTTATCATAATATTAGTGGAGGAAATGCCAGAGAAGAGTGCTTTCTCATCCTCATAAAGCTTGCCTTATGGTGTGTGTGTGTGTTTGTGTGTTTGTGTGTATGTGTTTGTGTGTGTTTGTGTGTGTGTGTGTGTGTGTGTGTGTGTGTGTGTGTGTGTGTGTGTGTGTGTGTGATGTCCTTCAATGGTGCTTCAGATTTCTTCAGTGTTTCATCAATATTTCTTCAATATATTAAAGGATGAGTTTGTAGGATTGAGTTACTGTACACTTCAGTATTTCAATAGATCTTTGCTGTTTGCATTTCCTTGCTTTTTCCTTTGGTAACTTGGTATACATGTTAGACTACTTCAGGCTACCTGGTTTAGACCATTAGTTTGAAACAATATTTGACTGTATCTCTTGCACAATAAAGATCCCGCTGTTTCGCTGAGTTGCAGCGAAAAGTGGGTGAAAGTTTATTTTCTTTTCATTGCCTTTATATGTTTACTCAAGCTTACGTGCCATGTGTGTTTGGTAGAATGTTTGGATAGACTATCCCCTGTTCTGTTGACTTTGTACCTTGTTGTTTATCAAGCTGAGTACAGTAGAAACATTCTATAATTCCCAGGAGTAGACACAGGGCATACAGTGTGCCTCATCGAATCAGCCATGCTTAGGATCCAAACAGCCTTGTGATGTCTATTTCAAGAGAGTTATGAGGGATCACTATTGTTAGTTTGTTCATTTGTGGCTCTGAATGTTCTAATCGACAAGATCAGCATATTGATATTGCATTTCAAAACATATATACAGTGCCTTTGGAAAGTATTCAGACCCCTTCACTTTTTCCACATTTTGTTGTGTTATAGACTCAATTTAAAATGGATTAAATGAAAAGAATTTGCCATCAATCCACACACTGACATCCCCAGAATGACAAAGCGAAAACAAGTTTTTCGAAATTTCAGTAAATTTAAGTATTCAGACCCTTTTATACACAGTATATACATGTGTATATAAATATATATTTATATATTTATATATATATTTATTATTATTACTACAGTAAAATATGAGTATCAGGGAAAAAACACTGGCTTCCACAGAAAATCAACAGCGCCTTTTCCAGTACCAGATCTTTGCTCACCCCCACTCCTGCTTGCCCCTCCACCCCACGCCTTGGGTTTCACATGTGGGTGATGCTCTCATTGCTGTCACTGGTTGTCTGGTTGTCATGGATGTACTGTATGTGACACCATCTGATACCACGACCTGGACCTCTTGTTCAGTTGAATTAATCAAGACACAAGTTTTAAATTACTTTTTGTGGTTGACTCCTTTGACACACCAATATCGGTTTAGCGGGGATGATGAATATATCCATCAGACGAGGTGCCTCATATAGAGGCAAACCGCATTGCAGGTTCACTCAGAATGTTTAGGCTGTAGCATATTTTAAAGACAGGCATGATGGTTTTGTGTCATTAAATATTGATGGTTTCAATTTTCAATGACACTGTCAGTGAAAGGAAAAACTTGCAAGGTATGACGTTTTAAACATAGTCACATCATATCACCTACAATGCAGTGTTAGTTTTCTGAATTAACCCCACAATGCAGTTTGTTTCTATCCAAAATTAATTGAACTGGGGTTTGTTCATGCTTCAGCCAACTCGTTGTTGTCGTGGCGAGACAACGATGTGCATCGTTGAATGCAGAAACAGTGTAAAGGGTATAAAGGCCACGTAGATGGGAAAATAAAAGAGAGATTTAAAGAGAAGGATTGAATGGCGTGATGTCTGCCTATTCACCTAGTAGCCCTTCAGTGGTGCAGTAGGAGGCTGGAGCACATTGGGTTTGGGCAACAATCCCTTTTGACTAAATATGAAGAAAAAAAAAAACTTGAGCAGGAGGAGGGAGAGAGTTGAAGTCAAAAGCAGACATAGAGAATGTATGGCAGCTTGGCCACAAACTGATTTATCAGGAAATGTAATGTATCTACTGTGGTAGTACTGTACTGTATTGGTGTCTCTATAAGTGGCTTGACAGTGGTGCAGTCAGTATCAGACAGAGGAACAAGCGGAGGGAGACATTTATAAATAATGTTGTTTTGATCGAGAGAAGTCACATGTTCATCAGTTGGACATGGTGACGGTGACCTCTTCTGATGATTTCTGATATTTTAATCTAGGCAGAACAATGTACTGCTCCTTCAAAGAATCTGGTGACAAGAGTTTTTCAGTCTGTTATAAGAGCATGATACATTATGATTCACCTTGATTACGACAAATAAAGATGTTATATTAAGACGTAAATCAAATTGGCAATGCTGTAAATCTATAAAAGATTTAGCTTTGATGTAGCCATAGTTGCCAAAATGCTAAGATATGCTCTTCAACGCCAGCCAAACCATGTGATGAGTCCATGGAATCATTTTTGCTGCCTATAAACCTATCAAAATACTTATTATTCAGTTAAATTATGGTATTGTATGTGTGTTTCCACACTACTGCTAAGGTGTTCATAGTTTGGAACAGGTCACATGACCAATGACCTCATTCTCTGATTGGCTCTATCTGGACCACAGTATTTTGCATCTGTCTTAATCACAGATGAACTGTCTTCATATGTTCCAACACCTAATCACAACCATGACCAACTGACTGGACCACATTAATGTAGTGGAGGAAATATAGGTCTGTTGTAGCTAGTCCTTGTTTTTTCAAATGGGTACCTTACCTGCCCTTGGTTGAACTTACCTGGCATGATGGACCCAATGGAATAATCCCAAAAGTGTGACCCCTGTCCATCTGGTTCTTCATGTAATTGAATCCAGGTCTAGCTAGTATTGTATCCTGCAGTCAGTGACATTACCTGCCCTGCATGAGGCCTGAAGTAGCTGTCGCCCCCTTGAGAACAAAAGCTGAAGTTGTCTCTGGCATAGTTGCACTGATGGTTGACTTTGGAGTGTGACGTGCTGGAGCGCTCTTGTACTATCATAATAATATCAAAGGGTTCTATAGGGACATATAGGTTCTATAGGGACAAACCTTGTTTTCCAAGAGTGAGAGCATTTTTTTTTAATCCAGGCAGAGTTGGTGCATTGTCTTGCCCTCAAGGTAAAGTGAGAGCATTTACCGATCATACACATGATAGTAGACAGAGGACAAAGAAGACTATTTACAGGCACTTTTCATCTAGTTTCCTGTGTTTGGGCCATCTTCTGATATTTGCAGGTGGGCTGTGGGTGTGAATACACAGTAACAGTACATGTTAATCTAGGGGTAGGATACTGTCTCTGAAGACTTTGGAGACGCTCCTCCACTTACAAAGCAAGTGCACTATCCAGAGTGCTGCTGTAATAGTCCACTCTTGTCTTGGCAGTGATCATAGTACACTGCTAAGGCTAGGGTCTTTATATACATAATGTAAACCTCCTTGTTTGTTGACATTGTCTTTGTTGCAGTGTAATGAAAAATGTAACACATATAGTAGAGAGCAGTACAGAGCAGTACAGAGCAGTACAGAGCAGTCGAATGTGATGTATACAGTCAAAAGTATATTTTTCCTGGTCTGGTCATGTGGTTTGGAAAAATCCCTGGTCTAAACAACCAAAGTTGTTCCTGGTAAGGTAATTCTGACTTCTCAGAAAATCAGTATCTGTGTTGAACATTGAGACAGAGTTATGTCAGAGGCACAATTAAGGCTCTTTGCTTCTTAGGCTCAGATTACTGGTCCGTCAAGGAGTATGCATGATTAATTAACTAATCTACTGTACATTAATTCTACTGACGTTGACTAACTGGGGTATGGAGACCTGCAAAGTGCTGACCCAAAGGCTTCATATCACATGATCTTGCATGGTCGCATGGTCTTACATAGTCTCATCATAAGTACATGCTCGAACTTATACAACTTGCAGGGAAATGAAAGGGTGAAACATTCTGCTTGTTGTTTACTGTCTAAAAGTGTGTCCCTGTTGGAAACATAATCCTTCTCACAAGGTCCTTCTGTTTGATTTGGGGTCGACTTCAATTTCCTGCTGTTGCTTTCAACAGTGGTCATAAGACCACAAGTACACTTCTCCCTGTGTGTGTGTGTGGGGGGGGGGGTCTGTGTCTGTGTGCAGCATGTGCAGTGTTTGCGGGTATATGTGTGTATAGAAGGCTTTGTGTGTCTATTAGTACTTTGCCGTTGTTCCGCTTGTGTGTTGAGAACTCAAGTGAATTGGATGGAATTATGTGAGTGTGCGCATGCGTATGTATGAATATGTATTCTACAGTTTATTGCCTCAGTGCAAATATTGTTTCAACACAAGTACATTAAGTTATTTGGCAGCAGGGAGAGAAACTAAGGGTTAGAAGGAACTGATTAACATTGTTTTTAGCATTAGCCCAGATGTCTTAAGCCTGGATTTGAGTTGCCCTGACAACGTTAGAGACCAATGAATTCTGATTGTTGAATATTTGTTGCCCTCTTTTTGGCTTGTAATTCCACTTATTTATATATTGTTTATATATATATTGCTAAATAGCACATATGTTTTGCTAAGGAGGTGCACATATTGAAATGTAAAACTTGGTTTACATTTGTAGAAACCTACAGAGAATATTTTTAGAATGCTAAAATGTTTGGATTGACCTCAGTGTTATTGATGCTGCAGATGACATTGCCGTGATGATCAGGCCGCACATCTACTACTGCCGATCGCCCAACATGGAGGTCTTCACCTGCTGGTGGCATCCCCTGGACAACAGCTCAGAGAGCGGCGACAATGTCACCTACACACTCACCTACTCCGTAGAGTATGTACTATAGGCACTAGGCACTGAGAACTACATACTGTACTATGCCCACACATGCACAGCCAGAGACTTTGTATTGATGACATGATCCAAACAATGCTGTAAAGGTACTGATTGATGAAGACATCCTCTGGCTCTACTTCTTGGTCCTGAATCAAAGACCAAACGTATTGTTTTTGGATCAAATTGTTTAATCTCTCTGAGCTCGATTTATCATCTTGCACTGTGTTGCAGGAAGGGACCCAGGCAGGAGTGTCCGGACTACGTGACAGGTGGTCCTAATAGCTGCCATTTTGACAGTGCCCACACGTCCGTCTGGACGCTCTACTGCATGAATGTGATGGCGAGGACCTTGCATGGAAACTACACCTCCCAGGACCACTGTGTAGATGTAGCTGAAATAGGTACAGCCACCAGCGTTCTTGTGCCACCAGCGTTCAGTGCTGGTCTCTCTACCCTTGTAATTTGGTAATCTTGTCTGTAATCTCATTCCCAATGTGCTAAAAGCGAGACTGTGTGAATTTGTTTTATGTAACAAATTCTATGATGCATTTGTGTGAGTTCTCACACCTGGTTTTCCGTCTGAAACGGAGAAAAGAAAAATGAAACCAGAAACCAGCAATGATAATAATTGGAAAGCCCTGCTGTAAGTCTTGGCTAAATGCTAAATATTCTAAAATGTCTTCCTCTCCTCATCATCTCTCCCTTATTGCTGAGGGACAGTAAAAAAAAAAAACATATCCATGCGCTCATAGAACACTGACGCATGTGACACAAAGTATCTCTCAGTGACTCACATGGTCTTTCCCCTTAGGCAGGGAAATGACCCCAGTTACTTCAGCTGTTACTATTATTCTCTGAACATGCCTCACATAGCCATTTAGTTCTGTTATACATCGTATAATCATACATACATTCTAGTCTACATTCTATTTAGCAGGTGCTCTCAACTAAGACAGATGAGACCACTAATAAAAAAAAAATGTAATAAAAATATGTAAAAAACCCATTAAGAAATAGTTTTCTTCCCCCTTTATAGCATTGTGACTGCTTTTGATACTTATTCTTATGGAATGTTTACTTGTGATGACTGTGATGTATAGTTGAATCACTTACTTTAGACGAATGTAAGTCGCTCTGGATAAGAGCGTCTGCTAAATGACTAAAATGTGATGTAAAATGAGTAAAGCCAATCATTAAAAAACATAGTTGGTGCCAGTGGCAAAGCGACTACAATGGCACAATTCTATAATGAAATAGTTTAAGATTTAAAAATACCCGCCTTCCTCCTGCCGTACGATGGTCCCTTTCACCTCACTCTCCCTTTGTGCCTCATTAATTTAATTAACTCTCTGTGTTTACAGTGGAGACGGAGGCACCCGTGAACCTGACCTACACGCTCCTGGACGCCAATGAGGACGAGGCGGGTTGCACAGTCATGTTGTCCTGGGTCTACCCCACCCCTGCCCACATACAGTTTGGCTGGATCACGCTGGTCTTCGAGTTGCAGTATGGACGCATTGCCGAGCCCGGCAACTGGAAGGTAGAGTGAGAGAAAATGGGATAGTGGAGGGAGAGGGGAAGTGCACCGTATTGTTGATTTTCTGTTTGTATGTTTTGCCATTGGTTTGCTGCCATCTTGGGATGGGTCTCCTTTTGAAAAATAGATTGTCACTTTCAATGGGATCACCTATATGAATAAGAGATACATTTGTCTGAATACCAAAAGCTTGTGTTAAAGCACCTCTGTGTGGGTGTTGAGTGTTCCATATCCATGATTATTTACCCTCTTGGAAGATAGTTTTTATTAACAACTCAAAGATCTAGACTGTGTTTTTGTATATCTGCGTGTGGGTGTGTTTGTTTGTGTGTGTCGATTGATTGTATGTTGATTGTGTATAATTGCATAGTGTGGGTACATACTGTCATTGTGTTTGTCGCCCCCTGCAGGTAAAGGGATTGCTGCGAGAACCTAATATCGAGCTGTTGGACCTGCCTGTTGGAGAATACATAGCCCGAGTACGTTGCCGCTCCCACAACTATGGCCGCTGGAGCAAGTGGAGCAACTCGCTGTCACTCAGTGTTCCAGCTAGACCCACACCAGGTACAATGATAAACATGCTTACCAGTAATTTTACTTTCTTAAAAAAGACTGGTAATATGGTAATGCACAATAATACCTATGACATGCGTACGTCACCATGGATACGTACCAGTTTGTTATTTGTTGTACTGAATTATTGAAGTAAGTGCTTACTTTGATGTAAAAGTGTCCATGGTTACCATATAGTTAGTAAATGGTTGAAAAAAGTTAAATAAACTAAAGTAAAATAGCCAATGACAGTTCACAGGGAGCAGTCGTAGTAAGAATATGAATGTGCATTCTTGAACATGTCAAAATGATCACACACTGCTGATGTTGGCTTTCGCCTTCCTCTGCTTTAGGCCTCTGGAGGTGTGTTAGTATGTGTTATGTTGGCCAACTGTGACATGGTGCATATTAAATGTTTGTTCTGTTAATTTCTCCTATAGACAAACTAGTGGCTCTGATTTTGGTGACGGGGGTTGGCATCATGGCTCTACTTATCATTGGCTTTGGAGTCATCCCACAGGGCAAGAGGTGGGGAAGGAAACACCACACACACACACACACACACACACACACACACACCCTCAACATAACACAGAAACTACATGTGTGCTGTAGAGCGTATATAACATGTGATTAGTTTATCTTAGTGCTCTCTTAAATGGCCATTTTCAAAACACATCCCACACGGTTATAACACGCCACCAAGGATATTATGTATACCATAGACACACAAAGAACATTTACTGTATAAGTAACCTACTGCAATCTTCTGTTTGTGCGTACGAACGTGCGTGCGTGCGTGCAAGTGTGCGTGCAAAGGTTAAATTGGGCCGGAAATTGCGATTGTTTATGAGGAGGAGGTTAACAGACTGCGGCGCTGAGGATAGTTTAGTAGTTTAACTCCAACAATGTTTACATTTTCATAAATATAATCATCTACTTAAAGTAAACAGCTAACATTGGGGTGGATCATGTGCAGCATGTACTGTATCAAAGATGAAATGTTCAAACTGTGACAACTGTAATTATTAAGAAAATGATTCAAGTGTACAGTAAACATGTTGTCCCCCATGAATGATGTAGCACCCCTCTATAAAAGGAGAGTGATAGAGAAGCCTGAGAATGAAGCAATACGTTTATTCATAAACTTTGAACTATGACACTGTGGTTGTCTCTGTTTTACAGTGCTGTGTCCTTCGTTGAGCTTTGCTCTTGTTGCGATCACCTTCTGTGACCAAAGAGAAAAAATGTTCTGGGCCATTAGGCTACTATCGTACTAACTCTGTATTGATCAAATTGACGTTGGGAAACAAATGGTTGGAAACTGTGTGGCCTATCTGTGTGTCTGGACTTATGAAATGAAAATATGGTTATGTAAATTGAAGGGAAGACATGAATATGGATTCATATAATTTATGTGTATTGTTTCCATATCATACTTAACATATAGTAATGACTGTTTGATACTGAAGTTGCTACAGTATGAATAGCCTAATAGCTCAGTATTTCCTCAATGCAACAAAAACAACAATAGTGGCACTTGTTTGCTGGTTAAACGTAATTCGATTTGGCTAAATTGCTCCAGAACACTAAATAGATCTGCTGAGAAATGCTGGCACCTTCACACATGCCTGTCTTTTAGGGCTCCCCACCTCCTGAATCCCAATTTAACCCCTGTGTGCGTGTGTGCATGCATGAATGCAAATTTGTGTGCGTGTGTGTGTGTGTGTGTGTGTGTGTGTGTGTGTGTGTGTGTGTGTGTCCATTGTGAATCTACTGAAGGTTGTATTTTATCCATCTTTCCGTTCATAGGATAAAAGCATTCCTCCTACCTCCCATTCCCAAACCAAGGATCAGAGGCATTGACTCCCTGCTTTTGAAGGTGAGAACATACAAACACACACACACACACACACACACACACACACACACACACACACACACACACACACACACACACACACCACAAATGGAAACTAATGCACACCAAAATTGCACTCTCAAATGGAACACACCTGTTCTTCTATACTACACAAACAGTTCAACTGTGGTATGTCATTGTATTCCTGTTTTAAGTGGGCTCTTTTTCTTTTTTGTGTTTTCGTTTTCTATTCATAACCCCACTTTCTTGTCCTTTCTACTTCTCTCTCCCCCTCTCTCCTTCCCTCTTCTCTCGCTCTCCCAGAAGGGGAGCATAGATGAGATCAACCGCCACTTCATCACCTTCCACGGCTACAAGCCACCACGCTACAGCGAGGAGGTGTGGGACCAGGTGACCATGGACGACGGCCAGTGCCTCCAGGAGAGCCCTGGAGTCCAAGCCCCCCGAAACGGGGTGGGCAGGGAGAGGGGTAGTCTAGCCACACCCAATTCCCAGACCCCCTTGATCGTTTACAACCAATTGGCACCCAGCCCCTCCCCCTTCCAAGGCTCCACCCCTTACTGCCAGGCTCCAGCAGAGGTCGTCCCGACTGCATGGGCGTGGCCTAGTGCAAACCCCACCCAGCCAGAGCTGCTGGATTACAGCATAATGGCCACCCCCGCCACGCCGTTAGACCCGGCCCCGCCCACTTCCCAGGACTTCTACACATGTGTGAACGTGATGAGTGACGGAGGGGAGGTGCATCTGGTGCCCTGTCTGCCCAACCCTAATAAACACACCCACTACCTGCAGCTGAAGGAGAAGCTAGAGGAAGGAGTGGAGAAAAGCAGTCAATTAACCGAGTACCTTACTAAAAAGATGGAGGCGGTGACCAATGGTAGAGCGGGGGTCACGGAGGGAGGGAGCGTGGAGCAGAGCGAATCGGCTGTGCCTTTGCTGCCTGGAACCATTGATAACAGGGTGTGACCATTGAACACACACACACATACACACCTACACAACCACACACACACCTACATAGTTGCTCACACACAAACACGCACAAGCACGCACGCACGCACACACACACACACACACACACACACACACACACACACACACACACACACACACACACACACACACACACACACACACCGATACCTGCTGAAACTACTTTGACATTGTTTTGGTGAACACTCCTGGGGCCTAAGCCTGGGGCCTGACTCATGTTTGTCACTAGTCTCTCTGACCCTACCCCCACCCTCAACTCTGCCCACTCATGTGCCAAATGACAGGGACACTGGACAAACAGGGCTGCCACAGCGGCCACCGCTTCTATGGTAGACAACATTCTTAAAATGTCCTGAAGACATTCTTAGTCAGAATAAGAGACTGAACCTTTGACATTGACTTGGGCCCAAAGTTGCAGAAATGTATCCGCAAAGACAAATTGCAACTTGACAAGTGTCTAGCTCTCAACCTCTCATCCTCTCAACCTCTCTCTCTCTCTCTCTCTCTCTCTCTCTCTCTCTCTCTCTCTCTCTCTTTCTCCTGTTATTTAGAATCACACAAAATTGTGCATGTCACATTCTCTGTCCACACCATAGAAAATAACATTGTTTAACTCTGTGTCAGATATCTGTGGATGACCAACCACTCTGTGAAGGACAGCTGTTTATTTTACTGGTATTTACAATTAACTTACATGGTAACAATTTCATTTCATGTAGTTTTCAGCCTGATATCGGAGGCTACTACTCACACCATAGATATGGAACTCTTATTCTAGAATGTTCATTGTGTCTTTGTGTATCTTTATAATTATAGTATATGCATTATTTTCTAATCTGTGTATTTAAACCACCTCAGAGCATTTTAATATTGGAGTTTAGAGTTGAATATTGTGATGCAACTGGTAGCACTGTGTTCCACTGTCCCCATAGGTGGACATGGGGACATCTTTCTTTTCCATCTTTTTATGGCGTGTTGGTCAATTTGTAAGCTTTAATGATTGTTTTGATGTCTCTCTGTCTGTGTGTGTGTGTGTGTGTGTGTGTGTGTGTGTGTGTGTGTGTGTGTGTCTCTTGTGTGTCTCTCTCTCTCTCTCTCTCTCTCTCTCTCTCTCTCTCTATGAAAATGTGATTTTATTTTTTCTATCACCAGCAATCTTGTCTTGCATTGTACTCTGCTGTGCCGCTTCAAGTTTGTGCCTGTGTGTGCCTTGACTTAGCTCTGTGGAACTCGCCTGTCCTTGCAAGTGCTTACATTCTCTCAGGGGTTCTATTGTTGGGGAATGGGAATGGGAGGCAGCACACGGTGGGACATTTAAATGTCCACACTGAAATAGCCGTTAATATCTAGGATCTATTTGTACCAAAGGAATGGAATTCCTTGAGAGAAAAATAATATAATGTGATTATTCGCTGTTCTCGTTATTGAAGTTGAGGACGTCAACAAAATAACATAACAACAAATAATATATTTCACAGTACATAATATTTTTGGGGTGATTAGGTAAGGAAGAACAGTGAAGCGAGAAGTATGATACAGTCGTTATACATTATGAGACATGTCATAAACCCTTATGGCCTAAGTAAAGTTATTGAAAGCTGTATTAGCTATTTCATGTATTTTAAGGTATTTCCAAAAAAAGAAACAAGGAGATGTTGAAATTATAGATGACATGTTACAACAAGGCATATTTTGGAAATGTCTACGATGAAACCAAATTTCCCACTAAACCCTTCATTGGCCATTTTTCAAAGACGGTCAATTGTGAAGTTTCTCAAGTTTCCCAAGAGTTTCTACTACGACCTTTTTTTTTCTACTTCGACCATCATTTACAGATTATGTTATTTATGAGATTATCTTAATCCTATTAATCTTTTAGGACATTTTACCTAGACCCATGGTCCAAAAAGCATATTTTTCTTTCAAATACTTAAGCCGCACTCGATTGAGCTTGCCTGGCAATGGAACCAATGAAATAGCCTAAACGCAAGTCCCGGTAGTGTTAGGTAAGGTTTAACCGCTAACATTACACCCACCAAGCGCAGGATGTGACGTTTATGAAATTGGCATCAAGAGTTGGCTTTATGTGTGTAGCCAGTTAGCGAAGGTAAGCAATGTAGAAGCTAGTAGGTAAAAAAATAAATTTAAAAAAAAATAATAATAGGTTTGCGAAACGTAATTATTATTATTAACTGCCAAGCACATAACATAATACTACCTCGATTACTTGTGTTAAATGAATAGGCCACTAGATTTGCTTGTGAACATGCATTAAAATACCAGAGGACAACCTCTGCTGCCACCTGGTGCGCTCAGAGTCTGTGTGCGCTCTTTTGACTTTGCGCTGCGCCGTGTGCTGCTGCGCCGTTTTTTTTTTTTAATTATTATTTGTTTATAAAGCTATTGCCGGTGTCGCGGTTATTTTGGCTGGAAGGTATATTGGTTTGAGAATTCTCATACCTGCCCAAGCCCATCTGGCACTCCCCAGACAAGCTCAATCAAATGTTCTTAAAACAAATACCTCTTGAACACACACTTTTGAAAACAGATCCACCAACATAGACAGCAACTGGATTTGTAAAAACAGGCACAGTATAGGCTACTGTAATGTCTAATTGTTTATGTTTTGTATATTGGATACTGGGGTGAGTTGTGTTCTGTTTCAAAGCTTTGTGACCTGCTGCAAGCACTTTCCCATTGTAGTGAATAAAGTCTACTGTTGACAATGTGTCAATTGAAACGTTGTGTCTGTGTCCTTATCTGTGTGTGTTTCGAATAGTGTGACCCAGTAACTTTTGTTAGCCTGCATTCTATGTGTATAAATAGACCCAGACTTTTTGTCAGCTGTAGATAACTCAGGCACATACACACACACACACACACACACACACACACACACACACACACACACACTTAGTAAGCTGGAGAATCTCAGTTAATGCTCAGCAGTGTAGACAGGACTGTTACTGTTACCCCAGCGGCTACAGGTTTACCAGTATACACTATGTGCATATGAATATTGTGTGTGTGTGTGTGTGTGTGTGTGTGTGCGTGCGTGCGTGTGTGTGTGTGTGTGTGTGTGTGTGTGTGTGTGTGTGTGTGTATTTGAAATCCTGGGTATTTTTATTGTAACGTTTTTTCATAACGGTCCTAGACTCGAGGGGTTAATATTGCTCTTAGAGGAGCTGTGATGATGTCACAGGGGCTATAAGGTGTCAGGAGGTGGGAACATGGTGAGTGTAGGGGTGGGAGATAGACGAGGGGGGGGTTTATGACAGGGTTGGGGGCTCTCTAAGTTTCTAAGTTTAGGTCCCTCTCTCTTCTAGTACCACAGTTCCAGTGTTCCACTCTGATAACCGGACCGACTGCCAGAAAACAGCTCCTATCAGGTAAGGCGCCTTTTAGACATTTAAGGGACGAGGTGAAGGTAGAACCTTGAGATGTGTCCGGTCCTAAGGAGCTGTGGACTTATTTTTTTTTGTCTCAACCTTCTCACTCTTTCTCTCTTTCTTTATTTCTGTTGCTTTTTACGCCTTGTCACACTACACTAGGCCTGACAGACCCAGGGCAGCTGTCCTTGGTGCTAAAAATAGACATGCATACTGGCTTGATGTTTTCTCTGTCTCACACACACACACACACACACACACACACACACACACACACACACTAATGGGTTCATTAGTTCTATCTCATAATCCCAGTTGATAGACAGTAGTTACTCAGTTGTGAAAATGTCTCTACAGTATTTCTCTCCTCTCATAGAAACACATTGAGAAATACTACATGTACAATCCCAGTTCATTGGTAAAACATTGATTGAGTGCAGCATGTTGAAGCATGTTATTGTTATTCCGCTCCAGTCACCCCAGTGGCAGGATAGAAATAGCAACATAAAATAAATTACACACTTCCTTTCAGGCCAACAAAGCCCTGTTGATTGGCCTGAAAGGAAGTTGAGCCTCATCTGTTGAGCCTCATCATGATTAGAATGTTAAGTTTGTAGTATTATTGTGTATGTGAACCAAAAGGCTATATTGACATGGTATAGGCTATACCATGTCAATATAGCCTTTTGGTTCCTTCGCTATATTCTGCATGAGCCGTAAACCTATGCTGAGTAACCATGCTTTGACTGTATTCTGAGATACAGTCACTGTTACTGTTATGCCTTTTCTATATTAATCAGTGCAGTCAGGTCTGACAATAAAGGAGAGGTTGTGTTGCCATGGCGTCACCGAGTGAGACCACGGAGGAGGGTGATCAGACGGTACCTGATGGGGAAGAGGAAGCCAACGTTAAAGCCATCCAGTCTCACTACCTGCGTTGTCCCTCTCCCAGCAAGTGAGAAGCTTCTAACAACTACTGTGTTAAGTCTGACAAAATTACAGTTCTAGGATAATAGGTTTTGAAGTACAGAGCCTCAGTGAATGTGCAAGCCTTATTTATTCATTTCCATTCCTACTGGTATTCCTACAGGTATTTAGTTTGATGAAATGTCACTCAGATAAACCTCGTCCCCAGGCTATTGCGCACAGCGCATATACAGTACGCCTGGAATAACAACGACTCAAACAGCTCTCTACTGACCACAGCCAAGCTGCTAGGCACTGACCATTAAATTCACACCGACCACAACCCTGACAGCGACCCGACTTTCACACTGACCACAACCTGACCATTACTGCTCTGTCTACATTGGCCATACGTTCACACTGACGGCTTCCTAGCATTGACCACTACTCATCCTGACCACTACAATGACACTGACCACTACTAACCTTGACCACTACTAACTCTGACCACTACTAACCCTGACCACTACTAGCCCTGACCACTGCTAACCCTGATCACTACTAACCTTGACCACTACTAACCCTGACCACTACTAACCCTAACCACTACTAACCCTGACCACTACTAACCCTGACCATTACTAGCCCTGACCACTACTAACCTTGACCACAACTAACCCTGACCACTACTAACCCTGACCACTGCAATGACCACCAGTCCATCCTGACTTCTTCTCCTCCCTGACCATTGTCCCCTCTACACCTTCACAGTTTCTCAATGATCTCAGAGTCCAGATTCTCCATGATATCAGGCTCGGACGCAGAGAGCATCTTCATGGAGCCCATACACCTCTCCTCAGCGGTGGCCGCCAAACAGATAATCAACGAGGGTGAGACAGCCTTCGCTACACTACTAACTATGGGGTACCGTACCTCACACAGAATTCATGAGTTAGCCACTTAACTTTCCTGTATATTCTGAAATAACCACATTGAAAAGAGAGACTTGAAATGTATATGGTATAGCTGCACTCTAAACGACCATCATCCCTCATTCATGTTTAGTTGACTTAATGAGAGTCAATCAGGGCTAAATCTGAATGTTTATCAAAAGCTGACTGACTTAGTGACCATGCTTTGTGATATACCCTTCTGGGCCCAAATGGTGCTTATTTTTCTTTGAACTCTGTAGGTGTGCGCAAATTAGCTTTACACAGCACAAGGAAATCAATGAGAATAGTCCCATGTGTGCAAAACCAGCACATCAGGCGTGGTAGGCAAGCTAAATTAAACCCACTTACCTTTTATTGAATGAAATAAATTAGATACTGTTGTGTTGCGAGACATGTCTCCTGTACCACTGACCATGCATCAGCCAAATGCTGTTGATGCTGATATAGTGGACAATGGATATATCAATCATTTCACCACCGTCATGGTTTAAAATATATTATTAGATTTAGCTTACACTAGATGTGTTATCTGACACAGTGGCCTTGAATACTGCTAATCCCAACACTGAATTACCCATGGTCTATTCAGAGTATTGCATCGGTACCCTAAGAATGCAATGTCCTCATAAGGGGCAATATAGGTGTGAATCACAAGGAAAACAGAATGTTCTAGACTGTAGATAATGACTCAATGGGTCCACGTACACACGCTCTTGGTTTCCTTGGAATTGTTTATGCTATGGCACATTTATGTGTCCGAGAAATTGTAGCATCTGTGTATGCATGATATGAAAATTATGTTTTGTAAAGACACCATTTGGCTCACTGAAAATGTGTAGAATAAACATCACAATGTAATGTGGTAGAATAAATGTGTGTGTGTACGCGCATCAGAGCATATCTCTGTATCTCTGAGACTCTTCTGGCTGGATTCTCCACAGAGCTGAAACCACAGCGGGTGAGGAACGAATCCATTCCAGAAAGCATGTTGGAGACGGCCGAACAGCTCATGGTGGAGGACCTCTACAACCGCGTCAAGGACATGATCGACGACAGGAGCCCCTACAACACCCCCTGTGTGCTGGACATCCAGCGGGCCATGGTGCAGGATCGTTTGGAGTCCCCCTTTAACCCTGTGGATGAGGTGTGGCCCAACATATTCATCAGCGAGAAGTGAGTCGCCAAGCCCACTGATAGGGGCTTTAATGCAAAAATTACATATTAATATTAAGAAGGCAGATTATATGCCCCTCCCCCACCCCTCCTAAAACACACACACACACACACACACACACACACACACACAGGAAGTTATGTCCTAAGTGGAAATGTACAGTGCCTTCGGAAAGTATTCAGACCCCTTCACTTTTTCCACATTTTGTTGTGTTAAAGACTCATTTTAATTGATTAAATTAAAACAATTTGCCATAAATCCACACACAATACCCAGAATGACAAAGCGAAAACAGTTTTTTAGAAGGTGTCTGAATACTTTCAGATGCAGTTTTCAACTACATACTGTAGAGTCTTTATAAATTACTAAAAACACATTGTCAATTGACTCAATACAAATTAAAAAATTATATACTCTTAGTGTACCTACTGTGTGTATAATGTGTATAATGTGTGTATAGCTATTGTCTGACACTGTGGCAACAACAACTTTGGCTGTTCCTTACTCTGCAGATCCGTGGCAGTTAATAAAGCCCGTTTGAAGCGCATGGGCATCACCCACATCCTAAACACGGCCCATGGCACGGGCGTCTACACAGGGGAGGGCTTCTATTCTGGCATGAACATACAGTACATGGGAATCGAGGTGGACGACTTCACAGAGGTGGACATCTCACCTCACTTCCGCACGGCCGCGGAGTTCCTGGATGAGGCTTTGCTCACACACAAGGGTGAGTGCTCACTCAAGGAACATACATAGACCCTGTGTGGAAAGCTCAAGGGTCGAGGGTTAGTGGCATTTAAAGGTACCAGAGCAACGGTTTGGCGAACTGCTGATCATGTTGGCACTAAACTGTCTATAACAATACCATTCTAATTTTCACCAGAAAGTTACTGCCTTCATGGATATGTTGGTTCCAACATTATATGGTGCCCATTAAAATAGTAAATCAATCCATGTTTTCCTAACTCTCTGAAAGGCTTGAGTGGAAAGACAATGTCTGATGAGGACAACATCTGGCTGTTAGCTTGGGTTAGGCAGTAGCTAGAGAATCCCACAAATGTTTCTTATCGAAACACTTAATGCAAGATGTTGCTTATCATGAAAACAATGTATCAATGCAATACTGTATCATAATGTACCATTACACATATAAAGTACTGTACTGTACTCATGTACTGTGTATGGGGGATTTCTTCTGATAACGTGAAGTCTGTGATATGGTGTTAGTGTGCTTGCATGAAATGTGGAGGAGGAAGTTATATTTGTGATCTGGCCATGCTCTCCTCATAATTCTGCCCCTGAGGGATAAGCAGTTAAATTCATTTACAGTAATTGAGTTGTGCAGCCATCCTGGTTGTATTGTTAGGGTCATGTGTGACAGAGATAGAGAGGACCATGCTTCAGTACTAAGTGCAAGGGCTACATATGTCCTCTGTGGTCTTATTGGCATCCCCTGTAAGTGCATATGCATGTCTTCTGTGATGTTTATCTGGTCTTGACTTTATATTAACCTTGAATCTGCCCAGTACTTCATCAAACCAGTCTCTGGCTTGATGCTAGACTTATCCAAAGAGTTATCTGAATTACACTCCACTCAAGACCAGGGTCTTATTTTTAGGAAGCATTCAGACAGGGATATATGTATGAACTCTGTTCGGGGTGAGTCATGTTCTTAAGCCTCACATTATGGTGATCAAAACCAAATAGATCCATTGAGCAATCCTTAGTTAATTAAAGATATAGCTGTTAATAATCATGTTAAATGTCAGGCCATGCTGTGTAATCATGTAGTGTTTGCCAAGGGCCGTGCACAGAGTTATGGAAAGGCAGGTGCTGTTTCCCAAGAAAGGGCACAACGGATGGGGGGCACTTTGTGAGTGGCAGGGCAAAGAGGCCCCCTTTTGCCTGTGTGGTCTTGTGACGCTCCTCTGTGATGACGTAAGAGTTTATAACAACTAGGAGGTTTCAGCAAAGCATGCGTTATCTGAGTGATACCTAACCAATTGAAAGTAGAGACAGCCCCCTGTTGGTCAGAGAGTTTCATTGCAGGGTGCAGCTACAATCACCTAATGGTGAATTCTGTGGCTATATCTTCTGATAAAATTACATAATACTATATTATACACTGATGTCATTACACTTAAATACTCTATATGCTGCATACACAATCTGAAAATACTATTATCAGGCTTTTCCAAGGTATTTCATCGGAGCAAATTCAAGGGAAACTACATTTTGTAAGTAAAGCTTCAACTGTGTATAACTTTGCTTGTATCTTTGTTTTTGCTCCTGCAGGCAAGGTGCTGGTGGACTCCATGATGGGCATGAGTCGCTCTGCGGTCCTGGTGGCGGCGTACCTCATGATCTTCCAACACATGACCATCATGGAGGCCCTGACTGCTCTGAGGAAGAAGCGTGCCATCAACCCCAATGAAGGATTCCTGAAGCAGCTGCGCCAGCTCAACGAAACATTGCTGGAGGAACGTGATGACGACGATGATGACACGCTCAGCCAGTGCTCCGTCATCGACGCCCACGCTTGCCTGGACGAGGAGGAGAGCATGCTGGGAGTGAAGGCGCACTCCATCATGGTGGAGGAGGAGGAGGATGGCGTCAGCGTGATGAGTAGTGTAGCCTCCTCCGCAGCCGCGCTGAGATCTGGTCTGATCGGACAGCAGAATGGGCAGGACCAGCAGAATGGGCAGGACCAGCAGCGAGCGATGGAGGATCTGGGACTGTCTGGGAAAGGCGAGGAAGACGATGACGTGGGCAGCATGATTCGCGAGTGGCAGCGTAGGAATGAGAAGTACCAGAGCGAGGAGTGGTGGGAGGCCCAGTTGATGAGTGACGGGGAGGATGGGGAGTCCCTCCTGGAGGGCACGCATCAGCCGCGGCCTGAAGGATACGAGGACCTGGAGAGCGTGACCAGCGAGGACGTGCAAGCTATGAAGGAGCGGCTGAAGCGGCGGCCACGCCGGGCTGCCTCGGATTCCATATCCACGGCGAGCTGCAGTAGCTACTCGGACCTGTGGAAACAACGTCTGAGGGAGATTGAGGAGCAGGCGGCGGCCCGTTACCGCAAAAAGGAGGACAATGACAGCGAAAGCACAGCCACAGAAGGGAAGAAGATAGAGGACGATGTTGAGAGCATGCTCTCGGACACCAGCTCGATGTACAACTTCTGTAAGAGGAACAAGGAGAACCTAACACCCCTAGAGCGTTGGCGTGTCAAGAGGATCCAGTTTGGCTGGAACAAGAAGGAAGTGGAGGGAGAAATAGGTGGTGGTGGTGGAGAGAAAGCTGAGGCACGCACCCCGGCACTGGAGGATGTCAACCTGACAGCCTACCAGACGTGGAAGCTGAAGCAGCAGAAACGGCTGGGTGAGGACAACAATGATGATATTGTGGAGATGAGCCGGGTCGAGGACTCAGCCACGGTCAAGAGGAGGCAGCGGCGCGAGGAGGTCCTGGCGCGCTCGCGGAAGACGCTGGAGGAAAGCCAGTCCATGTGTGGCTGGGAGACTGAGAGCTCCCTTAGTGGAAGCATTGTGCCCCTCTCTGCTTTCTCGGCAGGAGCCAATGATGACAACATCTCCATGCTGAGTGGCAGGTCCTCTGTCCTATCACAGGCCCGCAGCACTAGATCCCAATCCATGGGTCTGCCTCAGGGCCTGCCTCAAGTCCCCATAGTTCCTGTTCCCACAGTGCAGGGGCCTGGTGGTGAGCCCATGGTGAACCTGGCCAGCATCCAGAACTGGATTGCCAATGTGGTGAGCGAGACCCTTATCCAAAAGCAGAGTGAGATGAGCCTACCCCCCTCGCGTGCTGGATCAGTGCTCAGTTTTGGTGGGTCCAGCATGAGGCAAGGGCAGGGTATGGATGATGACAAGGCCTCCATACTGAGTGGGGCATCATACTCCAGCTTGCTATCCCGCGGTGGCGGCAGCAGGGCTGAGTCTGTGCTCTCTGCCAGTGGGGCCTCCAGTCTCTCAGACGTCACCGGGCTGGGCTCCCGCAGGAGCAAGATCACCAAGACCAGTGTGCCCCTCTATAGCCTCTTCCAGGACCAGGTCAATCTGCGCAAGCTGGACTCCATGGACAAGGAGATGAAGACGGAGATGAGGGACAAGATGGCTTGCTATGAGGTGAAGAAGATCACTGAGGACAACAAACGCAGTACATTATACAAGAAGAAGAAACCCAAAGAAGAGGAGGAAGAGAAAGAAGAGGAGGACTACTTAAATGGAAAGTCAAAAACAACATCTACCAGCGAGAAACCGAAACATACACGGAGCTATGGCCTCTCTGGCAGACTAAATCTCAACACAGTCCTGGAGAAAAACAAGAACACCAGCATTGACGATTGGCTCAACAGTGTTAGACCTCCCCCAACGAAGCCAGCACCCTACAATACAGATAGAACTGAACCTGGGGTATCCAACGCCAATTACGATGCAGCCCCAGAATCCTCAGAGTATGACTTCTCTAGTCGGAGAGCCTCATATACAACTGAGGAGGAAGATGAGGAAGAGTATGGCATCACATCAAGATACCGGTCTAGGTTCCAGAACGATACAGAGTCAAGCTATGACTCAAGCCCTGAACCACCTTACCGGTCCAGGAGGTCACCTTTAGATAACTCCAATGACAGTAGAGCTGGGAGATCCTATGAGGAGGACGAGGAGGAAGAGGAGAGTTACACAGCAAAGAGAAAGTTCACCCATTTCTCACAATGTGAGAGTCGAGAGACAGAGGGGAGGAGAGGGAGAAAAGAAGAAGAGGAAGAAGACGATGTTGCAACTTTCATCAACCAGGCTAGACAGAGATCAAGGGCTAGGGCCACAGCGGAAATGGAAAATGATGAGGTTGTTGCTGCTTGGAGGGCACAACAAGAATCCAAGTCAGAGAGTTCTAAAAGAAGTGAATCATAATCAAACGGAAAAAAATGAAAAGGCAGAGTTGCACACTTATGACGAAGGGAATCTCAATCTGATGCTTCTTAGGGCAAATTTATATTTCTCTATCCCTATACAGTACATGCTGCAGCTCGTCCACAGGGATTTATACCTTAGAGTTGTGCTTGTGTTCCAACTTAATGCTCTTTCCAAGAGTGTGAGAGACATTAATGATTCAACTGTAGGTTGAAATGTTCTTATGGATCATTATGATGAACAATTTTAAATTACGTTCTCAAGTGTTATAATTTATAAGGGAAAATAAGCACTGTGCTTTCCATACTTTAACAAGTTTGGTCAACTGTTGCGTTCGCCCTTGACAGGTCGTCATTGTAAATAGGAATGTGTTCTTAATTTACTTACCTGTATAAATAAAGGTGAAATAATAAAAACAAAAAACATTGGAGATGAATATTCATATTCATTAAAGTTTAAAGGACTTGTTAGTCCAGCCCCATAGCCTTCCAAAAGCCAAAAACTGTTCTACTAATGGTAAATAAACAATAAAACCAAACAAATGTTCATGACATAAAATATGCATTTGTGGAGCACAAAATCAACCCCACTTATAAGCATTTGTAACCACAATAAATGTTTCACCAAATGTTCTGTCTCCTTGCTTCATCTTATTGTTGATTATCTTCTTCACAAGCTTCACTAAACAATGAGCTATACACATGTTCTTTATTATGATCTACTTATGTACTGTAATGACAATTAGGCTTTCAGTTTTCAGGAAGAAATGGATGAGATTACACAATTCTGGGCCATAGCAAGACAGTAAGGTCAAATAAGTATGTTACCCTTGAGGTGGAAGTAATTTGGAATCGTCCTCTTGTGATGGGTAGCCCTGTCTGAGACGTGTTAACACAAGTCTAGCCCTCAGACATTCTCTTGACCAAAGGTAGGCATTTTGAACTTCCATGTAGGAGACCAGGGTTCAAATTCTGTCTGTCACACCCTCCATACAGAAACCATCAGAGATGACAGGAAAAAAAAAAAAGAAACGTGTCAAATCAACATCAAAACCAGATGTTCAAAGTCAAATTACACAGACTATTTGGGCTGCATCTAATCTGCTGTTTTATAGGCAGAATTATTTTCCCACTTATTCATTCACAAAGTTTAGGGTTTACAAACCAATTTTTTCACCACTACATCCCTAGATATCTATCTAAATTCTTACTGGGTTTTCAATGTCAATATCTATATTTCAAACCGATGTTGCCCTGATCTGTTTTGGATGTCTGAAAATGCCAGGTGGGAGAAAGGTCACTACATGGCCATGCTAGAAGGAACGGACAATATCGTCAGAACAGTTGCTGAGCATGCAGTCGCGAGTTATTTTCTTTATCACGGTTAGAGTTAGGGTAATACACATTTTGCGTTCATGAAAAGGTTAATATTAATGTTACAACTATGATTAGAAGTCTTCTTCCGTCCAACCAGCATGGCCAGCTAGTATCAGAGAACCTAGTATGAACCCCGGTGGGAGGGCTGCGCGGCTGCATCTGGCTGCACTGTTTTGAATATTCAATATGGCTGACGGAGGAGTAATGGGTCAACATGAGAGTTCGGCACCAGGTAATCATTACTCAGTTTTACATATTCATTCATAGACGTTATTTTATTCAGCTTGGCTTTTGGACAATACACAAGAAAGCACACTCAGTTATATGTTGAAATGTTTAAGCCTCCGCTCTATAGCTAATGTACTTCTTCGCACAAAATAGGAAGAAAACTAGCTAGCTAGCTACCTAGCAGTATTGTCGCGAGGAAAGGACGTCCCCTTCTTTGTGTAGATCACGATGCGCGTTGCATATTCATTGCGAGTCTGTCAAAACAAAGCAATAATGATTTAGAATATTTTAGCAGTAATCAACAACCATGTGTTTGCGCAAGTCGTTCGAATTTGTATCATTAAAGGATTGGACTGAAAAACAGCTAGCAGCTAGCTGTTTTTTGTGCTAATAGGCTGGCTAGCTAGCTACCCAGGGTTTGCATATTCATTTAGCTAGCTAGTAGATGGCTCCCTCTCGAGAAGGGTCAGTCTAATTGCTGGAATGGAACTGTGTCACAAACATGTAGCTAAACAAAAAGTTGCGCGTTAATAAAATAAAATGTTGCCTATTGGTGTGGGGGGGTATCTGATTATCAAAGTATGCATAAAAGCTAGATACATTTACATAATTAATTTCCTCTTGAAAAGTGTGTTTAATAAGAATAATTTGCATCGCCGATTATGTACAGTGCATATGGATTTGGCTGGGAAAAGATGACTTCTTCATAGCCAGTGTACTCTAGATTTAAAATGAAACCTTTTGCGTCTAGCCTGAAACGAGAGAATGTTTCATTTGTAGGCTAATACAAATGCTGTCTGGGTCCACCGTAGCTCGCTCCAATTTATATACTTTGACAGTAATATGTTAATGCTAATACTGGTGGTGCTGTAACTAACATTGATGAAGACATGGGGACGTGTGTAGTTCTTCAAACGTTTTCTTAATCTGAAAAAAATCAAAAACTAACAGACTTTATAACAAAGGGGCAACAGCTGATAATAAGGTTGCCCCCATATAAATAGATTAAACCATCCTGCTTCAGGATTAGGTGGCCACGGCCCGAGCGGACCTCACAACCGTACGTGGCGTCCGAGGCTTCCTTATGTTGGCTGCCCAGGGGATTCACTCCTGCGGGATAAAGTCGTCCTACGGGCGGTCTTAATGTTTAGATTGCAATACCTCATTGTGAACCTAAGTCCTAATTTCTGTAATTATTTTGTTGTTGTTGAAAAACGTGAAGTTTGTCTGGCCTAAACCAGATTAGGCTATTGTTCCGGCTACGTTTGACCAACAGGAGGCAGGTTGATGGAGCACTTATCATTTGCTACTGTGTTTTTTTTAATTTATTTGTTATACTTATTTGACTAACCCTAGACCTACTTGTTAGTGTAGGCCTAGCTCAAAATCAGCAACAACCCATATGTGCTGTGCAGGTATGGTTTGTCCTCTCAGTACTTGTGCTACTATCACCAGGCCGTTGTTTTTTCCAGTGATGTGACATGGTTGAGTGATAGACGGTGATGAGGTTTCATCTTTAGTCTTTATTCTTTACCCAGAGCTTGGATGCAAACAGATATCCTGGTTTGTCCAAATGAGGTGTGATGTCTATTCTGTTTCCGTTTGATAGAATATTTAAGAATATTTTGCATGCTTCAATTTGAATGTAATTTGAATGTGCTGAATTTTCCCAGACTCGCTGGCTCTCAATGTTCTCTCCCTTATCTAGTTTGCATGCAGTTGAGCTTTCAATAACATGAAAGCATAATTAATTTCTAATCTAGAATTCTATTAATTTAAGCATTTGCATAATGCATTGTCTGCCAATTAGGTCTGTGGAACCCTAGCAGCGCTGAAATGTAAATAGGTTTTAATCACTTTAAAACTTTTTTTTTGCTATTTCTCCTTCAAGCTCTTATCTTTGACTTTTCCTGTGCCAACTATGTAGGCCTAGACTTAGGTTAGGCATTTTCAATGCAAATCTATTGTTCCGGGCTGGTTTGTTCCGGGTCTATATGCAGGTCACTATGGGCTATATGTAGCTATATGTGGGCTATGGGCACTATGTAGGCTAATCAGCCAGTTTTTGGGGGAGTTTAGATGACACATTGTCTCATTCCTAGCTTTATGCAGGAAAATGCTGTCATTCAAAAGAACCCCCACACTTAAGTTGCATTTCTGCACCTTACTATATAGGGCTTGTGCAGTGTTGAGCTAAGCTACATTCTATTGGAAGCTTTTGTCAAATTCTCTGCTCCATTCCATCATCAGGTCCACCAGCACTGTCAAATTGAAAGTAACTTGCTTGGAAGTCATTCCTCTACTACTCTCTAATTAGAAAACTTGCATTTGGCTGATAGTGTGTGTGTGAGCGTGTGTGTGTGTGAGCGTGTGTGTGTGTGAGCGTGTGTGTGTGTGTGAGCGTGTGTGTGTGTGAGCGTGTGTGTGTGTGAGCGTGTGTGTGTGTGAGCGTGTGTGTGTGTGAGCGTGTGTGTGTGTGAGCGTGTGTGTGTGAGCGTGTGTGTGTGAGCGTGTGTGTGTGAGCGTGTGTGTGTGAGCGTGTGTGTGTGTGAGCGTGTGTGTGTGTGTGAGCGTGAGCGTGCGCGCTTATTTGGCACACAAGCTCCTATAAAAGCTATCCAATTAATATGCAAATGAGCTGATAAATATTCATGAAAATTGTTGAATTATGCAGAAAGCTTTCAGAGCTCTGTGTGAAATGAATTGCTTGCAGGACTTCAAAGCCTCTGCCTCTGCCTAACGAGAAACAGGGGGTGACATTTGCATACAGCTCTAATCAGCTGAATACTGATTAAGTTTCGTTATGGGCACTACCAGCTGCAGTCTTTGTTTCGGTTCCATAAGGAAGAGGGAGAGAGAGAGACAAGTACAGGAGACTGGCACACTCATATTGTGACAGTGAGAACGGTAGCCTATAGCCTATGTCTTTACAGAGATGGAGCAATTGAGTGAGAGAATATAGCCTAAGATAGATCTTCACCAATCGTGCTGTGTTCAACGTTCTTGTGCCAGTCTTGATCGCTCTTGGTCAGAGGGTCCAACCGAGCAGGGTGGGCGCAGCCGGCTCGGACACCATGCCACAGAGTGTGGACTCTGTCATAGCGGGTGAGCCAGACTTTTTAACTGACTCTTCGCTGTCGTTTTCCAAAAATCCACACTAGCATAGGCCTACGACTTAGAATTCATTTTCATGTATTGGCTGATTGGCCATGCCTTCTGAGTGTTATGCTTGTATGAATGAGCTATTGTTGGAACAATTGAGTAAGTGCTCAGAGCTTGTGAAGGAGCTATTTTTGTGTGTGTCTCAGAGTGTGATCTTTTTACATAGCTTAGTTGACAAGATGCATTTAGTTGTTGTTATATTTTGCTCGTACCTTACTGAGGACATGTACTGGAGAAAGTATCAGCCTTGTAAACTTACAAGTATTAGCTTGTCGTAAGAACATTTTGCTATTGAAAACAAACAGATTCAGACGATCTGTAGGCTGATGAGCTAAGAAATTTCACTTGTAATTTGTCTCGTTGAATCTTTGGAAATCGTAATTTTCTGTACGTGTGTTTTGTCAAAGCCCAGTTGAAGTTTGATTAATTGCGCCAATAAGAACAAACTTCACATTGTTTGATCTGCTTTGACGAGAGAACATCTATTGGTCTGATGCAGCTGAGCCGATTTCATGCTATCAATATCGTAAAAAGGAGGCGAGTCATTATGACTATATTTTTTAGCCATCTTTTACCACCTTCTCTCTATCGCAGACTCAATGAACACACTGTCAGAATCAAGTAAAAGCGTAATGGAGAACGGGGAAGTCGCCAAAGGTGAGTTTCAATCTTGCTAGTGTCACTAGTAGTGGGAGCCTTGCATTACTTATAACAGTGTGGCCAGCTCAGTTCTCTGAATACAGCCTAACAGAGGCCCATGGATGTTGAACGAATTGTGCTGTAGTGTTCTGACCCCCCCCTCCCCTCTCTCACTCTAGGTGTCCCAACAAATGGACTGGAGAATTTGCTGACCCTTACAAACGCACAGTCACAGGCTCTGCTGCAACAGGTAACACACAAACACACACACACACACACACACAGGCTATGTCTATGCATGCTGTCAGTCTGCAATGCTGTCATACAGCAAATGGTTCAAAGGTCTGTGCAGTTCTTTCATGGTCCAAATAAATATTTGCATTTATTGTGCTTTGACTGGCAAAAACAACCATGCAAAAGTGATAGATGCACAGCGAAATATTCATTATTAATAGAGGGAAAAAGGCCATCAGCCAACTTGGCTCAAGTGGTCCATTGGAGTGCAGTTTTGCCCTTGGGGGGGGGGGGGGGGGGGGGGGGGGGGCTGCTGCTCCTGCTCCTGCTCCTGCTCCTGCTCCTGCTCCTGCTCTGAGCAGTTGGAACACAAGTAGCCTGGCATCTTGGCACTCCTTATCTCCCCAAAACGAAAAACGAGAGCAATCTGTAAGGTATGCTAATGAAGCAGCTCCACTATCGTTGGGAAACAGGTGGTGGATCAATATGCAAATGTATGCATAATTTGCATGCACCAGCACCACATAACTAATGTTTGATATTCATACAGTACTTGCTCCCACTCTACCACGATATTCCCCTAGGTTGCTCTACAATTTAATTGGGTCATCTCATTTTGTATGTCTCTCATTGTAGTAGTCTTTAAATTATGGATTGCCTTAAAAATTACTACAACTGGATGTTGTTGGTTGTCTGTACTGCACTTGTAAATAGATTTGCACATTTCCAGATTTGCTAGATCTCTCTCTCTCTCTCCCCCCCATCTCTCTATCTATCTATCTACCTCTCTCTCTCTCTCTCTGTAGTTGACCCTGTCTCCAGCGCAGCAGCAGATGGTGCTGCAGCAGGCCCAGGCCCAGATCCTGGCTGCAGCCATGCAGCAGCACACAGCGAGCCAGAACAGCACCACAGGGGCTGCCATCTCTGCCTCTGCAGCTACCCCCATCACCCAGCTGCCCCAGTCCCAGCCTTTCCACATCGCTCCTGTATGACCTGCTGCAATATAATTACCATGCATATGTTACAGTGGTATAATGCACTGTAAGATTACTTTCTACCCATAAACCTTACCTTAAAGCTGGTCCTAACTCCCCCCCCTCGTTTTGCTCTCCCCCTCCCCTGAAACAGTTTCAGCAGTTCCAGCAGCAGAGCCTCCAGCAGTTTGTGCTGGTTCAACCAGGCCACCCCATCGCCACCCAGTTACAGCCAGGCCAGTTCATCATCTCCCAGACGGCACAGGGACAACCCAGTAGGTCTACTCTCATTGGCCCTCACTCTTTCAAAGGAGTTGATACAGTAGCCTCAGTAAACCTAAACCAATCTCTTTACCGCTCCTGTTACCTCTTCTGTCACACTCACTCATCCTCTTCATCCCTTTTCGTGTCCAGGTCTCCTGCAAGCCCAACAGTTTCTCCCTCAGCTACCTCATAGCCAAGCCAACCTCCTGCCGATGCAGCCAAGCATCACCCTCGCCCCACAGGTCAGGGGAAGCCCGGCTTACACACACAGCACACACACGGCACATGAAGCATCAGGATAGCTCAGACTTCAAAGTTTTCCAGTATGTAGGCTGGTTTCATTTAACTAGCTAGGCTAAGACATATGGGAATGTTAGCACAGATTAAAAAAAGTTCACATTGTACAATTTAGGATTTCTAAGAGCTATAACAACCCCTTATTTTTCTGTAATTAACAACCTTAATTAATTGACTGCCAGAACAACTGGTTTTGCATAGTATTTGGGAGTACCGTATAGTGCAGTGGTCAAAAGTAATGCACCAGAAGGGTGCCTTTTCAGAAGCACGATTACTATTGTCTTTTTAATTCCTCAATCATTCTGTATTTTCACTCAGCCGTCCACACCCACACGGATCATAGCGACCACACCCACACGAGCCGTAGCCACCACCCCCACCCACAGCCAAACCCCGCCTCCCAAGCGGCTGGACACCCCCAGTCTGGAGGACGTCAACGAGCTGGAGGAGCTAGAGCTGTTTGCGAAGGCCTTCAAACAGAGGAGGATCCGACTGGGCTTCACGCAGGTGTGTATCTGTGTGTGTCTCCCCCTCCCCTGAAACCCATTAAAATGAAACAAAATGAGAGGGAGGGACTGTGTAGTTAGAGTTGGCTGTTGCGGGAGGGATGTAAAAGATGTATGTCTGTGTGTGGGTAAGGTAGGGGGTGAACCTCTCATCATCCAGCTGGCCAATTATCCACAGCAAACTATGGAGACCGTGTAGCCTTCTCAACCCTGTCTGCTCTCCCTCAGGGTGACGTTGGGCTGGCCATGGGCAAGCTGTATGGGAACGACTTCAGCCAGACCACTATCTCCCGCTTCGAGGCCCTCAACCTGAGCTTCAAGAACATGTGCAAGCTCAAGCCTCTGTTGGAGAAGTGGCTTAACGAAGCAGGTTGGTCCAGATATTATTAACGCTCATATTGACGCTCTTGAGGTGTGTGTGTGTGAATGCCCATTTCAAGTGTGTAGTATGAGCATGTGTGCACACACATATGCCTGCGCCTGCCTCTGTCTGTCTGCCCGTGTCTTTCTTTCTTTCTACAGTTGTCAGAATAAGTTTTCACCTGTGTATTAGTTAACCCAGTGTGTTCCTCTGTCCTTGTCCCCCCCCCTGTGTCCCCCTGCAGAGCATGTAAGTTCTGAGTCCAGCTCCAGCCCCAGTCCCCTTGGCTCTCAGGGCTCCCCAAGCCTGGCCATGGAGCTGCTGAACCGACGACGCAAGAAGAGGACCAGCATTGACACCAACATCCGCGTGGCCTTAGAAAAGAGCTTTCAGGATGTAAGAGAGAATTCATTATACGTTGGCCATTTGATGGAGCTTACAGTTAGATGAGTAGATGCAAATATTTCATGTCACACGAGGCATTTAGAAGAATTTATAGCAGGGGATTTCTTTCACTTAAAGCAATGGATTAGGGTTTTAACTAGAGAACTAGAATTTTGGTTTAGATAAGGGATAGTTAATTTCACGTAGGGCATCAAGAGACGGTTACAGCAAGCAAGAGATATTTTTCATTCCCATGCAGGCTTAGATAAGCTCTCAGTGGTTCAGGAATATTTTAACTCAGAGTTTCTCCAGGAGTAGAGCTTTCTTGAGGCTCATGAGTTTGTATTTGAAACGCCTCAGGCAATGGCTTTGGCCCAACAGTAAGAGTCTTCTAGACTCTGGGCCTCTCTTATACTGATATGGCGTGTGCCTGTTGTTGTCCTCTTCCAGCAGAACCCAAAGCCTAACTCTGAGGAGATCACCATGATGGCAGACCAGCTCAACATGGAGAAGGAGGTGATCCGGGTGTGGTTCTGCAATCGCCGGCAGAAAGAGAAGAGGATCAACCCCCCGGGCAGCAGCAGCAGCACCATTAAGGCCATGTACTCCCCCACCAAAACCATGGTATGTTCCACTCCAACTTACCTTACCTCATTCCTCCACCACGATAGAGAGGCAAAGTCATTTACTAAAAATGTTGTCTATCAACTTATTTCCGGTTCAAACTGAAAATTCAAAGATTTTTCCCCGTTGGGACTTTTTCAAATAGCTAATATAAGCGCTGTGTTACACAGAGGCCTAGAGTTTTTTGTATGTTTTCTTTTACAATTAACTAGCATTTGGTTCTATCTCATATTAGCTGTTTGAAAAAAATCCAGAAGGGAATAATGAATGGGGATATTTGGCTTGAACCGAAAGTAATTCAACAAACTACTTTCTGTTTGCACGCTTCAGAGCTCTATACAGGGTGGTGAAAAGAGCTGTTAACTCCACCTTAGCCATAACCCTAGCTTTGAACCCCCTCCCCAGGTGTCCAGCACTGCCGGCCAGATTCCCCAGACCACAGTGACTGTCACCCCTACTCACCCTCTCACCAGCACAGCTAGAACCAGCCTCAGCCTCACAGGTATGCTGTGTGTGTGTGTGTGTGCAGGCTGTGTCATGACTCATTTTGTGGATATCGTGTTTTCCGCACTACAAAAACATTGAAAGTGAAATCTTTTATCGAACCGTAAACATATAATAGCCCTCTGCTTTGAAAAAAAACTTTCAAAATCCTGTATTTTAGGCACAACATTCGGGGGATCCACTACCAACACAGCATCGGTCATCTACAGCACCCCCACCATGACCTCTATGTCTCTCACTCCCTCCTCCGTCGCCATGAAGCAGGAGCCCTCTGCAGGGCAGGTCATGTTGACAGGGGCAGGGCTCCATAGCAACGGAGGGGGCTTGGCTGCCATGGCAGCAGCGGCAGCAGGAATCACCCCAGGCCTCATGCAGTCATCCCAGTTCAACACAGGGTGAGGATCTCACACTCGCACTCACTCGCTAAACAGGTTTGCGATCAATATAGTGTTTGCACTACGTATGTGTCTACCATATTAATATGTATCATAGGACCACCTCAACGCAAGTCAGCGCCCCATCATTGCATTCATATCATTCTGAACTTTTAGAATATGTATTACGCGTTTATTATCTTACAAGTGAACTGTCTTTCCCCAGGGGTGGCTTACTGAATCTGTCCACTGGGGGTCTTGGTTCAGCACTAGCCACCATCCAAGGTGTGTGGAGCGGCAAGTACACCTGTTTAAATACTTTAGTAATTCATCCTTGCTTGAAATAATAAGGGATTTGAGTGGCGTTGTACTGGTAATGCAGCTGAGACTTAGATCAGATCATGTAGATATTAGTGACAATTGCATTTGAACAGAGCCATTGATGAGCTGCAGGAGTTTACGCTCATTTATCTGCTTCAGGGGGATGTGTTTTATATAGGACCTTCCAATGCAAAAGACTAACTTTCCCTCCTTTCCCCTCTTATTTTCTTCCCCCACAGCTCTGGCCGCCAATGGGGCTCTCCCCATCACCTCCCTGGACGGAAACGGGAACTTGCTATTTGCTAACACCAGTGCCGGCACTAGCCCCAACCTGGTGACCACTCCCCTGTTCTTGAATCCTCAGACCTTGTCCCTGCTGGCCAGCAACCCCGTCAGCCTCCTGTCAGCGGGCAGCCCCGGGGCTCTCAATCTGCAGGTCTCGGCCAACAACTCTATCACCACGGCAGCGGCACCCGTCAACACCATCACCACAGCCTCCGAGGCCCAATGAACTAGTGCTCATGCCCCCTTTTCTCTCAAATTTCTTCTCTTAATTGGTTGTTATTTAATCCCTTTGCTACCACCAAAAAGTAATGTTGGGAGAGGAGTTTTAAGATTCAATTTTCTCCACAACGAGGGTCCTTTATGAGGATAGAATTTGTTATATTCTCTTTCTCCCACAGAACTGCTTCTGAAACCAAAAATGTGCGATTGATTTTTATTTACAAGGTCTTGAATGTCATTGAGACACTAACTTTCTAAAGAGATTTCTTTACGACCTTAGTTGTTAGCTTCACTGTGAGTTGTATTTTATTTGAGGACCTGTTGTACGGTCCTTTACAGTTTATATCAGATTATAATTGCTGAAATAGAGTAGATTTCTCTGTGTTTTTGCTTTATACTGGAATAGCTGTTGTGACAAAATAGTTTGTTGTGTGTTATCTGTTCTGGGTGTTTTCTGATGTTATGTTTGTGCTGTTTATAGTTCTGTTGCTTTAACAAACGCACATCCGTTTTTCAATATGGTTGAAATGCTTTAAACTGAGTAGTTGGACTCATAGACATGGTCTCAAAGCAGGCTTGCTATAAGAGATCTTGTACGTATATATCATTGGTCTAATTCTAATCTCATTCATTGTTAGACAACTAACAGAACACTGACTTTTCCTTTGGTGAGTGCAGCAGTTTGATGTTTCAGTCGAGATGTGGATCGGTTAGCCACTCTGATCTGACATTGCACAGTTGATATGGAAGAGCTTTAATAGAGTTGGACGTGTTGCATGAGCCAGATTAGAGAGACCCTTGATGTGCCGTAGAGTTCTAGAACTAGTCCTTTGTCTCTGGGAAGAGTTGAGATGAACTGAATTATAGTGGTCTTTGAATCGTCGTTATCCACACAAACCAAAAATAATTTGACAAGACATAGCTGTATATTATCTCACCAATGTAGCGTAGCGTGATTATTTATCCATTGGACCGCTCTCCGGACCCTGAGAGGATAATGCAATACTTTGAGAAGACTTTCCAAAGACTAACAGTTTTTGTTTGTTTTTTTAAATTTATTTCTGATGTTCCCCTTCCTGTGCCATGGTCTATGGAGGGCCGAGGCAGGTTACCAAAAAGAGTGGACAGAGAATATAAAGAGGCATCAATAGAGGTAGTGGGGTTTCCCCATGCACATAATATAAGTGGGTAATAAGTGTGTCGTTTAGTAGTACTCAGGGTGTGTGTGTGTCCCCCCGCAGATGTTATTCTGGCCAGTACAACCCCACTCCGGAGTTCTGCTCTCTGAGAACACTCGCACATACTCACCGACATTACCGCTTGGCATGGGTCTGATTCAAATATTGTTAATCAATTAAATGATGGTTGCCAGGGCCGTTGAATTGACCCCACGCCATGGTGCATCATTTCAACAACAATTTTGCTTGTTGTTTTTCTTTATGACTGCAGAGCTCTTCCTTGACCAGCCCGCCGGGAGTGATTTGATAGTGTCAGTGAGTGAATGAAAGATCAGGGTCCGCTTCTGTTGGATAAAATAAGACAAATCCCTCTGACAAGTGGCTTGCTTCAGTTGTGCCACTGAAAATTAGGGGGAAAGTATTTTTCGATGAAAGGATTACCTATTTTAAAGTCGGTTTGGATGCCAGAGATTGACTAATAGGTTAATTGAATAATCGAACCCATCCCTAATTATCACTGACCCTTAAAAACAATGGTATTTATTAGTTGGAGGCCTCAGTACTTCAGGTTTCCAGGAGAGTGACATCTCTCAATGTTTAACTAGCCCTCCACCATATTATTGACTTACTGTATTGTTCGTGTTTGCAGTGTTGAGTGGAATTGATTGTCCATGCTCCTTTTGCAGTTGTGCTTAGTCTACTCATACCAATATATGATATTTGATTTGATATACAATATTCAAATGAAAGGTTTGGATTTGACCTTTTATCTCAGTTTGAAAATGTTTATTTCTGGATGGCAATTTTGTCAGTTATACTTAAAACAAAATCCCTGATCAGCCATGACCCATTGTAGACATGCTCGAGCCAAAGCAGGGCTTTTACCAAATATGGTGCTTATCTGAGCACTGCTACTAAATGTAGAGACTAGTGATGCCACTGACTATTTCAGTGGTTATTCTTCCCCATATGACCAAATAATCTTTATAAAGCACCTCAGTAGCTGGAAAATGATACTCAAGAAAAACAGAAACCACATTGTCCAAGAATACATAAATGTTTACCTGTCTTTGTGGCTTTTTCAATGCATTGTAAATTAAAACGATGGCAGGAAGGAAATCCTGATGCAGAACAAGACCTGATGTTTATCCCACGTGCACTATGACTGCAGTGGCCAGTACTACTACTTTTTTGAGAATTTGCTGTAATCTTATTTTGATTATTTATATCTTACATACCAAAGCATTTAGCCTTTAGCATTCTGTAGCAAGGTTGTTGGGTCTCTAGGAAGGGGCTGTCTCTGCTGAGGGTGGGTCTTTTCTTCTTGGTGTTTTGGGTGGGGTTGCCTTATGGGAAATGTAGTTCTGTCTTTAGTTACTCATCTGAGGTTTTTTTACGTTAGATTTATGGATTCCCTGTTTGGGGATGTCACTGAAATATATATCAGAGGGACACATTTGGGATACTTTTTACTTACGTCTAGTTCTATACACAAGTAATATATACATTATATTTTCCTGTTTTATATCTGATAAAGGGTTCAACTGAATGTCGTACAGTGTCACAAACATCCTCTCTAGGAAAGTATAACTGAAATATTTGGTAAACCATGCTCCCATGATGAGTGGCCTTGCCTTAGACCTGAGGACTTAAGTCCCCTAGGCTGTAGCTCCATGGGATAACACTCTTGTGGCATGCAGGTGCCCGGGTTCGAATCCAGTCGGCCAGAATAGACATAGAATAGTTTTAATGGTGTATCTAGCCCAAAAGTGTTTAGCAGAGAGTAGACTGATCTACTTGAGTGTTTTGTCTCTTCTGTTGATCTCCGTGGTGATTTGGTGCTCTCTGAAGCAACACCCCTTTTGGTTACCATGGAAACTGACCCTGAATCACCTGATTGTCTTGTGTTTTGTTTTTTCGTCTTTCATTTTCTTCTAACCATCATTTTCTAACCGAACGTTGTTTTTAATTTAATTTGTTTATGCCTTTGTTTGTTTACATCACAAGGGAGAGAATCACTGGCTTATTTTGGTTGCGTTCACAGCTTTATCTTTTAATGCCTTAAAGTTTAAATATTAGTTGTAGCTGCAGACTGTACTACTTGTATGTTAGCTAAAAACCTGTTTGTCAAAGATTTACTGATATTCCAACTCCTGTAGGTGCGTGTGCGTGTGCGTGTGTATAATGGGGTGTTTGCCCCCTTTGTTATAGACTAGTATTTTAACGTGTTACCCATGTCAAGCTTTGTAGTGCCTGATAAGTGGACACTTGTGAGTTCTGGACCATTTGACCATCAGGGGGCGACATTGGTCTCTAAACACAACCACAAGTCTGAAAGGATGAAAAGTAAACCTTCCTTTTCAGAAACGTATTGTATATTTTGTGGGTCATATGGAATTTGAAAAGGCTTTAGGTGGTCAAAATGTGAACATTTTTGGGAGCCACTGCTAAACTTATATGAATCTATAAATCATGTTTCTTTTTCTTCTTTTTTTTTTATAAAACCAAACACAGGTGATATTGAATGTAGATACTGTTATGATGAAGCAACACATCATTCTCATAGGAAACCAAAGATATCAAGGTCATACCGCTCCATTTCTCTGTACGAACACACACCCACTTGGTTATGCACACTCAGTTATCACTGCAGACTCAAATACAAACTTTCTGTTTGTTTTGTTTTAAACAATTGTTCTATTTTATTCAGCAATGCTTCTATGCTTTGCTTTGTAGTCCTCATTTCCTTAGCCAGAATGTACCTTGGTTAGCTGTTTACAGATCTGTTTCACACACTTTTGGGATTAGTTTTGATGTTGTTGTTTGTACATCAAGTCGAGGGCATATAGGGTCCCTCAAGCTCTATTCCAAAGCAGAAATCCAAATGTTAAATGTTCAAACCTACACAGATACCAAAGATGACTCTGTGACACAGTCTGTCCTACTGTCTTCTCCACCTCTACTACCTGCATGTTATCTAGATCACAGATACAGAACCAAGCACTGCTATCCAAAGCTTTGATGTATATTTTGGTACTTTTCAGGGATGATATAGTCAAGCAAAAATGTTGTGTTGTTGAAAAACTAATTTGTTTGGAGTGTCATTCTTTTTGTCCTCGTAATATATGGAAGTCAATGCAAAACTTTCAATAGATGGTAAAATGTAAGGTATTTTTGTACATTTTTGGGAATCACTGCCCTAGTATCATGATTTAATACAAACATTTTCAAAAGAAACAAAAACAACATGTATATATGACTGAAGTTTGTTATGTTGATAATGCCTATCATGTTGCAACTTTTTCTCCTAATGCCTCAGGCTGAGAGGATTTGTTCATTACTGTTCCCTGTGCAAAATCTGTATCCCAAGTCCTCTCACACCCATTGCATTACATTTGAGTTCTCTCTTGAAAAAAAGATTTTATCTCCCAAGACTAACCTCGATAAATAAAGGTAACATATTTACTCTTCAACCTCATTCAGACATTGTCATAACGTGGTCTGTATCCACATTATAGTCTGAACGGGGTCTAGTGAGATGACACTTACTGTTCCCGTGGCAGGCCACTTCCTGGATGGATCACACCTGCGGCCTCTTCAGTAAGGTGGAACGTTACAGAGCGTTCTGCAGAGAAATGTGCTGTGTAGAGCAAAGGTGCATTTAACAAGACTGATTGTTAGCGAAAGCTAAACTGCCACTACAAATATTTAAAGAATAGTTCAATGAGATTCTGTTTATTATCACTGCTATACGGCCATGTCAATATTTTTAAAATGATCCACTGACACTTGCCTGTAACAGAAACATTAACAGTAGCTGCCATTAAAAGCAAACACAGTTTGCCACAAACGCCTAGTTGAATGCACTTGACAGACACTCATATGTCATGTAGACGAGGGATCATATCATCTCTAAATGACATTTCTATCTGAAACATTTTGAACGTTTCACCTTGCTGAATACACCCCTGGTTCTGAACAACCCATCCGCTCAGTGTGTCAACACACTATCACTCCATACCTTTGCCACAGGGACAAGAAATGAGTTGAAAGACTGTAGTCATGTTCTTGTGTTGATGCATTTTATCTGCTGTATTTTTCTTTTTTTTTTTTTTTTACTACAAATGTTCATGAGAAATCTCTTAATGTATCTTTTGGTTGTTAACATCATTAAAATTCTTAAAGCAACTGAAAGCAGTATTTTCAGTTATTTAAAAATAATGAAATACATATATCCATTTACATATATCCATTTACTTGACTTCACTGTTAAAATAAGGGACTAGAAAGACATGGGTATTCAATCTGAAATCATGTGAACTAATATTGCACTTTGTTGCATTTGAGTTAATTCTACTACAGCAAATGTGGTGAGTATTTACAATATGCAATCACATCTTCTGATTTTGGAAAATGTGTAACATTTTTCTTATACTTTGAAAGTGGGTAGAAAACCCAGTTTTTCAATTTCAGGCTCTAAGGCAACAATATTGTGCAAATACCTTTGCAAGGCACTGTATAGCTAGCTTCAAATCATGACGTTGGTGGCCCACTATGATGGCATGCAGAAATGAATGTGGCTGTGACAACATTTATGTTGTCTCTGTCTGTTGGGGAAGAGGACATTCTCAGTAGTAAGGGACACAGCTCAGTAGTAAGGGACAATCATACTATTTTTCAAATACGACTGCTTTATTATAGTTAAAAACCTTACAGAAGAGCATCATTTGTATGACACTGGGTATAAAAAAAAGGAAAGCAATGATACTGTACATTGTAATTAAAATAGCAAAAAATACATACTTTTTCATTTATTTCAATACAAATATGAAACATCATTACGAGTAAAAATGAATGTGACGCCGTAAACCAACATTTTATCTCCCCTATTTAAATATCCCCGATCAGACGGATAGTCTTTCTAGGTTTATCCCTGATCAGATTAAATTCTTGTTTTGTTATGTTTCTACCAGGGAAGTTCTACCAGTTTTGTGTAAGATTGATGTTAAAAAGTGAACAGGTTGACATGCTTGATCCATATCTCCTGCAGCTCTGTGCCCTTTTAATAGCTGACAAACCTCTCTGGTACCAGCGACTTTAATAATCACCACTCTGTTAGGGTTTTCTTGCTTAGCAAAAATAATGGAGTCCCTTATCAATTCTCAGATGTGTCCTTTTTATCAATAAGTTGCATTTTAGGTTTTAGGTCTGGACAGAGCACTATAATATATAAATAATAATAATAAATGACACTGTGGATAAGGAAGACCATTGTACAGCCCTCGATATTGAAAGCTTTTCATAGGGTTGATTATGCCCTCCTATTACAGAGGTTATCTGCCATTGGTTTGGATAAGCTTTCCTGTAATTGGTTTCAAAATGACCTGCAGGATAGGACTCAATGTATTTCAGAAGATGGAGTTCAGTCTAGTTTTCTCAATTTTAATAAAGGTGTTCCGCAAAGTTCGATTCTAGGTCCACTGCTGTTTACCATTTACAGTGCATAAATATTGTTGGTTTGTCCTTTATGCTGACGATACTGTTGAATACGCTTGTGTTCTCAGTTCAGCAGGCTATTCTTGACCTTCAGCAAGGTTTTGATTCTATTAAAAAAGCACTTATTGATCTTGAGGACAAAACTAAATGTATGTTTTTCTCTAGATCCCATAATATTGATTACAATGATCTGAGGGTTGGCTGAGATCCTGGAACTATGGTAATTTAAATGTTAAATATGATTAAGGTTATTAATTCAGAAAGTTATGGAACAGTTGTTGACACGAAAGTTGCTAAACTCAAAAGTCTCATAAAGTCGACAAAGCTTGAAATAAAAAGTGGAGAAATAGAGCACAGATGCTACAAATGCAAACACGCTTTTATACAAGGACTGTTGTAGATTTCATATCATACATTTACTCATAGGTATCAATAGCTCTTTGTGTGGGTGACTATGCACCTAATAGAAAATGTGAAACAATAAGAGGTATAGGAGTATTCTGGTGCCAGATATGTACTTTTTGTAATCTCCTCATTCATTGTCATGCCAAACAGACAGAAGAGTTAGCTGAAGCACATATTATTCTGGACCAGGCTAGGATAGGAGTTGGAAGGCAAACAGGAGAGTGACTGCTGGACAAGGCCTTCTCTGTGACACTTGTGTTAGCGAGGAGGCAGAGGCAGAGGCTGCATCTGCAGAGAGTCGTAGGTGTCCTTGCTGGCTTTACTCAAATCCTGGGAGAGAGAGGGGAGGAGACAGTTAGCTGTCAGTTACAGTTAACCCAAACCGATCTTTGCCACCTTGCCCTATCCACTGTCCCCTCAAAATGAACAGAGAGGCCAATGGTGAAAGCAGTTGATAATAGTAGTGCTAACGATGACCATTCTCCTCAGTTTCTTCTTTTTTTTATTTTTTAAATGTATTTTAATCAAACATGGACTTTGATTGGTTGATCGGAGGAATGCCACTCACCTGGTATACCTGCTCGTTCTTGTTTCTGCGGCGCTGCTGAGAGAAAGAAAAGCCTCCGTCAGCACAGAACACGCTAACTATCTTATCTTGTCATCTCTATGCTGACCGCTTAAACCTCACGCCTCACTCATATTTTTCAAATCTCTTTCTTTTCATCTCTCTCCATTCCTCAGTAAACCCAAACCACACCCCCAACATCTGCATCAGCAGTAATATGCTGAAAGATAAACTACCCACCTTTTTATTTTCATGAAAAGGGGTCCCGACTACTAGGCTAGGGAAGCGTATTTTTGCATTAGGCTTTAACCACCTATTTGTATTTTTACCACTGCACAGTCAGCCCTATTAGGCTACATGTTTAAAAACACTCACATCATTCTTCACTTCAATCCTGTTGTAGGTGTCGTCTGTCTTGCCCTTTGGGTTGAGACGCTGGAAAGGAAACATACAGTGCATAGAGTTATAATGGGGACATTTCTAGCTTTAATTGAATCCACCTCCTGTTCTCCTGTGTGTGTGTGTGTGTGTGTGTGTGTGTGTGTGTGTGTGTGTGTGTGTGTGTGTGTGTGTGTGTGTGTGTGTGTGTGTGTGTATGTGTATGTGTATGACATTTCTTGAGGTAAGCATAGTTAATCCATTGGAGGCCCTTACCGTGTAAGTGTCATTATCATTGTGGCCCTGTAAAGAACAACATGCATAGAAATACAATATAATAAGGCTTTGGTGGATCATTGAAACATAGCAGACAAATGTTTTGTCATATTATATTCTGCCAAATACAGAACACATGCGTGTCCATGCACGCATAGTGGCGTACATGCGCACAGGCACACATCGCTGCTTCTCACCCCACGTCCGCTCTCTGGGTCTCTGGGTCTTTGTAGGTGTCCATAACCACCATCAGCACTATGGTCCTTCAGGTCCTAAATTACACACACACCAAAAGTGTCCAAAACATCTTTACTATATTAGCGGCAGTTATCTGCACATGCACACGCACACGCACACGCACACGCACACGCACACAGCAAGCCAGATAAGTTAAGGTCTCAGTTAAGGCTCAGCCACTTACAGTGTAGACAGATTCTTCCTCAGCACTGCCCATTGGTTTGAAGAACTACAACAGAAGGGGAGGGAGAGAGCAGGGGAAAGAGAGAGAGATAGAGAAAATGAGAAAGATGTCAGATAAATCAAGCTTGATATCACCATTAGCCCCAGTGAGTTGGGAAATACAATCAGTCAACTAACAACAGATGCATCGTATCTGTGGCGAGGTCAAATGAACGTACTCTCTCGCGCACGAACATTCCGGTGATGAAGAGTCCGTAGAGCAGGAGGAAGCCATCCAGGATGTAGCAGAGTCTGGGGTCATACAGCGGGGTAACTGCCTCTGCAGGGGGAGAGAGGTCACGACAATCATGTCACCCATGCAAAAATGACCACATTCCAAGTTGATTGGATTGATGTATGGCTAATAAACCAGTGTTTGGTTGTGTTCCAGGTGGCCTGTGTTGCAGCCGGGCTGTGCAGCACAGCAGATTGCTCTATCATATTTATGTGGTTACCGAGATGTTTAACACTTATCCAGGTGTTGTGAGATCTAGTGTTCTGTACTGCGCAGCATGACAAGCAATGTAGATCTGAACACAACCATTGTCTTACTTTGAGGTGCTGCACGTTAAAAAATAATGTTAAGATTCAAATTAGAACGATTCTGCTTTGCACACACGCTTCAAGCATAGTTTTCTCTCAAAATACAATTTCTGTAAGTAACTACATAACTTCACTCGAGTCGATACACCAACTAGGATGGACTCAATAAGTGTCTTGGTGTATCAACTGGAGTGAAGGTGTGAGGTTAATCACAGAAATGTGATTTTCTGACTAGCCGTTAAATCCTTTATTAGGCGATGTTTTGGTGAAGTAGATATTTTTGCCCTTACTGTAGGTGTAGGATCGTCTGAAAAATAAGCTGACTTCAAATCAGTCACAGTTGCTCTAATGTGAGCACCGTGGCTTGTACTAAAAGAGGTTTAGGGGAAGCACAAACAGTCAGCTTGGGTACACTGTACACTGCCATTCTTTTGGCAACCCACCCCTCACTAGTAGGTTATGTCAAATGGGTGAACCGGAAGTAAGAAAAAATGTGGGTACGAGAGAGAGAGAAAGGCTGTTCTTATTTATCAGAGAGGTTGTCTTTGGGGGGGGGGGGGGGGGTCTGTCTGTTGTTGCAGGAACACCCAAACACTCACAGAGCCTCTGTCTTTCTGTTTTTCTCCCTCTGATTTACTGTACAGAAAACGTTTGTCCTCCATGCTCTCTCTCTTTCTTTCCTTCTCTTTCTCTGTCTGTGTATCAGTATGAGCTATGAGTGATGCAGTGTGGGTCGTGTGACTCTAAGCCTCTCTGTGGTCTGTGTGAGCCGAGCTGTATCTAGCTCAGTGGTTTCCTCAGTTGCAGCTCGCTCTGAGTCTGAGGTGGTGTAACTGCCTCTATGAACCCCAGGTGTGTGTGTGTGTGTGTGTGTGTGTGTGTGTGTGTGTGTGTGTGTCTGTGTGTGTGTGTGTGTGTTTCTGTGTGTGGGAGAGAGATGGAGCGCAAGGGGGCCACGGCTGCTACTCTTACTTCACTGTCAGCGGTGAAAAAAGACATCAAACAGTAGCTTTTCCCAACCTGTTCTGCTATTCAACCTGAGCCTCACACAAATACTGATGTGTTAGCACATGAGAGGTTGTGCATAGCTAACTTCCCATTGTGATAGAGGGTCAGATATTGTTTCTTTTCTCTGACGGTTATGATTAGGATTGGGGTTAGGGTCACTGTATCTGATCCTCGACCTGTAGTTGGGGAAAAACGTCCACCCTGAACACATTGGTGCACATGTGCAGTATATAGTATGCCACTCCTCCTGTTACTTATCTTAACTCCACCATATGTCTCTCCCACTAACATAAACAAACACACACACACACACACACACACACACACACACACACACACACAATTTTGTCTGTGGTTAACAACAGGATCTTTATGGTCACCACACAAGATTTTGTCTCTGGTTAACAGTAGGATCTTTTATTAATCTTTATGGTCACCACCCCTGACTCAGAGGATTTCTCTGTCAGTTCCAGGAAATCATATGTAATCATATCTGAAAACGGTTTGGCCCTGCTCAAGTCAGAGACCTGATAAGGATGTAGTCTGGCCTCAGAAGAGTGTGGGGGAACAGCTCATCAGAATAAACCTGGAATTTTCAGACCACTATATTTAAAGTGTTAGATGTGATATTATGCATGATTAGATTAATTAATTACTACTTTTAGCATGATATCATAAATTCTAAACTCATTCATTCAAGTACAGTAGCCCACCATTCAGATGTGCATTAAAGATTACAAACTAAAAGCTCTGTCACTCCACTATTATGATAGTTTGATACTCATAAACAACAATTCAAAACCTATTTTGGCCCTCTGTGCATGACGCAATGTTTTTGGTAGGAGCCTTGTTTCAACTATGACTAACAATGTCAGGGTCGCGGCTGTGGTCCCCTCAACACCTTCCTCCCCTCTGACCACAGGTTGTTGGGTTGGCTTCAGACATGCTGCATTGATAAGTTCGATATTCAAAATTACAGCTTTGCCCGTCTAAACCAGTGGAGGCTGTTGGAGGCAGAAATCGTAGGAGGGGCTCATTGTAATGCATGGAACAGATCAAACGTTCTGTCTTACCTTAATGGACAACTGTCTGTCCTAGATGGCCATATACTGTACTATTATATATATTATATATTAACTATTTGTGTTCTGTGTCATCCATACTCTGAACTCTTTGATGTTGTTGCTCTGTCTTCATTCATTTGACAACTGTCTGGCCTAGATGGTCATATGAACTTTTGTGTTACTGTAACGTCCACCATATCTAAATGGGCACTGTCTGGCCTAGACTGTCTGTGCAGCCCTTAGGTTGAACTTAATTGGTATATTCTGGTGTGGTTAGCATCCCCCAAGGCAAAAAGGTTTAAATATGTAACAGTTTATGCAACATCTGTAAATAATAAAGCACTTAAGACCACTTTGTACCAATGCTTCTTCATTTTACCTTTGACATTACAAAAGGATCATTTGTTTTCTGTATTACTTCATATCCTCCGATCTCAGTTAGCTTTGTCTATTGCAAAGTAACATTGGGTGGGACAGTCTCTCCCTATGAAAAAAGCTGACTTAAATAAATATGAATTGTAGATTAAAAAAACAACCCTTTCTTCTAAATAAGCTTTAAGATGTAGAGTGTGTTAACACTCCACTCCGTGTCCATTTGTTGTCAGCATTACATTTGTTGTTCCCATTTAACACTTTCTATGAAGCCACACATACAACACATTATAACTCATTATAGGCATATATAATGCATTATAATGATTCATAATATATCATAATATGCTATGTCTGTCTATAAGACTTTTTTACGGAAAATGCTCAGGATCATTATGAGATGATATAAGACGTTGAAAATTGCGAATGGATTCCATATTACAAAAGCCTTTGAATGCAGGGTTAAAAGAACTCATGTATGAAGGAAAATACCTGCCCTCACTAGAAATGCTCTTCAATTATGTAATGCATTGCAGCAGCGGTCAAGAACGGATACGTTTGGCTGAAGAAGGCTAGAAATCGAGTAGAGGTCAATTCTGTCCAGATTTAAGTTAAGTAAGTATTCAGGACCTGTTCACATCTGACAGGAATTTAAATGCAGCGGTTACCAACAGATGTAAAACATAGTCAAGTTATACCAAAAGATAGATATAGATGTGTCACCATTTTTTCACCGCAAGGTGAGTGTGTGTTCTTTGTGTGTGTGTGTGTGTGTGTGTGTGTGTGTGTAAAGGGCAAGGGCTACAGCGGAAGTAGTGCCGGCTCAGATGCATGTCTCAGACTACTGCAGCTAGGGTCTACTGGTCCAGTTATAGAAACACATGTGTTTGATACCATTCCTCATTCTGTTCTATGCATTACGATGAGCCTGTCCTCCAATTTCTACCTCCACCAGCCTCCACTGTTATAGACTACTGTACATAATCACACTAAACAAGGGTATTGAGTGCTGATATTCAAAGCCATGCTGGAACATTTTATATGAGTCATATAGGGGTGGTTTCCTGGGCAGAGATTAAACCTAAACCTAGACTAATTTGCATTTTTTTTAAATGAACTAAAATTGTATTTCTTAGACATGTTTTAAAATACTCCAAGACTTTCACTCATCAGCATTTAATAAATCTGATTTCCGAACCCTAACCCTAACCCTAGAGCTGATGCAGAACTAAGTGACGTCTTAAATTAGACCTTGAAGGAGGTAGGTTTAACTTCAGATTAGTGCAGTTCGTCAATGGCAACGTTAATAAATAACCTATGAACACCACAGAGGGCAATCATTATAGACATGCAATCAAGTCCAGGATTAAATGGCTTCATCTGCTTTTTCATTTGTTTTGAATTCATGCAAACTGTAGTTTAGGTTTTTATATACTTTGCTTCAGTTATGGCATGTTTCGACACAGTTAGCCTCAAGGTTTGCTTATTTCAAATTAACAAACGATTTTGAATGTTTTCTCTTCATCTCTGCTTTGTTTGGCCTCTCCATGACAAACAAATGCAGTTTTGTGTTCAATCCCATGATTTTGGAGCAACCTCACACAGACCATCTCATTAATCCTTACTTATTTTAGTCAGGGACTAACAGTTCAGAACTAAGTGATCAGAAGTTAAGTGTTGTTTCAGAAAGCAAATGACTTTACTCTGGGTTCATTTAAATAGTATATATAGTTGAAGAAGACTTTGGCATCATGAATAGTAGGTGATGAGGCTGATGCAATATGTTTTCATACAGTTTATCTCCAACTGCAGGGTATTATCTTTAACATAAGACTGACATTTTCTTCTCATAGATATTTGTCAGTGTGACGTCAACATTTGTCACTTCTTGACAGAGCTTTACAGGAAAGAGAAACAAGTGGGTGTACATATGTTTGAATGAATCCCTTTTTAAAGTGATACTCAGCAATGCTGATATATGCCATCGAGTGATGCGAATTCACCCACGAACAACCATCTGTTTTGAAGTGATGAAATTTCCACTCAGCTCTTGAACGGAGACTCAAAACACAGTTTTTGTTTGTGTTGCTTAATTATATGAATGAGTGGTAAAATGTATGCCGTTAATTTTTCCACGATTGCTGATCTGTCTTTTGGTGCAATTTGAAAATTGTGCAATGACAGCAGTTACATTCATCACAAAAGACAAACTTTAATAAATTTGTCTGGCTTATGTAGATAACAACACATAAGTAATTCAAATTAATTTGAAGCTACAACTAAATACTGTATTGTTGGTTCTGTACAAATGAAATTATCACTTCATGGCAATTTCAGCTGTCCCTTTTAAATTCAGAAAAAAACTAAACATAATATGTTAGATAGTCAGTGCAGAGAGAGAGAGAGAGAGAGAGAGAGAAAGAGAGAGAGAGAGACATATGACAAAAGGTTAAAGCTAAATGTGCAAATTCAAAATAATAATCACTGCATTGACGCACTGAAATAAATACTTCATAAAAATGCAATATAAATAATTACATAATATACATATAAACCCATTATGTTGATTCAGATCTTTTGGACCTGCCAAGGCAATATTTGTTGACAAAGAGTATTAGTAGTATCACCTTATTTTTTTAAACTGTTGTTCATAGTAGAGAGGTAACAGAAAGCCCTCCTACATGGTACTGTAAGAGTGGGATATGTGTGAGAGAGAACCCCAACCCATTATGGTAATCCGCTTCCACACCAACACTTCTTGCTCTATGGCTACAAAAACAAGGATTCCCCAAAATGACACAACTGTCAGACAGGCAGAGAGGAAAACATGACTGTAGCTTATCTCATGCTCTCTGGCTTTTGAATACTGGATGCACACACAAAAAAAAAAGCTAAAGCGTGCTCGCATCACACACACAGACACGCTATAAATAATGTACACCATATATTAATAATGTACACCACACCATACTTTAAAGATAAAGGACTTGAGGTGAGCAAGTATGTCATGGTTATTCATACATCTTCATCACTGCTGTCCTGCTATTCTATGAAAGGACAATCCACTGAATGCAGAACGCCAACTGCAGTATTTGTAAAACTCTGTGCTGAAGAAGGCTTGACGCTGAAACAAGTACACAGGGACTATGCTGATGATGCATGAAACCGTCATTTATTTTTCTATTTGAGATATGCTGCCGGTATTATTTACTTATTGCCTACCACAGTAACCGTTAACAGTATTATTACATAGGTTATTTAATTCACAAATTGCTGAATTGTGTCTAAAAGGGCTATTGTGTGACAGGGCCCCTTGCACCAGCGCACTGACAAACCAATATCCTCAACCCTGCAGAAATAAGAAACACATCTTGTTATTGTGTTTTTATCTTTATATTTTGGGTCATGTGTCATGTTCATATTCAGTTGTTGGGAGGCCTCGACAACCCAGCTTTTAGTCACAAGGGGCAAGGATACAGTGCCTCCACAATTTCAGTACACAATTATACTTGTGTGTTTTTACATCACGTTCTAAGAGTGGCATGATCTAAAAGACATCTCCATCTCATGTAGTCTTTGCCTCTGAGAGAACCTGCTCACACATAGCTACTGTACAATATACATAGGCCTAAACTTGTGGAAGACAACATTGCCAACATTGTTTCGATGATACTGTATACACCGATATTTTATGTTTGGTTCCTTCTACCGTATAACTTAATTTGAGTGCAAAACTGCCGGTATTTGTTTTAGTAACACATATCATGCAGTTTCATTCTGCTCTATGAATGCATCTATAAAGTGCTATCACTATGTTATAACTATTTATTACACTAACATTTGTCATGTGATGTTCATGGACCTAGAAGCACTGGACTATAAGGGGTGGTTTCCTGCTTGCAGATCTAGCCTATTATTGGGCTAAATGACACTTTAAATAGAGATATTCAATTGAAATGGCTTTTTAGTCTAGGACTAGACTTAATCTTGGTCCGGGAAACTGTTCCTCAGTCCAATGCTGCAAGGTTGCCCAGTCACTGGGCTGGTTTCCCAGACAAAGATTATGCCTAGTCCTGGAACAAAGGGTAGGGGTGTGCCGAGTACTCGGACAAAACCTTTTATTTTTTTATTTACAGATTTCTTAGATATTATCCGTAATCGTAGAGGATTCCTTTCCATCTTAATATTATTAGTCAATTGGCCAGTTTAGCTGTCTGTAAATGAATGAGAGATGTGTGCAACGCGCCTGCTGCAATTTGTAAGGCGTAGTCGTGGCAGTCGCTAATATGCGTTCTGAGCATTCAAATCGCACTCGTGGTTGTCCGACCACAGATAGGCCCTATCAAGTCCTATTAAACGGATACGGATATAAATATAAAGACATACCCTTAATCTTCTCCATTGAAGATTTTAGTCTATGACTTTGTCTGTGTACAGGAAAAAACAGCCCTCTAAAGCCGGGCGGACACGACACATCTTTTGGTTCTACGGGCCACCGATCAGCTCCTACGCGCCCCCGATCATTCTAGGGGCCACCGATTTTTCAACCCTAAGAAAATATGAGTTCATTTAGAGTGAAATATAACAGCCTGCAAGTGTAAGCACATGCCGGTTCCCGACTTGCGGTTGATAGCTCTTACGGGCTCCTGGGCACTCTACAGGTGGCGTGCCCCAATCATTTTCTAATATATGATATATTGAATAATTCCGCCTCAGTTTCTCAAGTGTGAGTGATGCTCCGACTTGATGCGAGGCATATGTCCCGATTAGCTGCTCTAGCCAATTGGCCAGTTATTACATCCTACTGCTGTGGTAGCGTCGCCTGGTGTACCATACCGATTATCAATCAGTACAATTTGGCTTGACTAAATCGTCAAATGTGAGAGGCTGCGATGTTTAGAGCCCGTAGACTGGCCAAAAAACGTTTAGTGTATCCCAAGCATACGCTTAATGGTGCAATATATAGCTTTTTCCCCTTAAATATTTCTCAGTCATTGGCACACTTTGCACCTGCCAAGACCCTACCTTTCTCCCTGAATTTGCTTTTCGAAAATGTTCGAGATGTTTCTGGGCGTCTACCACTTGCTGTGGGCGTGTAACCTGCAACTAGCATGTGTGCCTCATTGGCTCCAGTACCTACTGCTTGGGAGCCGAAAGCATTTCTCAGTTTCAAGGTCATTTCACTAAGACATTCGCTGGATAAAAACGTAAAAATGATTGACAGATTAATTGTTTCAGTTAAAAGTAGAAAGAGGAGGAGACAATATTCTGAATTGTCATTGCAATTACCATTGCAGTGAAGACAGCATATGGTGCCTTTAATGCAATCCTGAATAGTGTGCCTTTAATGCAAATGCAGGGTTATTTGTTTTTCTATATCTTCCATAAACCTTCACAGATATGTTTTCGAAATGTGAGGTGTTAGAAATGCGCCACATTGCTGTGGGTTGCTCTGTTTTTCTTCAATATCTTTCATAAACTTTCACAGATATTTTTCAGAAATATTTCAGAGTTAAATGTATATGTGTGTACTTGTAACTACAAAGACCGAACTGTGATCATCTTTCATACACTGTAATATTATGGAACATCAGAATAACTATGGATAAACTCAAGCACTTAGGTTATCCGTGTTTAGTCCATTAAATGGAATTGGAAAAAAATGCAGAATTTCAGTCACTAAATCTGGTATAGTAAATCTAACACTTAGATATCCCTTTGATCGTATGGTAGGCAGTCAAAGAGGAAGAAGGCAGCCGACATTGAAGCCCAACTCAACATCAATGAGCCTTTGTCTATTCTGTTTGCCATTGGTGTACACAAATGCTACTAACACACATATTGTATATGAAAGCAAGTAGAAACACAACAACTTGATATCTGAGGATGAATCCAATAACCACCAGAGATTTGAAACAGCAAACTGCAATTGATAGAATTGAGAGATTGTCCCAGAAAATGCAATATAGATACAATACTCCCTTCTCTCTATGTGCCAATGTCAGGTAGCTCAGAGAGAGAATTGTTCTTCTGCAGGCCCTGACACTCAGCACCTGTGTGAGAATGTGGTACACTTCTGTTTTTCTCATCGCACACCTATATAGCTGTGTTTTGGTCTTTGTCTTGTCTTTTCCGCCTTAATCAAAGATGGCTGACTCTAGTTTAAAAAAAATGGAGAACACCGCCACAAGTCACATTTTACTCAGCTCGGAAGAAGAATCAGAATAAGTGGTACAACAACTCCATTTTAGTTTGTACCCAATACCCATAATGGCTTAATAATCATCCGTCACCAGTCATAAGCACAAACCCTTAATTCTACCCAAACACAATGTTGAGTTTCACCAAGATCATCTCCATGTGTAGAACATGGCAGAGCTGTTCATGGCTGTTCAGAGATATTCATGTTGTTAATGTCAAGTGTAATGCTTTGTTTAAATAGACTTCTAATCAGTCTTGTCAAAGACACTTTCAGAAAATTAATAACTGTGTATACCAACGCAACCCTTAATAACACCAATGTTGTGGGTTGGTTACAACGTTGGTGGGTTCATCATAAGGAGGGGGAGTCTGGGTGTAGGGGGGGTGACCCAAGGCCCATGGGATGTCTGATGGGGTCTTACCTGCGTAGGGAAGCCCAGTAGTCAGGACCAGCAGGGCTCCTGCCCTCTGAGGGTCCATCTTCCTCAATGGGTGCGGTCAAATGTGTCACTGACAACCTCTTCCGTCTCCTCTCTTTCTAGGCCTCAGGTGATGCTTGCCCTCCAGTTCTGGATTCTCGAGGACCACCTCTTTCTCTCTCTCTCTATATATATATATGTATATATATATCTCTCTCTGGGGTTCAGGGTGCAGTAGTGTCCTACCACACCAGCTGCCTGGGGCTCAGTGATGCCGCGACTTGCTGACAGCTTCTTGTCACTCCGTCTGGTGGCAGGAAGTGGCTTCGCTCTACTCCACCTGGTGACACAGACACACATACAGATACACACATACACATACATGGAGGCGTGCCCTTAATCCCGACTCGGTAAGCCGCTTCTTTGTACTTGGATGAGGTAATCTTGATTGAAAGGAAATAGGTGACCAAAGAGCTGTGTATTGTACAGTACACCCCTGAATGGCCCCTGAATATTTTTGGTCACTAAATCCTGTACTGGCACTTTCAATTCTCCATTTCCTTCAGATTAAAGAGGGAGAAGATAATGGCATAATAGGGCTTAGAGCACACACCAATAGCACACAGTACCTGTTCTCCCCAACTTGGCCTATTCTCTCCTGTTATCCCAATTGTCTGTCCCCCTACACTTTCCTACTGTCTCAACAGAATATTAAAAAAATACAGCCCCACCGCTTTAAAAAATAAAGAAATTATAATTTTCTGATGATGTAGACTGTATAGAGTTTAATTCTTTCATTTAACACTCCATTTCTTTATTTAAGAGGATGTATTTCATTAGAAAAAACACATTAGGGGGTGCTTAGTGGCATAGCACACTAATGCGCATACCACGTAATCGCATGGTTCCTGGTTCGATTCCGACCCCCGACATATCTTGCATGTCATTCCTCCTCTGTCTCCCATCCTTCCTGTCAATCTCTACTGTCTCTATCCCAATAAAGCAGAAATGCCCTAAAAACATATAAAAAAAATAAATAAAAATAAAACACATTATAAATGGACACACCAAGATATGGATAACTTTGAATATGTAATAATTGTAAAAGCTTGATTACATTCCTCACATGTAACCATTTACCCAGTTCTAATTTGTTTTATACAATTTTATTCAATATGATTTTTCTTTTTCATACAAATATATGGCTTCATGACAGCGACATGACAAGAAAATTATTAATTAAAAGTTTAATTTGGCTGTTGCAAATAGTGAAGGAAGCTAATTTGCCAAATGGACAATTTGACATTTCCAATGGGAGCTAAAGCAGCAACAAACCTGACCTACTTCAACACATGTACACACCTGGAGTAAACCCCCCCAAAATGACTTCTGAGTACAGAGGAAACTACCACCAGGCTCAATGAAATTAAAACTTTATTTATACAAATCATCAATTATTTCATTTACAAAAATATATATCAAGTCTGCATGAAAAGTTTGTTTTGCCAACTGATTATGGGTAAGGCTTCACAGTGCATTTCTGTAGCATGAACTGTATATCACATACGAAATTCCTCTAGAAAAAGCATGCTACAATTAATTACAATACCAGGAAATTCAGGAATTACAACACTGATTAAATAAAACAATTAAAACTGAATTAATCCAATTGCAGTGCATGCGTGCGATTAAATTTCTGCCTCGACTGGGACTGAATATCCATTAGATCTCTGCACATAGGACACATATACGGCAAATGGAAGATTTAAAAAAGGACAAAACTTATCCGTATATAATATACACTCACCGGAATACTATACTAATACTGGGTAGGGTCTCCATTTGCTATCAAAATTCTTTGTGGCAAGATGTTGGAAACATTCCTTTGAGATTCTGGTCCATGATGATATAATGGCATCACGCAATTCCTGCAGATTTTTCAGGGACACTTTCAAGCTGTGAATCTCCCATTCTACCACATCCCAAAGGTGTTCTATTGGATTCAGATCTGGTGACTGGGAAGGCCACTGAAGAACACTGAACTCATTGTCATGTTCATGAAACCAGTTTGAGACGACTTTTGCTTTGTGACATGGTGCATTATCATGCTGGAAGTAGCCATTAGAAGATGGGTAAATTGTGGCCATGAAGGGATGCACAAGGTCAGCAACAATACTCAAATAGGCTGTGGCATTCAAGCGATGACTGATCCCAAAGTGTGCCAAGAAAACATTGCCCACACCATTACACCACCTCCACCATGAGAAGGTGTACAGGTGTTCCACCACCTCCACCATGAGAAGGTGTACAGGTGTTCCTAATAAAGTACTCAGTGAGTGTATACGCTAATAAAAACACACTCATTAGTTTTACATCCAACTTTCATCAGGGGTATATTGAATGAGGTGAAACGTTGAGAAGGTATTTATCTACAATGTAATTTATATAGCAGACATGACTCCCTCGTCCACATGACAAACACTCATACCTGTTCTACAAAGCATATTTCAACCTGAACATTTTGTAATATTCCATCCTCCTGAACCAGCCCCTGAAGTGTTTCTCTGTGAGAATTCCAGGTATTGTACCAAACGGCTTTTGCACCCTCATATGGTAAAACAGCAATACTGCAGTCACTGAATGTTTTGAGTGAGAAGATGATGCTATCAGTTGTTACAGAACAGACATATCCAACTCATTAACAAAAATGCAGTCCTTAATAACTATCAAAGTGATTATATAGCACAACCAGAGCTTCCTATATATATTACCTGTTCACTCATTTAATAACACACTCTGATTATTCAAACATACTGTAGCCATAGGCTTCAAACTGGTGGCTTATGGGCCAAAACAATAGCCATTATTGGTCAACTAGAGCACGCAAAGAGTCTTCATTGGGCAGAATATTGCTCAGCAGGCCTCTAGACCAGACTCACTTTGAAGGCACTTGGGATTTCACACATGCACCGACTATGGTGTCTGTCCTCCTGTAAAGTCAAAAGACAGAAAAATACAGCAGTCAGTGCCCCTGTAAGGCCATTGTAAAAATAAAATAAATTGTTCGTACACTTATGTGTACAATGAGTGCTGTGCCTTACTTCATTACTGACAATAAACCAAACGTATGACACATTGAACTCCATGCCATGACACTCTTCAACTGAGACTTTGATCCAACGGTTTGCTGTAGACCAATCAGCTATGAATACTATAGCATAGTCACGAGGAGAGCATTCATACTCACTGTGGTGCTTCTTGTAGGGAGTGGCCTTGAAGTACTCTTCTGGGGTGACTGTTTTTATACCTCCAAAGTAGTCCAACACCCAAACCTTGGTAATGTTCATCTTGGCGAAGAACCAGCCGTGGTCTGTGGGCCATTCCACCATCTCTGGGTGGCGGCTGAACAGGGCTTTCTTGGCAAACACAGCCTCTGTGCCGTTCACCTGAAACAAAGTAGGGTTCATGACCATCAACTTGCAACACAGGTAAGTGATTAAACGTATTAAACACAAATATGTGTACTTAAAGACTATATGTGAAGGTCTGAGACTGTGTGGAAATGTTGCACATGACATTTCCCATTTGATGTCTTGGAAATCTGCGTGACAATGAAAAGGACTGTTTCTGTGTGTGTGTGTGTGTGTGTGTGTGTGTGTGTGTGTGTGTATTAGCCCCTTACCTCCACCACAGAGCCAGAGAGAATGATGTGTGCACAGAGGGGACTCTGAGGATCGAAGCCCTGGTTCTTACAGAAGTCTGTCTGGGCCAGGGACATGGAGAGAGAAGCCTGGGGATTCACCTGAGAGAGACACATGTATACTGAGTCAGCATTCCTCTTTATATCCATCACACAGGCTCTCACACGAGCCATAGGTTACATTAGCACACAGGGGTCAACAATGTGACATGAGTGGGCTCTCTGGTTCAGAGGGGCTACTACTACATATTCAGCATTGCATTTAGAAGTTTTCATCCTCAACTTCACACAAGTTGTGTACAGTCTAGTCCTAGCAAGTCAAATTCATTGTCGCTCTCAAAAGCCTGGAAGCGGTCAATGCATCGCCACAGTCATAAGACTAACATGATGACATATGAGAGACAGTCAGTGACAAAATTGCTTCGTCACTCCCCAAAAGCTGCTGAGTCATAGCACCAATGAGAGCATAATTCAACAACGCAACGAAAGGCTCTATAAAACATTAGAAACATATGGAAGATTGCCCTATTGTGTAGCACGTCTACTATGTAGAAAATCAATCGAGTTTTCATCAAATGTACAGAACAAGGCAAACATCACTCACCTCCAAATCCTGAACAGAGATCTCCAAATGGGTGAGGTACATGTAAGGCACCCCAGTGCCAAAACCGACCGGGCCGTCGCTGGTAGAAAACACATTGGAGAAGGGTTGTCCTTGCACAGGTTCGTGGGTTGATATTGTAGCCATAGACGCCCAGTTGCACTGGTTGGCGACGAATCTAGCCGTCCTGGCAACTTCCTCGTGCGGGGGTATTCTATACATATCGCAAGGAACTACGAAAATCAGTAGAAACACTGCAGCCAGCATTGTGTTCAACTTCATGATGCCTTCCATCGTCCTTCACAACAACAACAACGAAACGTGTAGCGCGTTTCAGACGAGACTTCACTCCAGGGTAAAAGCGAATGCAGCGGTCACATGATCGATAAGAATCGCGTTGTAAGACACGTGTTGACAGTTTCAGTTCAGATAGGGCACTTTGAGCACCTGATCTGCATTCTAGAAGTGGTGCCGAGTAGAGTAGTACCAGAAATTAATTGAAATGATTGAAACATATTTCTGTACAGTCCATTATTCTGGGGGCAATATTATTTCATCAGGGTAATTATGATATTAGAACAATTACAAACCCTTCTGGGGCAATACTATACCAAATATTATATGGTGATGATCGATATATATTTGATTCAAGATTCTTTATTTGGAAATGCAAAAGTGACAGTGCCACAGAGGAGTGCAACAATACATTTAAAATAAATACAGTATAAACAGCAGTATAAACAGCAATGTAAGCAATGTACACAATGGAATGACTATATACAAAGGCATTGACAGGTTGTCAGTACAGTTAATTACAGTGAAAGATGAGTCTACAATGGGTAATTATGTGTGTGCGTATGTGTTATGATGTCAGTGAGTGTGTGAGTGACTTGAGGGGGGCACTGGTGGGGTCGTCGTTGATGATCCTGATGGCATGGGGGAAGAAACTCAGTCTTAGCCGCTCTGTTCTTGCTGCATGACAGCGAAGGCGTTTGCCTGACCGCAGCAGCTGGAACGGGTGGTAAGGGTCCTTCATTATCCTGCAGGCTCTGGTCTTACACCTCCTGGTGTACAGGACATGGAGAGGGGGTGTTGGAGCTCCCATGGTCCTTTCTGCAAGGCGTACCACCCTCTGCAGAGCTCGCCTGTTTGTTAAGATTTACCATGTTTAAAAGCTAAATAAAGATTAACTTGGGCGCTCTTATTTTGTCACTTTGGATAAAAGCGTCAGCTAAATGGCATATATTATTATTATTATTATTATTATTATTATTAACATTCACCGGAAGTATGTGGGCGGAGTTCCACTGTTGGAGTTCAGATAAAACAGATGACGTAGGGAAAGAAGTTTCTCTGGAAGTTACTTGTGAGTCATGTTAATTCCATGTGGGGAAGCTCATACTGCCGAATGTTTACGGCGTTTTGAGTATTAGAATTAAATTACAGATACTTCTAAGGAATACTTCTAATCACGCACGCTCTCTCTCACACACACACACACAAACACGTTTGCTTCTAAATTATCTATCCAGCCACCAGAAACACGTATAGATTTCCTGGACACAGATTAAGACCAATCCGAGAAAACAATGCATCTTCAATGGAGATTTTCTATTGAAAAAAAGTTATTTAGCCCAGGACTAGGCTTAAACTGTGTCTGGGAAATAGGCCCAAAGAACTTTCTTGGTAGCATAGTCTTCCATTCGTACAGATTTGTTTGGTCAAGCTTGGGAAATGAGTTTGATAAACTGGGGAAATATTTGGCTGAACACCAGTAATATTCAATAGTATGCAGTGGCTTTGAACCATCTTCAGTTTTTAACTGTTTATTTGCTGGACATCATACAAAAATAATCAATCATTGCCAGATTAACAATGTACAAATGGTTGCAACACTTCAGAATTGTCCATAAAAGCCCTTCTTTGTGGCAACTAAATGGGTATTTTTTGTGGATTATAGGTATCCAAGGTAATTTAGCTTTATTCAGATCAGCAGTCCCTGGCAGCCATCACTGCCACACTGACATGAAACTTCCTGTTCTGGGGCACTTCCAGGGTTGTGAGAATAGTTCCAGGTCAACTCAGTCCCTGCTTTCACCACTCTGCAAGTAAAGAGTGAAACATCAATCTTGTAATGGACATTCAGAATAAATAAACAAGGACAAATAAGGCAACCTGAAAGAACACTTTCAATGTGGTGACTGGGAAACTTTGCCTTCCAGAATACATCCCTTGAGTAACCAGTATAAAACTACTTGAAGACAAACCAGAATTCATAAATATAGTGTCACTTCTATTTTATATTAGCAGTCACTAAGCCGCCTTGAAAATATTGTGAGGGTGCCTTAATTTCTTATCACTTTGATTTTAAAAACACTACCTACCCCACTAGAAAACAGACCTGGATCAAATACGCACCGATGCTTTTAAATACTTTATACAGCTGTTCTTGATTTAGTTTGCCCAGTACAATGGACCCAATGCAATCTCCAAGCTAAAGCAAGCACCCCTCAAATACTTCAAACTATTCGTGAAATGTATTTGACCCAGGTCTGCTAGAAAGTTGAGAGGGACAATACTGCAATAATATTATAGAGAAATACTTACTGGCTGGTAAAGAACGCGATGATGGGGAAGTTAGGGTCATGGGAATCAGTGAAGACACTCTGCACAAAGAGGTTGGGGTCACAGCTGTGCTGTAGAGCCGGAGACAAACAAGATCAGATGTCACAGGCAAGTAACCTCCCTCAGCGCAGCTGAAACGTTTATAGAATGGTGCTGAAGAGACTGAAGCAGTACTGTCAACAATGCAATAGTTAAATAGCACACAACATGTCATCATGTGTGTGATCACTAGACTTAACAGTACACAAGTGCAGAATTGCATGGGCTTCCATTGTCCAGTGCTAACATTAGCCATTATAGAGCCAAGCACAGTAATCATACAGACATTGTGGAAAGCATCCACCTCTAGGCTGGATGCCAGATCTGATTCATTGTTAGCCAACTCTTATTTTTAATCATTCTCACCTGTAACGAAAATAAGAAGAAAAATAAAGTTATTCTAAGTCAGTCTGACACTTACATTTATGAACCTCCCCACGTTCCCCTCCTTTGTAGCCTCCAGGTAATACAGGTGTTCCATTGGGTTCTTATGCTTTTTGGCACGCTTTGGGCTCGTCCCCATCGCCACTTCTTTCATGTCATGGATATCTTTCATATCCACTTCTTTCAAGACTGGCTCGGAATTCAACTCTGTCTCCTGCACCACCTTCTCTTGCTCCCTCTCCTCCTCAGACACCACACCTAGAAAAGAGGAACAGCGTCAACATGTCTGTGTGTATAATGTGTTCATTGATGAAACTTCAACTGAGTCCATAGGTTTGGAGAAAGATGTATTGTACATACATTGTATTGTATGTATTCAGTTGTCTCCCATGCCAAAGTGTATAGTACCTGTGAGAATGTGGCCTGGCTGTTGGCTTCCCACGATTACTGCTTGGACCTGAGGGAGATTTGTGTTAAAACAGGTATGCCACAATAAAACTATAAAAAAAATAAAAAATCTGGACATCTGAAGTCGTATACAGAACATACTACTGCTACGACTGCTCTTACTCCATACCACTGCTCTTCTGTACATATCTGTCTATACTGTTCATAATCTGTCTATACTGTTCATAATGCACATATCCTTATATTTTTCTTTTAATACTACTGTTAATACACTGCACATATCTGTACATACCTGTTTATACTGTTCATACGACACTCCATATTTATTCTGCTATTTACTCTAATGTTACTGTTAATACATATATACTGCTAGACTGCATTGCCTATACAGCTCATATGCTGCTTACACTGTTCATACTGCATCCTATTTATTCTGCTTATAATGCTACTACTAATTCAGATACTGCTTACACTGCACTACTCATACTATACTGCACTACCTGTATATACTGTTCACACTGCACTTTCTGCTTTTTTGCACTTCTGGTTAGACGCTAACTGCATTTCGTTGTCTCTGTACTTGTACTCTGCACAATGACAATAAAGTTGAATCTAATCTAATCTAATACTAGAGAGACACCAGTCCTTGGGGTTGGAGTCCATTACAAGTAAGACTCGTTGATTGAATTGGACATGGCATTTCTCTATATGACAATTCCAAAATTGACTGAAATTTAGATGGAACACACCCCACACGTGATGTCCATAGGAGTATGGTCATACTGCTTTATCAATGATTATGTAGCCAGTCTGGAGCATATCTAAAACGCTATTAGCCTTTTGTCTGAATAAATTGTGTGTAGACTGAGACTCTTGTCCTAAAGGGATAGTTCACTCTCCCTGAAGTTTTACCTTATACCTTATATTACCTTATATTTGACTTACTGACACATACCAAGAACCGATCACCATAGGGTGATCGGTTCTTCTAGACACTTTTTAAATCAGTTGGGTATTATCAAGCAATGTATGGGCATCTCCCGGTTAGCATGTTTGGCTATGCTAAAATTGATAACTGATTAACAACAGTAGATGAGGATTGACCTTGCCCTCGAGGGTGGGGTCCACTACAGACTGGAGGGGGTCCGTAGGCCTCTGGATGACAGGGACATGGAGAGGGGGAGAGGTGGGGGGCGAGGGCTCCAGAGGTTCCGAACGGGTTCGGCGCTCTTCCGCCGGCGCCAGCCACTCAGTCACCACCTCGACCTCGTCATCGGATGGAAGCTCTACCCTTGGACGTTTGTGTGGTGAGGGCTGGTTAGAGTGGTCTGAGTCAGAGCCTCGCCTGAGAACCATACCTAGGTAAAGGTGAAGAGACAGCCTACATTGTTTACATCCACCGTCAAGCATTGAGGAACAAGAGACGCTTGTCAGTCAGTCAGTCAGTCACTCTCTCTCTCTATCACTCACACACACAAGCTGACCAGCAAACATTCACACATCCAACCCTGCAAACATACTTATGCATGCACCCACCTGCATACGTGCATACGAAGGTGCCACAGTCAAGGTCATCACGGCAACGCACACCCCAGCCTTTGTCCCCGGTCTGGAAGACCTGCAGACGCACACGAAGACCGCGCTGGACCACGCGGTTCTGACACATACGGTCACACCCGCACCATGGACCACACTCGTACAGCCTAGCACAGAGACGCACAGAGACACACATCACACACACACACACACACACACACACACACACACACACACACACACACACACACACACACACACACACACACACCTCAAACGTTATGGCAGGCACTCACAGTGCACGCCATACCTGTAGAAAATACAATACAAAACATATACACAGAGCATGAAGACAGATATACTGTGTGTCTATGACAGGACCCACCAGCCCCACTCACCCTGCAGAAACGGGCTCAGACAATCTCTGGTAGGAGTAGTGTTGGTCTCTGGGGGTCAGCCTGACGCAGGCACAGGTGTCTTTGTCTGTGCAGCCGTCCATACAGTCGCAGCAGGTGGAGAAGAGCTGCCCGGCACTGAGAAAGCAACCGTGCGGCCAACGTTCCTTTCTGTAGCGGAACTCCTTGGGCCGCGCCCCTTCTTCCCCGACACACAGCTCCACCGGCATAGGCTCTGCCCCCCGGCTCAAGTCTCTGTCCGCAGGCCCAAGCTGTCGCTGTTGCTGTTGCAGAAACTCCAGCCGTACCAGGGGGTTAAAGGTGAAATCGTCCACTTGCAGGATGCCGTGACTCCCCGTCAGCAGCAGGAACTGCAGCACCTCCCCCGGAGAGTGCAGACTCCGCCCACAGGGTGCTTTGTAAACAACATCCTGCCCTGCATGCTCAGAACCCACCCCCTCCTCTGAATAGTCTGAGAACTCCCCCTCAGAGTCTTGTCTGGCCTCCAGGCCAAGGGGTACAGAACACAGGCGCTGGAAAGAACAGAGTAGGGGAACTCTCAGACGGTTGTCCCATCGAAAGTGATGGGCAGACTTGGGCAGGTTGGTCACACAGGCCTGGCTGCAGTCATGAGGTTGGTACGGGAGCTGAATGGTAATCAGTGGGGGCATGAGGTCCTCTCTGTTGACGTAGGAGGGTGACAGCGGGTCGACTGAGCCGTCAAAGCAAAGGGGTGAGGAAGGCTGGGGCGGTAGTGGAGTCTGGGGGCTGTCAGCCTCAGGGTCTGCTACAGAGAGGATGTCTGTGCAGCAAACACAAATATTGGGGTAGTTTTTAGGTTAGCAGCAAATAGTAGGTAATACAGTAGGTAACTTAACCTCATATTAGTTGAAATAGATTATAATAACAACCCATTTAAGAACATACCTGCACCAATAACCACCTCCACAAAAGAGTCATTCACGGGGGGAGCCGGCGTTCCAATCAATCCAGAATCCAATAATGTGATCATATTCATCCCCTGAACATATTCTACAATAAAGCAAATGATTAAATGTAAAAATGTAGTGGTATAATCCACTTTGTTTCTGTAAAATGAATGTAGCTAGCCGTGTGTGTGTGTGTGTGTGTGTGTGTGTGTGTGTGTGTGTGTGTGTGTGTGTGTGTGTGTGTGTGTGTGTGTGTGTGTGTGTGTGTGTGTGTGTGTGTGTGTGTGTGTATTGTACCTCTGTCTGTAGCAGTGCAGGTCTTGATTGCATTTCTCAGGATTACCAGATATTCACACAACTCATCAAAAGTCTGGTCCACATCTACCTGTATCCAGAACGACTTTGCCCTTGCTGATATCAGAACAAAGGCATTCAGAATTGGATTAGATCCATGAGCAAAAAAACATAATGATTTATGAATGGAAAATCAAACTCATTCTCACCAACTTGCTCTGTCCCCTCCATCCTCTATTGATGAATGGGCTAGTTATTCCATAGAATGCCGCAACAAATGTTGAGAGGAGCCACAACATTAAACATGCGCCTAATATTTAGCACACCCGCCTAATAGTGAAATCAAGAAAAATCTTGCTTCCATTGGGGAAATTAACTTACCCACAATGCCATTCACTGTTTTGTTTCTTTGAGTCTAGGTAGTAGATTATCGATCTAAAATCCAAGAAAAAAACGTAGGAAATAAGAAAATTGCTGCATTTAATTGGCATGTGTCACATGGATATGTATTAGGTATTTTATACACTATTCTAAGGCTAACGTTAGTCATTTCTATTGGATGTGACGATATTGATGAACACGGAGATGGCCATGGTGTTTATTCGCCGTTCTCTTGGATTTGACCCACTTCGACCACTGTAGAACTGAAGTGTGGCGGGGCACTTGTCAATAACCCGCTTTTAGAATATTTTTATTAGACTTACAGTATATTTAGCAACGAATGTCAAGATTGGATCTATAATTGTAATGTTTGTCATCTTGCGACTTGAGGGACGTGTGCACGCAGTCCCTGCGAGTGCACTGCGCGGCAATGACAGTCTATTGTTTACTACTGTCAGGCGATTATGTAGTGTACTTGCCAGTGTGGACCGTTACGTAGCCAGAACAAAATGTTTTATTCTGTAATTATTATCAGCACTGTGTTGTTGATGCACGCAGCAAGAACTACACCTTCTAAAGGGCGAGGAGCTAGCTATCTTTGCAGCTGCAGATATATGCAGACACGGTAAGGCAAGAACTGTTTCTTCGTTTGCCATATAATATTTGCCTGGTCTCTTTTCTCTGTTTGAATGCTGTACATTGTATCCCACCAATATGTATTCGTTATTAAACCAATAGAAGGAATGTCCAACTGTAGTTCTCGTCAACACACTTGGCATCTAAATGCGCAGTTTATTGCGCTTGTGTGCGGAAGGAACAGCTGTCCAGCTGTAATGACTCAGATGCGAAGGTGAGGCGCCACAGAATGTTGATAAAGCTGTATTACAACCAAATGTAATTTGGTTGGTTCTCATTTGCTGACTGCTTCTCTTTCTCTCTCTCTGACATGGGTCATGTTATTTATATATTTTGTTAGTGGGTCAACAAAAGCCTGGTTTTAAAAGGAAGGTGTGATTTTTCTGTGTATTCTTCCAGGGGAGAACTATAATAGGGGTACAGCATTGGGAGCTCTGTTGCGGGCACAGGCAGGATACACAGGCGGAGCTGTGCCACAGGAATGGAAGGAAGGTTTGCATAAATGCTCAGGAGCAAATCCACGAGATCCTGGAGGAGAGGAGAGGGAGACCAGGGACACACACACACGGATACATACTCATAGTAACACACATACATTGTCAATAAGGATACAAACACACACACACACACACACCATAAACAATATTGTAATACACAGACTAACCCTCACAGTCAAACATACATTTGATTTTATACTGAGAAACTTCTATACAGTATTTGACCAGACAGCATCAGGGTCCTCTACATTCCTCGCCTCTATTTGTTTGTGTTTGGAAAGTCAATCTGTTTACATCTTAGACATATACTCACCAGCCACTTTATTAGGTACACCTGGCTAGTACCGGGTTGGATCCCCTTTTGCCTTCAGAACTGCCTTAATTCTTTGTGGCATAGATTCAACAAGGTGCTGGAAACATTTCTCAGAGATTTTGGTACATTCAAGATTCAAGATTCAAGATTCAAAGTGTTTATTATCATATGCACAGTAGAAAACATGTTTCCCTGTACAACGAAATTCTTGCTTTGCTGTCCGCAGAATGCCAACCAATGTAAAATATACAATACTAAAGAATATACAATATATACTAAACAAATGTACAAGACAGCAAAATTTAAGGCATAAAATAAAATACATATTGACATGATAGCATCATTGCTGCAGATTTGTCGGCTGCACATCCATGATGCGAATCTCCCGTTCCACCACATCCCAAAGGTGCTCTATTGGATTGAGATCTGGTCACGTTGGAGGCCATTGAAGTACAGTGAACTCATTGTCATGTTCAAGAAACCAGTTTGAGATGATGTGAGCTTTGTGACATGGCGCGTTATCTTGCTGGAAGTAGCCATCAGAAGATGGGTACACTGTGGTCATAAAGGGATGGACATGGTCAGCAACAATACTCAGGTAGGCTGTGGCATTTAAACGATGCTCAATTGGTACTAAGGGGCCCAAAGTGTGCCAAGAAAATATCCCCCACACCATCAGATATTTGCGTTAACGAGCAGTTGAACAGGTGTACCTAATAAAGTGGCCAGTGTATGTATGTATGTATGTATGTATGTATGTATGTATGTATTGTTGTTGTTTTACAACCTTGTATTGCCTTAGGGACCCGCCCACTAGCTGCTGTGCACACAAACCATTTTGGTGTACTATGCAAAGAAAGAAAGTAAATGCCCTATTTCCCAGTCAAGCTCTTTGTTGGTTTACCCAGTAATATCTTATAGTCACTAGTAGTGGATTCAGTGTTGATCAGACTCAGATTTGATGATCAGAATCAGACTCTCCATAAATGACAGAAAAGCAATAACATGCAAACAGTAGCATGCACCAGTACTTCCACTCCTGGCAGTTTTCACATTTAGCTGCCTCACAATCGGCATTTGAAATGCATTAAATATGGAATTATTTTGCATTCATCTTCAATCTTTAGCACACTTTCAAAGGGTCTGATATGGGATTATGGACGTTTGGAATACTTTTTCAAGGCACTTTATATATTACACTGGAAGATATTTGGAATATGCTGACAGATAATATACACATGAAACAATGTATAGAATGTAATTTAAGTACAGTGTAATCCTATGCTGTTCTTTAGTATACCTTAGTCTACCTCTTGTTGTTTACCAAGCAGTGGCTTCCTTCAAGCATATCCATAAATGAAGCATTCATACTGACATAATTGATTATCTTGTCATTCTATGAAATTTGCTGCTTATCATCATGTTGATCATGAGCACTCAGACCAAACAAATTGTATGTTTCAACACCAGAGTTTGCCATTTTGTCCTCATCTCCCACCCCCCCCCCCTCCTAAAGCTCACGTCAAATTGAGTGGTCTCAATCCAAAATAAATTGAAATGTGCATCACAAATATTTTTTTTTCTTTTTTTTCAGATAACAAACTTTCAGACACCACATACAGCTAGCTCTGAAGTTGTTATAGACCTGTCTAAGGGCTGGGAATTGTAGTCCTGTCTGTTCTTCCTGTAACACCAGGTGTTTCGCTAGGTGGTCATGTGTGTTGGTAATCCAGAGGATACAGGTTCGAGACTTGTGAGCTCGGAGTGGGATGAAACAATACTGTTTGTGGCAGTATGACGCCTGTGTCATTGGAGCACTGGAGGTTCCCCTCAAGTGGAAGCATTCTACACATTCATTGCACTGATATGATTTCTCCTCTTATGGAAAACCAGGTGAACCTTCTGTCTGAAGCTCTTCCCACACTTCTCACAATGATATGGTTTCTCACCAGTGTGAATTCGCAGATGTTTTTTTAAATTATCTCTGCACTTAAAGCATTTAGAACAACAAGGGCATCTATATAGTTTTCTCCCTCTGTGAATCATCATATGAACTGCCAGGTGACCCTTCTGCGTAAAACTCTTCACACACTCTTTGCACACACATCGTTCCTCCCCAGTGTGAAGCCTCATATGGCCTTCCAAATTAGAATTAGGTGAGCGTTGTCCTTTCTTTGACCGTGTTGTCTTTGGTTTGAGTGGCTTTAACGCTGACAGCAGTCCTTCACTCTCCTCCCCATCTAGATGTTCAATCACTTCTGCAGAACAGTCTGGATTTACTGCAGAGTAGGGCTTAGAGTCAATGGTTGGTTCTAATACTCCATCATATCCACTAAGCTCTGTTTTGATCCGCTCACCTGTATTGTTGTTGGGTATAATGTCCCTTACTTCAGCCTCCACAGGTTGGGTTTGGTGCAGATGTGGGTCCTGATCATAGTCACTTTCTACACAGGGAGGAGGGAGAATGATGATGTCATTGGTATCAGTCTCTGGAAGCTGCTCTTCCTCTTTAAATGTGGGCTCTGCGTCCTTGAGCCCCAGATGGGGACACTCCTGCTCACATTGCTGTTGCTGAGGGGATCCTTCCTCTTCTGAAACAGGGAGAGATACCTGATGGAGGTCTGATCTATATAACTTTATCTCTGGTTTCAATACCAAATCCAGCAACTTCCGTAACCGTTCGTTCTCTTCTTTTGACCGGGAGATTTCTTGCTCGTATTCAACTATCGTTTGTTCAATTACCACCGATATCTCCACAGCAGCCGCTGTCAATCGCTGAGTAAGATACACATTTAACGACTGTAGTTTGGACATTTTGAAAGAATGCAAGCTAATGTTTCGCAGTTGTATGGCTCTGCAGCGCCTACCGAGATCCTATGAACTCATGAACACTTCCTCTTGTGTTTTTCGGCTCTCCAATAACGGGGGCAAAATGATTTCGCTTTAAAAAATATACCGCCACGTGCTGTATTGGAGTACTAGCTCATAAAAAATAAATAAATATCACCGTATAAACTCTTAGTCGAATCGCGCGCGCGGGTCACACTGGGTCAAACCCTCAATAATAATAATAATAATAATAATAATAATAATAATAATAATAATAATAATAATAATAATAATAACAATAACAATAATAATGATAACTTTATTTATATACCACCTTTCACAACAGTGTTACAAAGTGCTTTACAAGTGTAGGAAGAAAACGCAGTCAAACACAACACATTAAAAACAATAAGTAGATCTTCTCCTCCAATGCGTTTTCAGTAGGACGGGGGTGGAGGATGGAGGAGACGTGAGAAAATGCTATAGAATAGCATCTCCTACTGGTGCAAGAGCAGCAATGCAACTCTGCCTCAGCATTACGCAACATCACTTCTGAAGCCCACTGCCCTCTGTTTTCACAGCAGAGAGAGGAAATACTGACTTTTTTTGTGTGAGAGTTTGTGAAAGAGCCGAACTTTGACCGATTACTGAAAGAGCAGTAATGGCGTCGTGCATAGATACACTGAGAGTGAAGCTCCACCAAATTATCCTTCTGTCCCTCTGTATCCCAGCCTGCACTGGGGTCTCTAAAGGTGAGTTTGAGATCTGAGCAAGGAGTCTCCAGGGCCTTGTATAGAAATAACTGCCCTCCACTGTAGACCCTTGTGCAGATCAGAAAGATTGGATAAGTATAAGCAAAAAATACAAAAGAAATCACCTCGCCTTTTATGACTCAGTGAATGATGTGTATAGACTATATTTACAGTATTTGGTATTTTAAAAAGCATTTCAACTGGGTACACTAAATGTGCAATTATGTTACAGAGTTTTTATGTTGATAGTTTATCCAGTTGACACTTTAACATATCGTATTAACAACCAAACACCTAAAAAACTAATTTGATGGAGCTGAAGCTCTTTTTGAGTCTTTGCCAACTGGGTGTTTCTCCGAGTCTTGTTGATGCATCTTGGGAAGGTCACAAAATCAGGAAAACCTGTAGAAAAACTAGAAAACCTGAGACCTGTGGAAGATTGTTAGATGTGTGGACACTACTTTTATAACCAGGTGTGTTATGTGGGTGACAACCCCAGTGTTCCTGAACAGACCCGAGGCCAGTGGGGTGCTTCAACACCAACGCTTGCGACGTGCCAACTCCTTCCTGGAGGAGCTGAGGCTGGGCGACCTGGAGAGGGAGTGTCTGGAGGAGAAATGCTCCTACGAGGAAGCTCAGGAGATCTTCACGCTCCCTAAACAGTTGGTGAGTGAAAGAAGTGCTCAGAACTCCCTTGTTGGAGCTGGAGCCATTTAAGCAGATTCTGTGTATTATTGTCATGTAAACTTAGTCGCTCTACTATTATGGCTTCCAGTCTCTACTGAACCTGTTTTAGACCTACTGTGTAACAAATATGAATGAAATATGAATACTGTTAATAAAACAATTAACCTTGTCCCCAGGCTATTGTGCACAGGGCATATAAGCCTGGAATAACAAACCCTGGACTCAAACCTGGCCTTAGTGGGAGTGAATTTACTGATTAAAGTATCTGTTATTATTTGATTTCAGCGAATCACACGGCTGTGAGGCGTAGCTCCGAATCAGAAGCTTGTGATGTGCAAGCACTGGGGGAAGTGCTGTGGGAGATGATTGATGCAAAGTAAAGCTAATGGCTATGTGCCGTCTGTTTTCGACACTCTTTCTATTGGCTTAATGAAGGCCAAGTTTAATCCGTTGGTCCACCAGGCCATTCGCACATTTCGGGGGAAGTGTCTGGGAACGAGACTATAAAACAATTAACCAACAGACTTTGCCCAATTGTTCCCATAATAGTAGATTCCCTCTAATTTTACATTTACTATCTCCCCTTTCCTCCTTTTTTCAGGAGGAGTTCTGGAGGGGCTACTTAGGTAACGTATCTCTGGAGGAACAAAGACAGTTCATTAAAATTACAGTAACATTCAATATACACTCACTGAGCACTTTATTAATACTGCGTATTAATTTGCTGTCAAAACAGCCTCAATTCTTCGTGGCATTGATTCCACAAGATGTTGGAAACATTCCTTTGAGATTCTGGTCCATGATGACATGATTGCATCACGCAATTCCTGCAGATTTTTCAGGTGCACTTTCAAGCTGTGAATCTCCCGTTCTACAACATCCCAAAGGTGTTCTATTGGATTCAGATCTGGAGACTGGGAAGGCCACTGAAGAACACTGAACTCATTGTCATGTTCATGAAACCAGTTTAAGGCGACTTTTGCTTTGTGACATGCTGCATTATCATGCTGGAGGTAGCCATTAGAAGATGGGTAAATTGTGGCCATGAAGGGATGCACATGGTCAGCAACAATATGCAAATAGGCTGTGGCATTCAAGCGATGATTGATTGGTATTAACAGGCCCAAAGTGTGCCAAGAAAATATTCCCCACACCATTACACCACCTCCATCATGGGAAGGTGTACAGGTGTTCCTAATAAAAGTGCTCAGTGAGTGTATATCCTCTGTACATCGTGATGTTGGATCACCATTTAGCAGAAGTGATAAACCCAAATGTTATGGTGAATAGGACATTAATGCATCTACTCACAGAGGGCTCAATAACAGCTATTTATGTGGTAGCAATATTCTGCACTGGATGAAAGTGTCATGCTGCTGATGTGTTTAGACTGTATGTGTAGACCTAGTGGAAGGCTCAGTAAGGGGAAATCTAGGCTGCCGTCCGATTTTCCACCCTCCTGCTTTATGGTTGCCTTTGCTTACTCCTCCTCATTAACCAATCCAATGGTTTTAAACATGCATAAAGAGTCGTGAACAAATGCACACTTAAGTAAAAAAGATGGGGTAATGGACCACAGGTCCGTATTTCTGTCAATAGACGTGGATCATTGCGAGTCTGCACCTTGTTTAAACGGGGCAACCTGTGAGGATCAGATGAACACCTACATCTGTATATGTCTTCCTGGGTTTGAGGGACGCAACTGTGATAAAGGTAAGTCGAATATACCTGTATCTGTCTGAAATTGCACCTGTCTCTGAAGTTAGTTGTTACACACAGTGCAGCAAATGCAATACCTGCATTTAAAAGTCAAATAATATTTATCAAGCAAGGTTTTTCCCTTTTACGAAATGCCTTTTTGGAAGAGAGACCTGGAATGCATTTAATTCAAGGAAAATTGTTCACTCTCCTCTGCCCTTGTTCATTCCCCTTGTCAGTAGTTTCTATGACAATGTTCTCACCTATCTAGTCCTATTAGATCCCTGAAGGGGAATGAAGTGGAATCTCTTCTATACTGGTTTCCATTTCTTCTGTAATGGTGTACAGTATCTATCCTCTGTAGCAATGCAGACCTCTTACGGCTGCCTGTACAGAAATGGTGGATGCGAGCACTTCTGCAGGGAGTCTCTGGACCTGTCCCACAGCTGTCATTGTGCCCCTGGATACAGCCTGGGCAAGGACAACAGCAGCTGCCTACCTCAAGGTCTGTGTCACACTGAGTCAAACCCTCATAAGTACAAGCCCTGGGACCCATAGTTGTGTCTATATGAGCCCCTTTACTATTCAAGACAATATGATACAATTAGAATTTCAATTCATATCCTTTATTGACTGAGGTGAAATGGAACTGATGCCCATCCTGATTTTCAGGGCCTTCGCCAGTCAGTGCTATGTCAGTCAGCAAAATCCTACAGACCTCTTTAGTTATCTTAGTTTGTTTGGAGAGGAGAGTGTGTTGGTAGTGTGGTTGAAAACCCACTATGACTACCAGCACCTATTTCACTCCTCCTTTATTGTTCCACTCCTATCTTAATTCTGTATCCTCCTCTTAACCTCAATCACTCTTTCTCTTTTTTACTTAGTTCGCGTCCCCTGTGGAAGACCTATGGGGGTTTTAATCCCCCGAGTTGTAAAAGGCGAAGAGTGTCCTAAGGGACAGTGTCCCTGGCAGGTACTGAGCAGTATCACACAATATACAATAACACACACACACACACACAAACACACACACACACACAAACACACACACACATACTCTTCCTCTCTTCCTCTTTCTCTCCAGGCTCTGCTGGAGTACATGAATAATTATAAATGTGGAGGGATCATTCTGGCTCGACGGTGGATTCTCACAGCTGCCCACTGTGTGTGGCACACAGATGCCTCTACACTGAAGGTCACTGTGGGTAAGTGAGCAGCACAGCCCCCCTGCCAGGCTCCGCAGCTTCATTTTGAAATCATTTTGAACATGCTTGAAACATATACAGTAGAGCCAGGAGCTTTTCTTGGTCATGAAAACTTCTTCAAAATACATATGATACGAAAAGAAAGAAAACTATGAAATTCAATGTAGAATATACAGTAAGGTTGTAGAGAAGAGATGATAAAGAGCACTGCTTTGTTTATGTACAAATATCACAAGAATGCTCAGTGAAAACAAGGTTGAAACTGACGGCAAAACTATGTTGTGGCTTGAATGAAACAATAAGCCTGCATCAGAGATTAAGGCACTTGTGTGCTTTTTTTTTTTTTCCTCAAGCCACAACCTAGTTTTGTTTACAGTCTATACAGCAAAGTATTGAATGCGGTTTTCTCTGATGAATATCATGTGCAGCCAGTATCATACAGTAGTGCTTTCTCAACCCTCCAAGTAGCTCAATCATCACAACCCCCCCCACCTCCATCCTCTCTCTCTGTCTCTCTCTCTCTGTCTCTCTCTCTCTGTCTCTCTCTCTCTCCCCCTCTCTCTCTCTCTCTCTCTCTCTCCCCCTCTTTCTCTGTCTCCCCCTCTCTCTCTCTCTCCATCCTCTCTCTCTGTGTCCACTGACCCTGAGTTCCTCCTCCCAACTTCAAGGTGAACACGACCGTCAGAAGAAGGAGGGCACTGAGCAAACAAGGCAGGTGGCGAGGGTGCTGATCCACCCCCAGTACAACCACACTACCACCGACCGAGACATAGCGCTGCTGCTGCTCGAGAAAGCGGTGGAGCTGGGGCCCTTTGCTGTGCCTGTGTGTCTGTCTGCCTTGGACGGCTCCTTCGCGCGTACTCTGGGGGCCGTGCGCAGCTCGGTAGTGAGCGGTTGGGGCCGGCTGGCGCAGTCAGGGCCCGACTCTACACTGCTCCAGAGGCTGGAGGTACCCAGGGTCCCACTGCGAAATTGCCGCGCCCACTCAGGCCTCAATGTGACCAGGAACATGCTGTGTGCTGGGTTCAGGAAGGGGGGCAAGGACGCGTGCCAGGGGGACAGCGGAGGGCCGCTGGTTACCCGCTACAAGGACACCTGGTTCCTCACTGGCGTTGTGAGCTGGGGAAAGGGGTGTGCCCGTAAAGACTTCTACGGGATCTATACTCGCGTGGACAACTTCCTGGACTGGATTGATCAAACCATGGCCACTGGCTGAGAAGGGGAAGGTGTCAGCTGTACTCATCCTAAAACTAAAAGATGTCCATCAATGTAATCATGCACCACGCTATCAGAACTCAAATACAAAAAAAAAAAAAAATCTCAAAAGCAAACTAATAAAAAAATATATTGTATATTCTTCAATCCTATTCTAAATGTATGTGTGGTTATCAGAGGTTTTTAAGAAATAAAATTCATTTCTTCATTTATAAGATATTACTCCTAGTTTTTATAAGTAACATCAAGGATCACACACAAAGAGAGTCACTGAAAGGTACCATTTCCCTATGCCTTTCCTGTCACTACAATATACATCAACAGGGACATCATGTGTGAGGTCCGTTATCATGAAGCATTGAATTAGGGGGCAGAGCCTGCAGAGTGACAGTTTGTTGGGGGAGGTCCATTGTGACCACGTGCAAGGGGAGGGTCAGGGTCCTGGGGAGGATTTTGGCCAGACTTTGGACCTGTAAACTGAAGGGGACAGAGAGACAGACAGTGTGGCTGGATCTCCTGAGATTAGAGGTTTCATCATGTGGCTTTATGTCCTCTGTCTGGCCCTAAGCATCTGCTGTTGTCATTCAGCATCAGGTAAGATAGCATACTTATCTTACTGTGTGTGTCTGTGTGTGTGTGTGTGTGCCAGTACATAGACATCATAGGTTATTGAATCCTATGCATTAAGATAGGGAGTTGTTGTTGAGTGTGATGTATTTACAAATGTCTGTAGTTTCACTCAACAATAGCTGAACCTCTGGCTAATATTTTTAACATGACAATTCTCTGGTACCATTCCAAAATTCTGGAAGGCAGCCATTACAGCATACTCCCTCTTCATAAGGGGGTGATCACAGACTCTAATGATTACTGCCCTATCTCAACGCTTTCTTGCTTAGCAAAAATAATGTTCTTAATCAATTCTCAGATGCGGCCCTTTTTTTTTTTTCTGCTTACCCAGTTATAAATTACATTGTGATATCTCTGGATAAGAAAGAGCGTTGTGCAGCCCTCTATATTCACCTCTCTAAGGCTTTTTGATACTGTTGATCATGCCCTTTTATTACAGAAGTTATCTGCCATTGGTTGGGATCAGTCAGCCTGTAATTGGTTTCAAAATGACCTACAGGATGGAGTTGTAATAGCATCAGTTCTCAAACCATTACACTTGGTTTATCACTCTGCTCTGTGGTTCATCTCCAAGGACCCACCGTTGTCATTTTTAATTTAGGACCCCCTGCCTAAATAAAGTTGAATAATTGTGTACATGTTACTATTGTTCATAATACTTGCCTTGTAAGTAGGCGTGTGTAAAACATATCTGCCCAGAACACACATATTGTGTGTGTGTGTGTGTGTGTGTGTGTGTGTGTGTGTTTGTATGTGTGTGTGACTCTGCCTGTCTTGCAGTGTTCCTGGAGCGGGAGCGGGCCCATGGCCTCTTGATTCGTCTGAAACGGGCCAACTCAGGCTGGTTTGAGGAGCTCAAGAAAGGGGACCAGGAGCGCGAGTGCCTGGAGGAAAAGTGCTCCTACGAGGAGGCACGGGAAGTGTTTGAGCACAAAGAAACCACGGTCAGTGCCTTAGGCAGACCTAACATGACCATCAGTAAACCATGGTCAGCACATTAGACATAAGATAATTATGAGCGTGAAAATAATTATTGATAGCCTTAGTAAACTGTTCCTATTCCCTTCCTCTAGGATGAGTTCTGGAAAAAATACAATGGTAAGCTGTGGTCCCTCATGTTTGGTTTCTCACCATAAAGAGTCATCAATTAGTACTACAATTAACCTAAACCAACCTGCTGCAACTACATTTCCCAGCAATGGAACAACAACAATTTTCTGAATCTGAATCTACTGCTGAGTTCACTAATGTCCACTTCCTTCCTTGCAGTTCAAGACAGCTGTCAATCCAACCCATGTGTGAACAACGGAAACTGTTCCAGCCAATCGGGATCATCTTACGCCTGCTACTGTCCGCCTGGCTTCAGTGGGCGTAACTGCCAGCAAGGTAAAATCACTCAAAGAGAAAAGTTCTGGCGGAAACCAGTTTCCAGTTTCTACTGAACATTATACACTTGTTGATGAAGTCATCACTTTCTCTGGCCTCAGAATCCAAGGCGATCCCTCACTCTTGCTTGCATGAGAATGGGGGTTGCAAGCACTTCTGCGAGGAGGACGGGAGGAGACGCAACTGCTCATGTGCAGACGGCTATTTCCTGGGAACTGATGGACAGAGTTGCTTGACTCAAGGTGGGAGGTTTCAAGATCATGATTTCAGTGTGACATTAAGCGTGACATTGTAAACAGTGTATATGTCATTTAGAATTATTTAGGTGTATGGTGTGCATTTAAATATGTAATCGTGGGTACACGAGTATGAATAGGATCTTGAGTATGGCGACAGTGAGAACAGCAACACCTATAAATTCTGTGATCCACTTGTTCTGACGATCCACTTATGAATCCATTGTGGTACTGTATAATTTTGTTATATGACATAACACGATCTTTGTCTATCTTATATCTGACCTGTGGCCCACTCTTTGCTCCAGAGACAATTGCCTGTGGGATGATCCCTGTCCAGCAGGGCAATGCCCCAGAGAAAGAATACAATGGGCGCATCGTGGGGGGCACTGTGTGCCCTAAGGGTCACTGCCCCTGGCAGGTAAAACAAAGGCCCTTGAGGTCAAACTCAATCATCAGAATGTACTGTTACAACTACACTAACATGAGCTGTCACAACAGTACAAGGTCAGCAGTTAAGTAGTGAATATCCAGTACTAAAAGATTGAAAAATAAAATGTTAATGTATTGAGTTGAGTTTTACAATGATGGTTTATCCAGTTTACATTTTAACCTTGTGTTGTTGTGGCATTTGCATATTGACAACCAAACACCTAAAAAAACTATTTTGATGGAGCTGAAGCTCTTTTTTAGTCTTTGCCAACTGGGTGTGTTTCTCCAGGTCTTGTTGATGCAACATGGGAAGGGCTTCTGTGGAGGAGTGATATACAAACCCACTTGGATCCTCACAGCTTCACACTGCTTGGAGCGTGTCAACATCAATCTCCTGAGGGTGGTTGCAGGTATGGGCTGTGCATATGGACCAGTTCAGAGATATGCATGCCAATGACAATTCCTGTATGCACCATGCAGGTTGCATGTTTAATCCTCAGTTGTTGCGTGCGTACGTGCATGTGTGTGTACAGGTGAACACAACACAGAAATAAACGAGGGTACTGAGCAGGTGCTGGAGGTGGAGGAGATCATCATGCACGAGGGCTACATTGAACAGACAGCGGACAGCGACATTGCCCTGCTGCGGCTCAAGCAGCCCATTACCATCACACCCTTTGCCGTTCCCGCGTGCCTGCCCACCCGCTCAATGGCTGAGCGTGAGCTTTGGGCCATCAACTTGCACACAGTGAGTGGCTGGGGCCGAATCAACGAGAACGGACTCACCTCGCACCTCCTCCGACGGCTGCAGGTGCCCCGCATCCGCACCCAGGATTGTGTGGAGAAGACCGGCTTTGTGCTTACCACTAACATGTTCTGCGCTGGCTACACTGAGGGCAGACAGGACTCTTGCAAGGGTGACAGCGGCGGCCCTCTGGTCACCCTCTACAAGGACACCATATTCCTGCTGGGCATTGTCAGCTGGGGGAAGGGTTGCGCCCGGCCAGGAAACTATGGGGTATACACCCGTGTGTCCAACTATCTGGACTGGATCCACAACCACACGACAGTGAAGAATCAGAATACCACAGCAGCCACATAGTCCAGACTAATCCAACATGAGTCTTATGTGTATCACAGGAGTAGAGCTGAGCCCACAAGTCTGCTGGTTTAACGAGTACAGCTTTGCATCATACTGAGCGTTTTTGATCAAAGTGTTTATATTTAACATGGCTGATGCTTAAACTACATTTCTAGTGACCTCTGTATGTTCATTGACTTAATAAATATATTTACTTTTGAAATAGGAAAGAAATTATTATCAGTGACTCTTCCATTTTCATGTGTCATTTATGTCCGTAAATTCATTGATTTTAGTAAGAGGGAAACAAACAGTAAGTGACCAACACTGTAAAACTCAATTGTCACAGAAGAAAGAAAACAGGGGCACTGAAGAAGTTCTAAAAATGTGAAATCAAGTCGAAATTTTTTGTGTAAAGTGATTCACCATCACTATGGTTCTTGTTAATTGCGCAAGAGTTAGAACTAGTCTGAAATTATGTTGAACACACAAAGGTAAATCAAAACCAAGCTGAAATAATCTTAGAGATAAAGAGATTGGTTTGGATAACCACATTTCTCAAAAAACATGTATTCACACACCAGATGTGGTAACTATTCGGCCTGTTGACCCCTATAGAGGAGTGGGAGTGGACATCTGTGTGCTGACCTGCTTAAACCTCTGCAGCACTGTAGACTGAACGTTTCCCTCAAGGCCCTTGGGTGATTCTCTGCAATCACGATGCTGTTGAAAACCCTTTGCGCGATCTGGACTGTTTCAAATGTAATTTCTGCTGCAGGTAAGTTTTTTAAAGCTATATGCCATTTAACTGAAGCTTTTATCCAAAGCGATTTACATTGCAGTGAGTGCATACATGTTTCAATATATATATGGTCCTAGCAGGAATCAAACCCACAACCTTAGCGTTGTTAACGCCATTCTCTACCAACTGAGCCACAGAGGACCAAGCTCATAGAAAGCCTATGTTAAAGGACGTTTTTTGAATATTTTTTCAGACGAATCAAATTTGAGTTGTTTCTTTGTGTTTATTTTCCATTGCTGTCTGTCGACACGAAAGTTTTCCTGGAGAGAGATGATGCGCACGTCGTCCTTCTCAGATCCAGACGCGCCAATAGTGGTTTCCTAGAGGAGATGAAACAGGGCAACCTCGAGCGCGAATGTGTTGAGGAAATATGCGACTATGAAGAGGCTCGTGAGATTTTTGAGGACGATGACAAAACGGTAGCTTAATGTGCCTAGAGTACATTTTGTGATTGATTTATCGTTGTCATGTATTCGAATTTTCATTTTAATTGTTGAAATATGAGCTTTGTTAACTCTTTCAGGTGTGCAAATAAACTCTTGTTATGGTTTGTTTTTACAGAACCAGTATTGGTTGACATACAGTGGTGAGTGGTGTTTGTGAATTGTTATCAGGGAATACCTCATTGGTAGTAAGTCAAAAAGTAGCTTTATCAATGATCAATACCTTAGGCTTGTTTTGTATTTGTATTGAGAACCTTTTGGAATCTTTGAAACTAACCTTGTCTAAACATATTGAATGATTGAGGTGTAAGACTATCTAGTATGTCTGTTAACACATTCCTGCTTTGTTTGCACAAGATATTTCATTCTGCATGTCAAATAGCAAATGGTCTTGCAGTTTCTTTCTCTGACCTCTTTGTGTCATGACCTTTGCTTTTCATTGCTCAAAGGGCGCGATCCCTGCTTGATCAGCCCGTGCCACAATAATGGCACATGCATTTACATGGCCAACTCCTACATCTGCCAGTGTCAAGAGGGCTTTGGGGGAAAATACTGTCAAACAGGTAACAAGGACCCATGAAGGATGTCAAAGCAATTAAGTGATGGTGATGATGTTCATAGTTTTCAGATGTACATAGTTTGCATTGGCTATATGGAACTGTATATTAGATGTCTATGTTGTAAGTTGACAACATGCTGCTTACATTACCTGCCTTGTTCCTATCTCCATACATAGTGTTTGAAGACAGCCTGAAGTGCCTCTACCTCAATGGAGGTTGTGAGCACTTCTGTGACGGTTCAGGACCACAACATAAGTGTGGCTGCGCTTCTGGTTATACATTGGGAGAGGACGGCAGAAAGTGTGTTGCACAAGGTAAACCCCCCCCCCCTAAGGTTTATGATTGTACATTTCATTTTGTTACAGTACAGTACTTGGTGATATTACACTATCCAAAGGACCTAGCATTTGATATCATCATTCACACAATTACACTTCTCTGTCTCACTTTGTGTCTGTCTGGCTGTCCATCATAGTCCAGTATCCATGTGGTAAGATCCCAACCCCGGAAGCTCTGATGAATCAGACAGTCCAGTCACACGTCAGAGTTGTTGGTGGCAACCACTGTCCCAAAGGTGACTGCTCATGGCAGGTAATCATCACTTCAAACTCACTACAGACAGAGCTTATTGCCTAGCACAATGAAACCAATCAGAGTAACCAAGTGTAACCCCACTGGCACTCCAGGCAGGCTCAATCAATGGCTCAAAGACAGAAAAAAGCAAGAAAATAAATACACCATGATAATCAGACATACTGTCCTGCAATGATAAAGGAAAATGATAAAGGACCCATGTTATTTGAGCTGCAGGTGTTATGAATTGGAAATGACTGACGGTACCTGTGTTTTGTTGAAGGTTTTACTTGAGCATAATGGAAGCAGTCTCTGTGGTGGGGTGCTGGTTCACCCTAACTGGGTCATCACTGCCGCACACTGTATCCACATGAGAGACGCCAAAGATCTGACTGTGGTAGCAGGTACATAGTGTGTGTGTGTGTGTGTGTGTGTGTGTGTGTGTGTGTGTGTGTGTGTGTGTGTGTGTGTGTGTACGTGCATGCGTGGGCAGCATGTGTGCGTGTGCGTGTGCGCGTGTGTTTGTCTTTGAGTGCAAGAGAGAACAAATGAGTGTATTGTGTAATGTACATGCACATGTTTTATGCACTCCTACAGTACATCACATAATCAAAGTATGCCTTTTATAGGGTCCAGAGTTTTTCATACTCAAGTCATGTGATAACAGGACAAACTATGACCCCCACTTAATAACATTCTCTGTTGCCAGGGGAGCACAACCTGGAGGTACATGAGGGCACAGAGCAGAGGATCCCTGTCTCCATGGCGATCTCCCATAAGCTTTATGACCCGGCAACGGGTGACAGCGATATCGCCATGCTGAGTCTGAGCCAGCCTGTGGTTGTGGGCGCCTATGCTGTGCCCATCTGCCTGCCCCAGCACCCATTCGCCAAGAGCGAACTGGCGGCAATGCGCTTCCACACTGTCAGTGGGTGGGGGAGGCGCACCAACGGGGGTAACCTGCCCCGACCTGGCACCCTGCCCACCCCTTCTTCGCCCATCCTCCGCAGGCTAGCCGTGCCCATCCTGCCCAACTCGGATTGCTCACTCAAGAGTGGGTTCAACTTCACCCATAACATGCTATGTGCTGGGTACATGGAGGGCAGCCATGAGGCCTGCAGAGGGGATGACGGGAGCCCTCTGGTCACTCAGTACGGGACCACCCACTTCTTGATGGGTGTGGTGGCCTGGGGGAAGGGCTGCCCTCATCCAGGCTACTATGGGACCTACACCAACGTAGCCAACTTCCTGAATTGGATCGAGGAGACGATGAAGGCTCCTCCTAGCATGGCTGTAGCCAATGAGAAGCCCCTAGAGAAAGCTGGCATCCAGGATCAGGTCAATCAGAAGGCTGATGCCCGAACGGTACTGCCTGCCATGTCAGAGCAGAAACTTGTGTGACTTCAACCAGTCAAATGACGCTAACTACACTACAATGACACAAACATCACAACAATGTTGGTGTTTTCTTATCATTTTTTGCATTTCATTGATTCATAATCAACTATCTCTTCATTGTACTCCGACAGTATATTTGTCCCATTGAAGCTTTCATGTGAAGTATAAGTAGATTATGATGATGGACATGACTTGATGTGCCATATACTGTATGTCTCTCTGGTATCTCTGTAGAATAAACATAACTCACTGACAAACTCAATGTTTTCTAATTTGTGATCATTTTAGATGTACTGTCTCTGACAGTAAACCGTTTTAAATACAGAGGATACGTGATGTAAAAATTCCTGAATGAGAGATAAAATGAGAGAAATTGTGTTACAGTTATAAATGTTCACATGTATGCGCAGGTATTTGATCTTTGCGGGAGACAAAGATAAGGGCAACGTTTCAATGTGAACATTTCCAAATACCAAATTATTTTAATGGATGCATTGTATCACCAAGCAATAAGCCACCATATTTATATCACATTGTTTTCATTCTCTCCGCAATGCATAATCACTGGAAAATCAACATGATTTCTTTCGATAACCCTATTATTTTTACGAAAGCCTAGTTTTTTCTCTCTCAAAAACACAGTATTGACCACCGTTAAAGATAAGTCACAGATCCCTTAGTGCAAATATTGGCTCAATGATTTGGACCTCAGTCAGAACACTCACATGATCCTTGTGACTTTCTGCCCCTAGTATGAGCTCTTCTGATTGGCTAACATAAAGGCCATCATGCTGAGGAGCACAGGGCTGTATAGTGGAGTGGACAAGGCTTTGCTCCCTGAGTGGCCAAAGTTAGATTTTGGAACCTAGGTGCTGGTCACTCTCTTTTTCTCATTCTCTCTCCTTTTCCCCCCTCTCTATTCTCTATCTCTGTTTATCTCTCTGTGTTTGTCTCTTCATCTCTCTTTTGCCCACACATACACCCCTTTTTCTTCCCCCTATCCCTCTTGATTCCCCTCCCTTTCTCTGTCCTAATCCCCCTCCCGTCCTGCTTTCTCTCTCTCTCTCTCTCTCTCTCTCCCCTCTCTGTCTCTTCCTGTCTCACAGGTCATTGCTCTTTCTCTCTACCTGCTCTCCCCAGAGTTAGAGCAGAGTGTAGAGTAGAGAGGCGCCTCACCCAGAGAATCGGCCATGTTTCGGCTGTCCCAGACTTGTTTCCTTCTCCTTCTGCTGCACTGTGTGTCCACCAATGGTATGTTCAATCACCCCACCTGTCTCAAAGTGTTGACGAACTGTTACATAGAAGAGAAGCAAGGTTGAGAAATATCTGGTGTTGAAAGGTTATGTATGATATGTTGTCTGCATCACAGTGCTTGTGGTGGGCAGATGATAGGTGTGTGTGTGTGTGTGTGTGTGTGTGTGTGTGTGTGTGTGTGTGTGTGTGTGTGTGTGTGTGTGTGTATGTGTGTGTTGTTTGTTGATGCCAATGTGGATGACAATGATTAATGTGATCTGTGTGATGCCAGCTTGATGATGATGACGATGATGATGATGCAGATGACAGAATAATTCATGATCAAGATGATGAGAACAATCATAATGGTGGTAGAATTTGACAGAAAGGTGGTAGAAAATGATAATGAGAAGAACAATGATGATGATGTTGATGATGAAGTGTTTGCATATGAGTGCATGCTAGTGATGCTGTCCTGAATATTGCCTTTTGAAATGTGTTGTTAGAAGAATGTGAGATTGAAGAATGCTGTACACTTTTGACGATGACGATGACGGCGATGACGATGATGATGACGATTGTGTTCCCCAGTCTTCCTCCACAGTGACGATGCCAGCCAGGTGCTGAACCGTCGGAGGCGGGCCAATAGCCCGTTTGAGGAGTGGCGTCAGGGCGACATGGAGCGCGAGTGTATGGAGGAGCGCTGTGACAAAGAGGAAGCCAGGGAGATCTTTGAACACGACGAAAGGACTGTACGTGCTAAAACATCTGTCTGTCTGTGTGTGTGTCTGTCTGTCTTTCTGTCTGTCTGTCTGTTGAAACCACTATCACTAACCGTGTATGGCTCTTCCTCACACCCTTCCCTCCTTATTTTCTCTCTCCCTCTGTCTGTGTATTTGCATACCACATCCACATACTTGCTCTCTCACCCCTCATCCTGTCTAATTCCCACTGCTTTTCACACAGTTTTCCTTCCTTTACACAGGATTGTGCATTCTGTTCTAAAGACTTTTTACACCAAAACAATTCCCAATGATTACGTTACCTCTGGTTTGTATTTGCAGTTCTGTTGATTGTTTTGTTTTTTCTCCTTCCATCAGAATGAATTCTGGAACAAATATTATGGTAAGGCCCAGTTGTTGGAGGTTGAGGATGAAGCGGTAGATTAGGAGGCGTGGAGATTTGGAACACATGAGGGTAACATATTTGCAGCAGGTTTTGGGGCCAATTCCATTTCGACTCAGATAATTCAAGAAGTGAAATTCAATGACTGAATTCTAAAGACCAAATAAAAAGCAAAAGCCCAAAAGTATATATAATGGGAATGACCTCAACCCTGGTTTTCAGTGTATTTGGTAATTCTGGTACTGTAGGTCCACACTGAGAGGTCCATAAATGACCGGACAGATCAGGTCCCTAAACTCTAATTATGATTTCACAGATGGGGACGCCTGTGTCTCTAACCCCTGTGTCCATGGAGGAGTGTGCAAGGATTCGATTGGGAAGTACACATGCTTCTGCCCCGCAGGGTTCCAGGGAAACAACTGCGAGATTTGTATGTAGCCTAGCTGTTTGTCCATGCCAGCCTTTGCCTCTGTATCTGTATCTGTGTCTTTATCTCCCTCAGTGTCTTTATGTCTCCCTCAGTGTCTTTATGTCTCCCTCAGTGTCTCTGTCTCCACCATTCTTTTGCAGCGATCCCAGAGCTATGTGAGAATAACAATGGAGGGTGCAAACACTTCTGCACTGTAAAACAGGGTCGCGTGGAATGCTCCTGTGCCGATGGTTACTACCTTGACTCTGACGACAAGAAATGCCTTTCGGATGGTAAGAGGAGACAGGTAGCCGCTCAGACGGTAAAGGGAGAAAGAGAGAAGAGGATAGAGAGAATGAGTAAGACAGACACTGTTGATAGACAGATAGATAGATGGATAGATACAAAAAAAGAGACTGACATTAGTCTGACTATGAGGACAGAGGCTTCTGTGGAGGAACCATCCTGTCTGAGTACTTCATCTTAACTGCTGCGCACTGCATGAATCAGACAAGCTCCTTTTATGTTGTACTTGGTAAGTAGCCTAATTTACCAACTTACAACATTGTCATTTGTCTTTGCAGAACCTTTTAAATGTGGCTTTCTGGCAGTTAAGAATACACGCAGCATCTTCATCTACCAGAGCAATGCCACAACCAATGTCACCAACACTACCAAACAGGATAACACAGTTGACAGAATCGTGAACGTAACTCACCAGATTGAACCACTTGCCAACACTAATGAACAGTTCAACACAGTTGATGGAATCAGTAATAACGTAACTCTGATTCACCACGTGGAGGAGGAGCCTATCATTCCCAATGTCAGGATCGACACCCGCATCGTTAACGGGCAGCAGTGTCCGCCTGGAGAATGCCCCTGGCAGGTAGACATGCTTCTGTTTTTGTGCCATCTGAGTTGTGTTCAAGAGTATGCATTTCTGTGATGTTGCAGTTCTGTGTGTAGTTTTGATATTGTTTCGAATTTCAACAGGGCCAATGCCCATTGTGGGAATCAAACATAGAATTCACTGCATAATAAGCGAACCTGGGGTGTTAACCACTACTCCAAGAGAGTTAACTCGCATTGGTGAAATTATAAGGGGTTTACAATACTAGGGTTGTTACAATATGTTAATTGTGTTCTTTCTTTCTGTCCATCTGTGTGTAGGCTTTTCTAGTTGACTATGAGGACAGAGGCTTCTGTGGAGGAACCATCCTGTCTGAGTACTTCATCTTAACTGCTGCGCACTGCATGAATCAGACAAGTTCCTTTTATGTTGTACTTGGTAAGTAGCTTAATTCACCAAGCTGTAACACCCCCTCATTGTAGGAGTTATTGAGCATGAATCCTGACCAGGAGAACTCTGGGCCCTTAGTGTGACCATGTAACCTCACTAGGAAAAACTCAGTTTCAACATAATTTGAATTCAGTTAAATTGAATTTCAAGTAGTTTCAATTCAAAGTTATGACAAGTGCCCATAGTTTTTCCTCACCATGTAACCTGACCTGGAAAAACTAATTTTTGTAGGCTGTGATTAGGGCCCCAAGTTGTTCCTGGTAAGGTCACATGGTCAGGAAAAACTATGGACACTTGTCATAACTTTGAATTGAAACTACTTACATTTATTTTTCTGCTGAATTCAAACTATGTTGAAACTGAATTGAGACTACTGTGCACTGAAGTTAAAATGTATTCGACCCTCACCTGCAGGAGAGTTTGACACAGAGGTGAGGGAGGGGCGGGAGGCCACCCACGAGGTGGAGCAAGTCTTCATCCACAAGCACTACATGCATGAGACCTACCACAATGACATCTCCCTCATCAAGCTGGCCACGCCCATCACCTACACCAAGTACATCCTGCCCGCCTGCCTACCTGAGCGCAACTTCGCTGAGAAGGTCCTGATGAACCAGCCCGACGGCCTGATCAGCGGCTTCGGTCGTCTGGGCGAGTCCAAGCAGACCTCCACCATCCTCCTCCGGCTGACTGTGCCCTACATAAACCGTGCCACCTGCATGGAGTCCAGCCAGTATAAGATCTCCCACCGCATGTTCTGCGCCGGCTACGACACGGAGAAGAAGGACGCGTGCCAGGGTGACAGCGGCGGGCCACACGTCACTCGCTTTGGGGAGACGTGGTTCTCCACGGGCATCGTTAGCTGGGGTGAGGGTTGCGCCCGCGAGGGCAAGTATGGCATCTACACGCAGGTATCAAGGTATATCCAGTGGATCCGTGACGTCATGACGAGGTACAGCCACACCAAGAAGGTGCAGTCAGAGCGGAGGAGCAAGAGGTGGACCAGCCACTCGACGCTCTGGGTTTGAGCCAGATATACGTACACTACGTAAGAGAGTGCGTCGATAAATAATAAAGAGGCTTTTAGAATTTTGTTCAAGAAACACTGTGCTTTGTTGGTTTTTCATTGATATGCGGTGAAATAAAAATGCTAAACTGCTCACGAAATGTAAGCAATTATCTCTATTTCTTAAAAGTCCAGTATGTATGTTTGAGTTTTAAAATAGTGCAAAATAGCCATGATAAATTGGTAGCAATCAAGGAATGACATCGCATCATAAAGAACGCTCAGTGTAGGTCGACCTTTTTGTCCACCACAGCACTTTCTAAAATCTGGTGCCGTGGTCAATTACTGGCCTTGGCCATTATGTACCATTTCTATGTTTTGTTCATTTACATGGATATGCACACATTTACCGCTATTAGAAAACTTTTTTACATTTTTAGTGTAGCCAAAGAGGGCAGCAACGCAGAAAACTATATTGTACACCTTTAATATAGAAAGCTTCAAAAATGGTAATGAGTTTTCGTTTATCACATTGATCCCCAACATTGCACAACATCCTGTGTGTGTGTGTCTGTGTACAGACTAGAGTCCACTCCTGGGACACTGTGTTTGTCAAGCCCTGTTATGAGAAAGAGTGCTATTGGGTACAATGTTGCTCTACCATCAGTACAACACACAACTTGTGTTGTTTCCTCTCAATTCATCATCAAATAAATTGGCTTCTAGAACTGACAGTGGCAAAAACAACCCTTAAACAATCGCTAGTTTTAGAAATGTTTTTGCTGTTGCTGTTGTATGATAAAAGTATTCAATTTAGAAATGTCCAGAAATGGAATCAGAGTCATCACAGCACAGATAACAGTGGATTTAGTTAGAGGGGGCCAAACATAATATGTTGGTCTGATTAAACTTTCACATATAGCATTGTATTTAATACAATTAAAATACAGTTCTCTGACATTCAGGCTGTGTGTGTGTGTGTGTGTGTGTGTGTGTGTGTGTGTGTGTGTGTGTGTGTGTGTGTGTGTGTGTGTGTGTGTCTGTCTGTGTCTGTGTGTGAGGGGGTGGTAACAGAAGACAGAGAGGGAGAGAGATAGGGACACAGAAAAACAGACAGAGAGAGAGAGAGACTCATACAACAGGACCTTGGTACAGCTAGAGTGGCTTGTGGATGCAGTAGAGTGGATCGTTATGGGGCCGTGGCAATGGTGGTTCCTGTACTTCTCTCTTCTGAGCACCTTCCTCCTGGTCCAGAGCAACAGGAGAGGTAAGAACTATGAATTCAGGCCTTTTAAAGCATAGCATATGTTCTAGTCTGTGGCAAGAAGAGTGTTTGGTAGAGTTTACAGTGTTCTGTGTGTCTAATCTCCTGGGATTTGTTGAAGTTCGAGACAGGGTTAGGGTTAGGGTTAGGGTTTTCACATTGTTCAAACAACAAACAACAAAGGGCAGGGCTGGGGAAACTTCGGTCCTGGAGAGCCACAGTGTGTACAGGCTTTTGTTCCAGCCTAGCTCACATCTCATTGAAATACTCAACAGATCATGGTTTTCGATTCAGACTGTGATTAGTTTAATCAGGTGAGGGCAAAGCTGGGCTGGAACCAAAGCCTGCATTCTTTATAAGCAGCAGGTGAGCAGCAGAAGGAAGATAATAGAGTTTGACTGTCCTGGATGATTTGACTCCTTGCGTTCTTGTTTTTGGCTCTGACACGGCAGTGTTCAGACCCCCGGCACACGCCAGCATGGTTTTCCTACGGTCCAAGCGTGCAAATGAGTACTTATTTGATGAGCTTCTGCAAGGCAACCTGGAAAGAGAGTGTTATGAGGAGCGCTGCAGCTATGAGGAGGCCAGGGAGGTCTTCGAGGACATCCCCAAAACTGTGAGTGACAGATGCATACTGTCAATAAACTACCACCTGTACCCTCAAATGTTGCACAGAAAATCTCAGCATATCTCCATCTTTACTTATCTTGTATTGTATTGTATCATATTGTGGGTTGGTAGCACATCATTTGATATCATATATCAGGTAAAGACTGTCATGTACGTATCATATGGCGAACATTATATCATATGTCATTGGCATACACAGTATCATAATATTATCTCATTGTTCAATATGATTGAATTGCCAATGAGGTATAACAACACATGCCTCACAGGGTCTTTAAGCCCTTGATCTATCCATTTCTGTTGTGGGCCTGAAGTTTTTACTGTCCACGTGCTCTCAGCAGGAATAACTCTGGGCACAACTGCTGACAACTGTAGTTGTCTGTTTCCACCTGTGTTAATTGTGTCTCTCTTGTACCCCAATAGAACACTTTCTGGAATGCTTACTTTGGTAAGATACATTTTTCAATCATATGCAGAGGGGAGTTGGGTTTTCTCCCAAGACCAGCTACTCATCCTTCTCCTCCTCTCCCTCTCCCTCCTCCTTCCTCCTCTTCCCCTCCCCTTCCTCTCCCACCCAGATGGGGACCAATGCAGCTCCAATCCCTGTCTCCATGAAGGCAGCTGCACAGATGGAATTGGGGGTTACACCTGTGACTGCACTGACTTGTACCACGGGCCCAATTGTGAATGGGGTAAACAGGACCAAAGGCATTTTCGGAAATGACGACTGTGTGTGTGTGTGTGTGTGTGTGTGTGTGTGTGTGTGTGTGTGTGTGTGTGTGTGTGTGTGTGTGTGTGTGTGTGTGTGTGTGTGTGTGTGTGTGTGTGTGTGTGTGTGTAATATTGGTGTTGTGGAACCCATGGGTATGGATTCCAGAAAACCAGCAATAACCAGCAAACAAGGGGGACTACAGGACTAGGACTGAGGAACACGTCCAGTTGTACAACTCAGTAGAAAACCCATTTGGTGTTTCGGAATGCAACTCTTCTCAATAGTCCTGAGAGGCTCCCTCTTCCTTCTCTCCTTTCCTTAATTTGCACATCAGAAAGACCTGGACAGGTCCTCTCCCACCCAGATGGGGACCAATGCAGCTCCAATCCCTGTCTCCATGAAGGCAGCTGCACAGATGGAATTGGGGGTTACACCTGTGACTGCACTGACTTGTACCACGGGCCCAATTGTGAATGGGGTAAACAGGACCAAAGGCATTTTCGGAAATGACGACTGTGTGTGTGTGTGTGTGTGTGTGTGTGTGTGTGTGTGTGTGTGTGTGTGTGTGTGTGTGTGTGTGTGTGTGTGTGTGTGTGTGTGTGTGTGTGTAATATTGGTGTTGTGTGTGTTGTATGTTACAGATATCTCACAGTGCCCAACCGAAGGGCCTTTATCCTGTGAACATTTCTGCACCCCCAAACTCGGGTCGACGTACTACTGCTCTTGTGTTAAGGGATATAAGATTCACAGTGATGGCAGGAGCTGCATACCTGCGGGTAAACCACTTATGAGTTATACACCTGCATGCCTGCCACATATTTCTCTTGCTGACACACACACACGATTTCTCCTCTGCTGTTGTGATTATGAGAGTGTGCCTTTCCTTAGTCAAGAACCCCTGTGGAAGAGTTTCCTCACAGAAAGCTGGTGGGCAGAACCAAACCAATGCAGCTAATCACATCTGTCCACATGGTCGTTGTCCTTGGCAAGTGAGTCCCTCCCCTTACAAAAAACAAGTATTCCCCCAATGCATGTCGATATGGCTATTATTCCTAAGTTCCTAAATACTAAAACCGAAGCAGTCCAGGGTGGGATAACCCATATTTGGTTTGATTGACAGGCAGCGCTTGTGAATGATGCTGGTGAGGAGTTATGTAGTGGGGTGATCTTGGGGCCACGCACCCTTCTCACCTCCGCTAGGTGCCTTTCCACAATGGGCAAGATACCTATACAAGTCGGTGAGTCCACACATATACTAACACAGATGTGGGGCACATTCCAGGCCTACTAGATTGGATGTAACTTTTGTGGAAGCGCTTAGGAACATTTCACCCAACAATGCATTGTTCTGAAATTATTTGTTTTGATAGGTTAAAATACTTTTATGTTCTCTGACACATTTATTTACCTAATTATATGTCCACTGCAGCATCACTGTGTTAGTAAGTTTGGTGAATTAATAAATCTATACAAATTTTGCTTTGCACAACATTGGAGTGAATGAGGATTGTCGGATTCATTTTAGCGCTGCTCTTTCCTTGTGACTTTTCCTCCCATCCTTACCTTGAATTCAGTGACATTTTCAAAAGAGGTCGAGGAAAAGTTACAAGGTAAGGAAAAAAGCTGCATCTTGAAAAGTATTCTAAAGCAGCCCTAGCCTTGTCTGGATAGGAAGGCCAGAAAACCATCCAGGATGCAGGAGAGGAAATGAGGTCACCCTCTATAGCTAGCCCTACCTTCCCCACCCCACCCGCCAAAACCTCTGGCCAAAAATAAGTGAAATCCTAAAATACAATACCTACAAACCCTCTCTATTTTACTCAGATGACCCTGCTACCAGTGTGAGGATCCCTGCACAGCGGCTGTATGTTCACAGAGGCTACAAGAATGGCAATCCGAATAATGACCTGGCCCTCTTGAAGCTCCAACTGCCCATCCTCCTCGGCCCGTCTGCCTTCCAGGTCTGCCTGCCAACCAAGGACTTCAGCGAAAACGTTCTGATGAGAGCAGGGAAGGAGGGGGTGACCAGAGGACCGGTAAAGACACCCTCCACTCCCCCGCGCCTCTCTTACCTCCCCCTTGAGCACTGTCGAACACAGCTCAACCTGTCCCAACCTCTCAGCAACAAGATGTTCTGTATGGAGAGCCAAAATGATGAAATGGAGCGGAGATCCATAATTAAGATACAAAATGGTGGAGAGGGGTTCAATCTGACTGCAGAGGCAGTCCGAGCAGGGGAGGGGGCCGGGGGGTCTTGCAGCCTCTTGCCGGGGACCCCCATGGCGACTGTGGAGGGTGGTACAGTGTTCCTCACGGGGGTGCTTCTCTCCCACATGCTACATGACTGTGGACAAGGCCTGGTCTTCACCAAGATGTCCCGCTACCTGCTCTGGATCCAAGACCACCTGGACAACGCCGAGTCAGAGATGACACCCCAATTTAGCCAGTATCCACCTGGACCTTAACTCTGACCTATGTAGAGAGCTACACTTTAGCTACACTGGACTGAAAGCTAACAAGACTGCATTCAAGATTGTAGTGTAATTGTTCTTGTGAAATAAAAAGACTGACTTAAATAACTGAGGGCAAAATGGCTCCACTATGATGGCTGAGGATAATGCAGTGTTCATGCGATCTTGGAAACTCAGAATTTCAAGTTAAAATGATTTGCATAGAGCTTCCTATTAGTTGATTCAAATACTCTCTGAGTGGGAAACTCAGGTATCATCTTTGTACAACGAGTTTCCAAGTTGGAAATGTCAGTTTCCTAGTTCCGAGCACACATGAACGGCACATAATTATCATGTATATTGAATGATTTACTTAACATCTGCCACACCTCTTTGACAACAAATCTGCACCAATGCTGTTGGACTGAGTTGTTCTCCCCCTGCAACGATTCTATAAATAAATGGCATGTTCATTCAGTGCTATGCTGTCCTAGTCCTATGACTCTTGATATCTCTCTCTCTCTCACACACACACACACACACACACACACACACACAAGATCTACCAATATGTCATATGTACTGAATAATCAACCCCATAATCATTACAAACTATATTCAGTTTTATTCAACATTTACATTACAAAACAACAAAATATAAATGAACTTAAAAAATAAAACAAATCAAAATATTGAAAAAAAAGGAATCTAGTTGTGTATTCCCAACCACGATGGGTCACAATAGATTCTTGTCTTTAATGATTTGGGAACCCATGGGTATGGATTCCAGAAAACCAGCAATAACCAGCAAACAAGGGGACTACAAGACTAGGACTGAGGACACGTCCAGTTGTACAACTCAGTAGAAAACCCATTTGGTGTTTCGGAATGCAACTCTTCTCAATAGTCCTGAGAGGCCCCCTCTTCCTTCTCTCCTTTCCTTCATTTGCACATCAGAAAGACCTGGACAGGTGAAAGCAAATTGCCAATACGTCTCTGCCATATTGCTTTCACCTATCCTGCCTTTTCAGATCGGTGCAGATGAAGTCGGGGAAATAATGTGAGGAGGCTTTCTCTGCACTTCGCTGAATTCTGATTCTGTAACCTTATCCTTTAAATGTGCCCTCATTCACTCTCTCTCATGAATTTATAAGTATTGGATAGGGGTAGGCATGAGCCAGGGAGAATTTCTACCATATTTCTTACACCAGTCCTTTTCATTTCAAATCCCTGAGGGGGACTGAATAAGTGCACACTCCATAATGAATTTCCCCATGTGTGATAATAAAGTTGTATTGTATTGTAGGAAGTGGAGAGTAACAGGATTGGGCCACACAGGATTCTGGGAATAGTTGCTGGGTGAATGAAAGTCTGGGATATATGTGGTTTAGGAGACTGAGGACAGTGAGGGGAAGGGATTTTGCTTGCTGACGACCAGTTTCTGGTGCTGGTGAGAGATGTAGCCTTTTATGTGACCCTGAAAGAGAGGAGGTGGTGAGGGTTTTGTTCTATACCAGGCTCACACACAGGCAGAAAACATGTATGCAGCAAATGTGTACGAATTGTGTGACTGTGTGTGTGTGTGTGTGTGTGTCACATTAACATAAGCAGAGTGTCTCACCATGTAGATCAGGTTGGCCAGTATGCACTGCACCTCGTCAATGTCCACCTCATCCACCTGCATCATCGTCAGGGCCACCAGGAAGGCATCCAGAGGCAACTGGTGGGTCTTCAGGAGCTGGTACCTAACACAGTCCAGATGACACCCACACACACGTTAACACACATAAAACACACATGTTGCAACACATGCATAAACATTAACACAAACGGGTTAGATGTTAGGGCACTAACCCTAACCGATGCATGCAAACGCGCACGCATGCGGGCACACTTCCATCCATAGTGACTCACACTTTCTTGAAGAGGTTCCTGTAGGTGATGATCTTGAGTTTCTCCAGGATGAGGAAGATGCCGCAGCGGATGAAGAAGGTCTCGTGTTTAGCCAAGGCCTCGTTGAGGAGCAGGAGGTTCCCCTCACTGTTACAGGGAAGGGAAGACGGGGGTGGTTAAGAGAGCGGCAGGGGTTCACGGAGCAAAAGAGAGGAATTAACTAGAGTTGTGGGAATGGCAGAGGAAAGAGGAGGGGAGGAGCAGTATGCCTTACTCACCTCACAGCTTTGGTGACATCAGCGAACTGCATGAGGTCATACTTCCTGAGTAGCTGGTAGGTGGGCATGTGACCCTGAAACAGGAACAAGAACATGTAGTCAAATACATTTAGCTCAGAAGGCTAGTTGAGTGTAAATTAGAGCGTAGTAGAGTTGGGTGACTGCACATTGAGAACATTCAGTGGTAAATCTACTAGCTCTCACCAGCAGTATCTTTACAGGCTGTGTGTGTGTGTGTGTGTGTGTGTGTGTGTGTGTGTGTGTGTATTCTCACCAGCAGCATCTTGACAGGCAACAGGTAGATGAGAATCATGCGCTTGTTCCTTTGGCTGGAGCGGTGGCAGTGCTGGAAGGAGAAAGACAGGCACTCCTCCGCTGCAGAGAGGGACACACGGACACACGCAAAGGTGAGATAGAGGGAGACAGATGGATGATAGAAGAAGATATAAATGAAAAGACGTTGTAGACAGCCATTAAAGTGTTCCTATTCTAATGCAATTATTGTAGGTTTGTTTGGATAGGAGCTATGCTATATGACCACAGTCCACCAGTGTAATAACAACCATGACTATTTTTTGTAAGCAATTTTCAAAGTATACATGCACATGAAGTAAATACAGTTGACTCCTGATAAGAGAAACTATGGTGGATCTGTAAACAGGCCCACACAGTACAGCTCAGCTTGTCTCAGGTCCATTTGGCTCTTTTGTGTGTGTAGAGTACTTGAGAACCCCCAGGACTAACTTGATAAAGAAATCAAGAGATACGTTTATGTATGTTTGTGTCTCTGTAGAGTGATTAAGGTACAGTACAAGTAAAGATTTAGGGTAGGTATGAGGTACCTGGTTTGAAGTCACTGTCGAACATGGCCTTGCGGCCTACGTAGTACTTGTAGGTGACTCTCTGGGCCATGCTGTAGTCATCCTTTAGGTTGGAGCTGTCGATGGCCCGGATCAGAGGCTTACACAGGTGCAATTTGTTGATCTGGAAATACAAAGAAACACTAAGGGATCTTTCACAATATTGTGCCAACCTGAACCGATACTCTGAATAGTACAGTGATCCTCTCAAAGGAAAGTCTTGTTTTTGCATTGATTCGGCCTACTGCCAGGTCCAGGGGTGTGACTTAATCTGCTGCAGATATGTTATGTATAGATATATAAAAATATGTTAGTAGGACAAAGCAAGTTCAGTAGGACAAGCAAAGTATGTTGGTGCGCATGGAAGTCAGTGATTTCTGTTTACTATGGGATAATGAGGCAATAAATGTGATGTGACTAAAATTAGATGATATTAAGTAGACTAAAACAGGCCATAGTTTTCGTGATTTTTTTTTAACATTATTCAAATGACAAAAATATGACAAACTTAGCTAAAATGACTAAGAATAGACTAAATCTAAAAAAGGGTGCAAAAATAAACGCACACAAGTCTCACCTTGAAGTAGATTTTGAAGAGCTGATTGATGAGAAACAACATTCCCCACTTCTTGGAGTCGTCAATGCCGGCCCGACTGCAAACCACAGTGAAGCCAAGTTATTAGATGTGTTTTAGTCAGTCAATTCTGGGATAACTCTCCAGTGTGTGTGTGTGTGTGTGTGTGTGTGTGTGTGTGTGTGTGTGTGTGTGTGTGTGTGTGTGGTTTGAGACTCACTTGTCGCTGGCACACACTCTAAAGCAGCCCATCAGTTGTTCGGCAGCCTTCTCCAACATGTCTCCCAGTTTGCCCTTCCCTTTCTTCAACAGCTGCTGCTCCGCCTGACCACAACCACAATAGTCAAAACCCGACTGCAACTTAACTTAACCACAATACTACAAAAAAACATTCTGAGCCATGTGTGATTTATGTTGACTTACATTGTTGGCGAATATCCGTAGGTCCAGGGTTACAGCAAACATCACTGGCAAAGCCCTATACATAGAGCATGTTATTAGTTGTATTGTAGGAACGTATTGTACATCAAACTTTATGCAAAATCCACTTTATTTGTATTTTTGTATTGAATATGCCGCTCTGGTCTTACCAATTCTCCTCTTTGTGAGCTTGAAAGGCCCTCAGGAATGATGTAAAAAGTTAAGGACAAAAAGTGGAGAAAGTATGTCATGCCACAAAGAACAGTTTGTAAATTAACTTCTCTGTAGTATGTGTGTTGCGTATTCAAAGTTGTCTAAAGAACATAAAAGGATATTGAACCACCAGAGTCTGACACTTGTAGGCCTCTACAAAGTCATGGTTTGACACTGCATAGGTACACCTGAAAACAGAGGTAAACATACAGTAGGAAGACATTACTAAACATTAACACAGTGTTATGACCATAATTAAGTCCATTATTATGTTCACAAAGGCTGTGAGACTCACAAAACTCCCACCTATGATGTTAGCTCAGAGAACATCTCAAGGAAGAAAGGAAGGATGTATCTGAAAAGTATTTAATTTTGAACAGGGTCCCAGTATTTTACCTCAAGTGAGCTGCGACCATCTCATCGTACGGTGGCTCCAGCACCTGCTGACACTTCTCCTCTGGATTGGAGAGCTGCCAACACACCGCCATGATGTCACAGCCAAAGAGAGAGGAGAGTGGCATCCATTTAAAAATGCTATGACTTACAGACATCAACAATTACAGAATAGAATTCTGCAAGGACTGCTATCATTGGCAGAGAGAACAGACACCCTGCAGCCCTACCTGGAGACGTGGATTAGCAACATGAGGGTGTTTGAATGACAGAAGTTCAGCACAGAAGGTCCCTTCTCTATTGTCAATGGCCTCGTAAACCTGGAAAAGATTACATGGGGTGAATATGGTAGCTAGTCACACACTCCTTACCCCTCGGTCACTTGTGTGTTTAGGTACAATATAAAAGGATTGGGAGGTAGCAATATATCATTCTAAATGCATGGGTGCACTAGGTAAGACAGCCTACTACAGTAGCGATTTCCTATGAATCCGATAATTGTGCTTATACAAAAATAACCATACATGTAAGCATCCAGTAACTGGCAAGATGTAACAGAAAAGAGGCTACCTGTTGAAGATACTGGTTAATAGTTATGTGAGCCATTGGGGTCCAGTGCGTTCACCTGTAAAAGAGTTGAGATATGTGGTTTGACAGATATTCAAGCAAACCCCTATTATTAGTAATGTTGTCTCAAGAGTTGTTTCTGGTTAGGGGCCCTGATCACTAACTAGCTAATAGTAACGATTACAGATTTGTACAAGCTAGTAGAATAAATTAGACATATCACTCATTGCAATTTGAATATTAGCTAGTTAGCTTGCTTGCCACCAAAAAAAGCATGCATTGATTTCATTCAATCGGACTGTCAAAGACTGGGTCTATATTGCTACACCACTAATGCACCATCAGTACCGTTAGTTGGTAACGTAAACACGTATAATTATTACCATAAATAATGCCTAGATTTCCACAAACAAATATTAATCCAAAACTTGAACAAGGTTTGACTGCTGTTGTGATGATTTTGGTCAGTGATTCCTGCTGCACATCCGAAGTACATCCGGATTAGAAAATGTGAACTTCCGGTAGTATATACTTCGTATCGTGTCATGTCAAAATAAAAGTTTTTTCGCAAGCACAAAATTGAGTGGCAAAACATTGGTAAACATAAGAACAGTGTGAACTTGCTGAAATACTTACCAGTAAGATTAATAACCAGACAAAACAACAACATCATCACCATCATGAGCAACAACAGAAGATGGTTTGCCATTGTCCCCTTAAATGAGCTTTGATGTGATGCTGAGGACGGAATTCAATGACCCTACCAGAGAGCTAGGGAGTGGGGACACAGCTGGGCAGGAGAGGCAGCCAACTATCACAGGGGAGGGGGAGCGTTTGTCACATTACCGGATAATCATCAGTCATCTGAGGGGAGCACCAAAGCGTCCAACACAGAACCCCAAACACAGCCACAGACACTGGTCCTCAAGACGTGCACAGAGCTGCCAACTCATCCTATGGCTACAGAACCCTTGGAGAGGAGACCTGAGCTATAGACACAGCCTGCACCAGATCCAGAGTCTGAACCAAAAACCAAAGAGGTTTACCCAGAGAAAGGTAGGAGGTTTCTACAGAGTATAACATTGTGGTCTATTGGAAAAGTTGATAAGGGAAGTTTATTATTTGATATGCAAAGGGAGTTTAAGGTGTTTTAATGTGAGCTACGAAAAACATTTTATTTTAAAGCACAATAATGATTAATCTAAACCCTATTTAGGTCAAATTGAGTGGCATTATTCTAAATGGGTTCCCTATACTAGTTATGTATGATGTACAATGCAGATTCATGAGTTTGTGCAGTTTGTCAATGGGGGGACTTTACATAACCACCATTATTGTGTGCACACATTTCTAAACACACACTGGGCATGAGGCCAGGACGTTGGTTAATTAAAACCAAATTAAAATTCCACAAAGTCACTTCTTGGGCAATACCAGCCATTATCCAAAGTGGACAGCACTTTACAGTATCATAAGCCCTGCCTAGTCGATAGACGATAGAACATTTGTGTCTCATCAAGAGCTGTGGATAAGATTGTTGATCAAATCATTGCTATTAAAAAAGAATGATAATTAGAGAGTCCTCTCCCTGTTTAATCTCACTATCACCAGTTTCTGCATCATCGGATGAGGGAGTGACATCAATGACGGAGACAAAGGAGACAAAGCAGGTGACAAAGCTCTCCACTTGTCAGCCTGAAATAGGGGAGGGGGCAGGGAGCAAGGTGGCGGAGACAACAACAGAGAACACATCCAGCAGAGAGCCAATGAATGAGAACCTAGGGGACCCTGAGGAAGAGGAGGAAGCAGAAGAAAGGAAGGAAAATCACTCCGATAGTTCACAAAATTCCCAGTCCTGTGGGGAGATGATCCTCTGCGATGGGAAGAAACCAATGTCCAAATATCAAACGGTATCCTACAGAAAGATCCGTAAGGGAAACACAAAACAACGGATCGATGAGTTTGAGTCCATGATAAACATATAAGCATGATGTCAAGAGTGGTTACATGCGGCAAATGAGGGAGGTGGTGGTGGTGGTGGTGAAAGGGGGTGGGGATGGGGAGTACAGGGTATAGACAGTACATTAAACTGCATACTTGAATTGATTTCTAAAATATGTTCTGAACTACATAGCATGAACTTGAATTTCGTCATTAATCACTAGACAAGTATGTTTACTTGTATCTAATTTACTGAAAATAGTCAATATGAAAGCAAGTTTCCCTGTATCTGTGAATTAAATCATCAACAACTGCCTTGTTATAAATACAGTGAATGCATTGCCATCTTTAAAGGGCCAATCTGGGAACAAAGTGGTCTCCCCACCACTTTTTTGGTAAACAGCTGAGGGATGGGTCTGGAGAATTCATAGACAGCACTTTGGATGCACAGACTGACCATGTTTTAACCATGTTTTATATAGTTGCTTTAGAAGATTAAATGTTTTTAGAGATCCCTGGCAGAATAATAACACAGTATACATACAGTAAGATGTATCCTCAGATGATTGGACATCCTCAGATGATTGGATTATCAATTAAGACACAGTGCCCCATGCCTTATTTGTTACAATAAAACACTTACAAAATAACTGAAACTTCAAGTAGAATGTAATTGAATAAAGTTCATTAACAAATTAACAACAATGTTTGTTCTGTTTATTTAATGATTTTTTATTTATCTATTTATTACAATTATTTGACAGGGACAAGATACAACAAAAAACATACAGTATATCTCAGACACTGAGATCTGATGCATTGTACCTTTATAGATAATTTATATCTGCAGTCCCTGGGCAGGTAAACAATAAATAAAAACATACATTACATAAGCATCAAACACCAAACATTTCAAGGACATAAGTGATACATTTCGTGTCTCAAAATTGGCTTCTAAATATATCAGTGCTCAACATAATAAAGACACATGTCATTATGTTTTTATGCTAGCTGGTACAATAAAACGTATAGTCCTAAAAGTGCAATGTAATGTATTCCGTTAAACAATTTAAAGGACAGGCGAGAGCCCTCTCCCTCTCACAGAATGAGAAAGTACCAGACATTCCCTTTTAGGACACAAGATGGTGCTTGGGCTCTATTGGACTCAGTGGGCCAAATACAACTGTGCACATGTGCGTGCTTGCGTGCACATGAGCGTGTGTTTGTGTTTGATAAATAGTATAGTTTCAATTGACTGGATAGTAGCAATACAGACCTGCAGAAAATAGGCCTGCCAACATGGCCTATGCACCCCACTGTGGCTGGTGGTTGATTGAATGTCATACCCAAACTACAATGTAAGGTTTAATGATTTGCACTTAAAAGAGACCTAACAAACCATGCTAAATGTTACAGATTGTGGCAGATTGATGTGCCATTTACACCTTTATTAGAATATCCTAATCAGTTTAAGTTTATTAACAGCATGAATGATTTAACATATAGCTGCATGAATTAGAAACATGAATGCTCAGTGTTAATCAAGAAGCTCATTAAGAAAGATGGTGTGTAAACAGTGGCTGTGTAATTAGTTGTTTGTCTCAAATTCAAATCTTAATTTAGCTGTTGTGACCAGGTGGATAATTTCAATTGAAGTAATTGTCCTTGTTAATTTACTCCACCCAAGTTTATTTTCCTAGTCATAGTTTTGCTGTACTGCTGATCAAATGATTGAACTCTATTATGTATTTTATGTTAAATTGCTTTGATTTAATTCTATTGAGCCATCTCTTTTACATATTGTTCAATAACAGAGTGTTTTTTCACCCTTCTGGGCTATATTGCGGATGAAAGGGCAATGTTGCCTTTATGAACACCCCTTGAGCAGAAGAATGCGATAAACACTGTATTAAGATGCATATTGTCCTGTCTCATTTGCATAGACGCAAATGTCAGCTATGCATGGCTGCAGGCTACCTGTTTCCTCTGAGATGAGCTTCTATTGGGCATCCTGGTGCAGAGCTCACAGGAAGCACTTCCAGGTCAGAGCCCTGGCAGTGACCGAAAGATCATACTGCCTATTAATAACTAAAAGTATATATTGTATACTAACCATATGTAGCAAGCAATATATTTCAACTTCCTACATCTCATTCATACTGAGAAATTGTCATCTGTAACTCAACCATGTTGTTCAAGTTAATTGGTTCAATTTCACTACAAGCTGGCCCTCTTATCTGCTCCGTTGAATCATGGGGCTAAATTCTGAATTTATTTCCTGATTAGTGTCCATTTCATAACCGTATCACACTCATTAAACCTTGAAACCCAGAATTTGAGGGTACCAACTTTTAAAATAACCTTGATTCGTAAGCCGTTTTTGCTTACAAGATCCATAATTGATCTTCAGTTTCAGCTGCCCACTGAGACACACAGGCATACAGCGACATTTCTATCAGCGTATTCACACCACATCATTAGTCGTCATGGGGGAGCATGTGATACTACAGCATGCGATAGTCTAATTGCCATGGTGTGGCAAGTAGGGTGGCTAATAGGACTGTTTTTAATACCAAGATAAGAAAGGTTTTCTTTCTAGGTAATATGCTTCTTCTGCCTTCTTTCTTTCATTCTCTTCTATGCTCCTCTCTCGGACTCTGATAATAGCTATTAGGCTGAAATATTACTGCCCGCAAAGGGCTTTAAATCTCTCTCTCTCTCTCTCTCTCTCTTTCTCTCTCACTCTCTCTCTCCTTTTTTACCTGGTGTTTACTGAAAGATTACCTGGTAAAATGAAAATGAAAACTATTTAGTATAATTTTGTATCAGTCAAATACCAGTGAAACAGTGAAACTTGCTTCCATGCCATTGTCAGGAAAATATCATCTTAGAAATAACAGCACAATAAAGCATCTTGAAATATTCTCTGCCAAATAAGTAAAAGCATACAGTACACATACTGTAATCATCCTCTCTCCCCTCCAGCCAATGACAGAGCAGTACAGGTGACTTATGGTCCTGTACAGTATCTATTCTACAACTAGTTGTTTAGAGGTTTCATTTTATAATAAGAAAAAACACAAGCAAACCAACATACAGGCCTCTCATCATGAAGCATTTTCACAAGACCCCAAGTGTTTACATTGTATTGAGGTAATTCACTCACACACGGTCAGCATTTTGTGCTAGAACTCTCGTCACACATTAGCTATTGCAATGGAGGTGAAGCGATAATGGGAGTGGCCCCTCATGGCAGCCTCCATATTGCTGGACCCCATGTTTCTTGTTTCTGCTGGTGCCAGCGAATTTCATTCCCTGTTAATGAGGTCTTAATCCAACAAATAAAACAGCATGTTCTCTGGTGACATTTAAGGAAGTAATTAAACCATGATAGCAAAGTGAGAACTGTGGGGGAGAGGTTTAGAGAGCGGAGAGGGTGAAAACCCACGTTAAAACGTCCAACTGCAAAACATAAAAGCCCTGTTAAAATTATTTATAAAACATCCTCCCTTCTTCCGTGTAATCATTGATCTACTGTATATCATTGCCTGTGCATTGCTTTTCATAATCATGTCAGAACAGGGGTTTCTTCATGGTAGGGAGGATGAAATTGTGCATTTGAAGGGTGTATTCAAACAGGGTTGAGGAAGACGTTCATTTTGCCTAGTTGCTCTTTGGGTTCAACCGTGACTACTGCAGGTTCAGAGGCCTAGAAGCTGGTTTATGATGTCTCTCAAAGAGATACTGTAAAAAAGACTCAAAAACGAATAGGAAGAAGCTAAACAATGCAGAATCCTCATCTCATATCTATCTATAATTTCATCAGCCCACTTGTAGTCTGGCATTAGACATAGCAGTCTTAGTCCATCCACAAACCCCAGTCTCAAAAGGAACATTGTTGAGAGGAGTGTTGCGAAAGGCAGTGGAACATATTTGAGAGAGAAAGAGAGAGAAAAACACATGAAGTGTTTACTTCACATAGATTCTGTGCAGACTCTCTAATTTCCCTACGTGGGGGGAACAATGGTGGTTCGCAGTGCGGAACATGGGGGGCATTCATTCACTAGTGTCTCTACACATGCAGTAAATGCTCTCAACATTCCCCTGATGGGGACAGCTATCCTTGGATGGCGCCATTTGGACCTCAAAGGACAAATGCTGCCACTGTTGCACAGTAGAGTCGAAATGAGTTGCAGTATAGGAAAGTGGAATATGTTACACACTGTGGCAAACTGTTGCAGTGACGGAGCTACAATGTCAGTGAACGGGGGGGGGGGGGGGGGGGGGGGATCACTGTCTTTGTATGATGCTTGGTACCATACATACCATGGATAGCATTGCATCATAAGTTGGTTAATTGGGTGCCCAAATACATTTTGAAGTGTGTGTGTGGGGGGGAGGGGGCATTCAACAGTATTATATTATATGTACTGTATATTTCTTTTCTATACGTTTTATGGAAAGTGAGACTAAAAGTGTGGGTCCACAGACCCTGAGGTTGGATGGGCAAGGAGGCACAGGGATGTTCTTTGACATGAATGACAGGTATCCTTAGTAATGCCAGAGAAACAGCTTCCTGTCTGAGCACTAAAAGTCACATACCTTATGACACCTTATCCCTAACCCTCCGGATGGCCTGGATGAATACCGGCATACCTGAACTGGCCTCCATATTAATTCATGGCTGAGGATCAGGGGTTGTAGAAATGGACAGTGTTAGCGTGGCCTTATTATTTATTCTTTACACACAATGGAAGAGTTATTAATATTCGTGAGGTCCTTTAGTCATCCTTCCCTATCCTTATCTGTTAACTTAGCAGACCCTTGACGACAGAAGCGTCATGTGACGTAGGGTTAGAGCGAGATCATTGCTCCCCATGGCCCAGGTTAGGGCTATTCACTAATCTCCCCCTTCCAGACTCAATGAATATTCCACTGTGCTCCATTAAAGAAGACTGTCTCAGCCCTCTCCATTCAGGTAAAAGCCGGGCAAGATACAAAGACACAGCCTACTGCCTCCCTTCTCTCCTTTGACTCATGGGACCCTCCAAATAACACTGGTGTTTCCTGCAGCAAGAGAGACTGTGGTGTAAGTCTTAACGGTGAGTGTGTATCAGTGGTTCACCTTCTCAACCCCATTAGTGACCGCTGGTTCAGATTTGTTAATGACACAAACTTGCTGAATCTGAAACATGTACTGAACTCTGTTCTTGATTCTGGCAAGAAACACTTCAAGAAACACTGCTTTTACACTACAGTCTAGACAACAGTCTCAGTCTCAAACACATCAATCAGCCTCAATGTTTACACATGTTAAAAGTAATTTTGAGGAAAACAGCCTGCTGTAAGCAAACCTTCAAGTATGCTTTCATCATAAAAGTTCACTTAGTATGAAGGCTCATGGCGAAGATACTGGCTTTTTTCAGTTTCACACAATAGCTTGAGGATACAGGCCAGCCATTCACACAGTCACTAGTGTGTACAAGTGTGTGGGTGGGTGAGCTGCATTGGACTTGAAACCATGACAACAACTGAAACAGCATGGTGACTCTTTCCTATGACTATTGTACGTAGGGACTTATCTATGTGGGTCTGAAGTCTCCAGAATGTTCTGGTTTACCATGAAGTTGTAGAGAACAATGATTAGATAATAAATAAAAGGCAGCTTCACATAACACAAGTGTTTCTGGTCAGGTTGCTGATTACAGTACCTTCATATTAGACCTAATAGATCTGAGCTGAGCTGAAGAGCACAATATAAAACCTGATGGAACCTAGAGGATTGAGGTCTGAAGAAAGATGCTGACGTAAATCTGCTTTTTATTGGAGACTGATGCACCATCAGTAGGTATTTTAGGGGTCTGTTCATCATTGCAGTTTAATAAAGCCTGTCCCCGTATCACCGATACAGCTAGAACATACAGTACATTTTTTATGGTTATACTTCAATTATTGAGTAGTCAATTAGAAAATTAAATTGATTACCATGATTATTAACATAATTGTTAACTGAAACTAAATAACTGGTTCTTTTAAATATGCCACTCCCTAACCCATATCTTATTAAGACTAATTAAAATATTATTTATGAAAACGGCTGCAAGAGTTATAGAAACACTCTGTGTGTATGTTTTTGCATGATAATTGCAGATTACAAATGTCAGGCAGATACACCAACACCACGTGGGAAAAGGCCTCCTCCAGAATCCTCTCTATTACATGAGACTTGCTTGTTGACTTGTTGGTTCAAAACATTAGAAGGAGAATCCCATTATCCCGCAAAATATCCCATGTCTCAAAGTTGTTCCAGCTGTATGATTGACAGCTAGGCTAGGTGGTGTACCATAAAGATGTTCAGGTTTGTTTGACCATGTTCTGTGCATTGGCACATCATGTCAAGGCATAGAGAGAATTGTTTACATAGTGTAGGGTGATAAAAGACAGCAGACATCGATGATTACATGTTCTATTAACTCATTTAGTGAGGGTCAAGGGTGAATACAGTCACCCAAATTGTCCCCATTCTAGAGTGCCAAGGGTGACTTTATTCACCAAAAATGCATACATTATTATGCTATCATTTTGTAGGCATTCAAAGTATTGTTGCTAGGTAAATACCACATAAAACACTTGACACTCTAGGTAGTGAGTGTTCCGAAATTCTTTGGCAGTTGGGGTTTCACATAAATAGAATTTGGGAAGTTCCATTTTGGCAAATGTTAATGGAATGTATTTTCTTATGCATTTTGTACTTTCGCTGTACTACCTTAGAGGAGTTCAGTGTACTTTACAGGGTGGTGAACTTGCTATGAATAGATTCTATGTTGTTTTCCAAGCTAAGATAACATCAAGGCCTTAGGCCTTTTGTTACCAAAAGAACACCCTCCTTAAAATGTATTCCCATGTGGCATGACTTGTTGTATTCGAACAAAGGTGGAATGAGGAGGATTTAAGGCTTGGGGGAAAATTAGATTGTCAGCTCGGTTCATAACAACTGTGACTGTAAATGAATGACAACATTCTGACTGAGGACAAACACAATACCGGCGCTAAATTCTCCTTTTCGAGTTTTCCAGAACTATTCGGTTTGTGAGATGATTATCTTATTTACTGTATATGATTATTTCATCTTATGTGTATTTGTCATTCTACAGTCTTGACAATGTATTCAGATCCACACTTCAGAGTCTACTCCTCATGATACAATTGCCAATGTTTTTAACTGGATTTGAGAGCTAGCAACAAACCATAGATAGAATGGAGAACTGACCTCAACTTCCAACATGGTCATTTTTGGTCGTCACCAAATATGCACTAATAGTTTAGCCTGTTTCAACAAATTAGAACTTAAACAAATACTTTATTAAAACTCTCAAAAACAATTTATTAGCAAATTCATACTGTATAAAGAGAGCTATAACAGATCCTCACATCTGGTGCTTTGTTAAACGCGGTATAGCGCTTTCCCCACCTTTATGTACGGTAGCATGGCATTTGCTTATAGATAATTGGCGTAGACACACGGCAAGTGTCAGAGTACATTATCACTACAGTATTGATGTCATGTCAATAATGCAGTCATACCAAATTATAGCTCTGGAAAGTGGGAGAGAAGCCAAGTACCTGTATTATGATTGTTGAATTCCCAGATTTCTCCCTGCTCTTTTCTGTTAGTGTGCTGACAGTCTCTTTAGCACTGGTGTAATCCCCCGGAGATGGGGAGCATTAGCGGTCATATGCCAACCAGATTTGTCCGATTATCCATCACAATTAATTACTTCTCCCACACAAGGCCTTTAAGGATGCAAATGCACACCAAAGTGTAATATGAGCTGAGGACTTCCTCCTGTCATTCAAATCTCACACTGACCTTTAGCAAAGCCTGTTTTTATTTTTTTCATCAGAGGTTGCAGTAGACTAGCGAGAGGCTACATAATTGGTGTTAATAATCGTGTGTCTGTGTTATGAACAGGTGGACCGTCACACAGATACACCAGGCAGAGCAGAGGCCTTCTTCTCAGCCTACCTGGTTATATTGTAAGTGACCGCCCCTCAGTCCTGGGGCCAGTTTTTCAAAAATATTTAACCCAAATCAAAATGATCTTATGTTGTCTTAATTCCCGACCCCCCCCCCCAATCAGATGCTGTTCCCCCCAAAAGAAACTGAAAGACTATTTCAATCAAATGGCCTGGGATCAAAGAGACATGACACTGAAAACAGCATTTGCTGTGGTGTCATTGAGATTTGGTTAGATAAAAAAAAAAGAAAATTGAAAAATAATAAAACATCCTAAATCAAGTGGGGACCGAATCAGCACAACACAGGATTCTTCTGCTCTGTATTGCATGTTCTGTGATTTTTGACTGACAATTGACAACTTGTGATGCCGTTTCAGGCCCATGCTGAATGACTTTCCGAGCAGTGCTGGGTCTGTTAATGCTGCAAGGCTAGAGGGAGAGTAGGGGGAACGAACTGGCTTTGAATAGTGTATAGATAAATGGCCATACATAAAAACAAATATGTCCACTGTACCAGTAGTACTATAGTGGCAAAACTGTACTTCCTCTCTCGCTCATTTATACACACACCGCATGTGAGACCGCATGTGAGACCGCATGTGAGACCGCATGTGAGACCTTGTGGCCGTTCACGTAAAACGTGAAAAAGAAATGATTAACAACTGTTCAAATCTTCAAATCCATATCACTTAAGATACTCTAGATACACAAACCCTAACCCAATTGCATACAGAGGATGTAACATGTACTCTGCAGGTTATGTTGCTGCTAATTCCTCATGACACCTTGTAGTTAGTTAAGACATTTTGGCCGATCTGTGTCCCCCCCCTCTCCTCACTGACACAGCATTACATTAGCATCCCACATTATTACAGTTGATTATAGTTATCACGGTGCAGTTCAAATTTGTTCAGTATTAGCGTATGGAATGGTGCAGACTTCTTAATTGCATTATGCTGACTGCTGATCACCTTGGAATATCCATTACCGATTCCCCTTGGTGCAGCAATGAGTCAAATGGATTAACAGGCTAGGTGACAGGGAGCAGTCTATTACAGGACCTGTATGCAGAAAGAGAGAGCAAAAAAAACAGTTTCTTATTCAAATTAATGAACTCAGCCCAATTAAACAATAATCACTGTTTGAGTCAATCAAACTAGACAATGGAGATAGTTTAAGTTAGCTATACTGAAGATGGTATTAGCTGTCTAACTAAAGCTACAATATTCCTCTTGGTGAGGATTACTGTAGGACACATAAGACAACATGACAACTTGGTCTTGCTCGAGTGTAGAACAGCTAATGTTTGTGCTGGTGATGGATAGATTTATCAATCCCTCAATGCATTATCGCGCGTTGCCCCGATACTCAACTCTGGCCTTCTCTTACATTGCTTCATACGGATGCGACACATACAGTAGCTGTTACAGCTCACCCACATACAGTAACACTGCGGGAATACATTATTACTATGACCATTACGAATTAGAGTAATATTCACATCTGATATGTTAGCTCTCATGCGACCTGGTGTCAAAACTATTTGAAAAACAAAGGCCATAACAACCATTGATAACAATGAGGATGGAGAAGCCATTTAAAATGTCAATTGGTCTTTGTTGTGGATTATCGCTTCAAAGTTTCTACTTCATTTTACAGTACATTAATTGAGTTCCTGAAAGTGAATGTGATTTATAGTGCTAGTTTGTTTGTTATACACAGGAGTAATAGGTAGATAACCTCCTCCAACCCTCCAACCACACAGGGTGTGTACAGTTAAACATATAACCATTTCCTGTATTGTGTTTCATAACAGATATAATTCCCATGAGAGAAATACAAGCTTGTCATGCTAACTTTATGAATGGTAGTCATCAGGATTAAAAAAAGAAGCTGTCTTATACAAATACTCACACAACAAAACAATGCTTTGTTTGCAACCAGATACATTTAATTAGATAACTGCGTTTTTCTGAAAAGAGATTGACTTACATAGTATTCTTTGAAAAAAGAGGAATATGAATCTCTTTCAATTTGGATAAAGATGAAATTTCATCCAAGAAGACACAATCAAAGGAACATTGATTGAAGTCCAGTTACCCATCAGGTATTCTTCATAGGCTGAAGTTGGCAGTTCCAAGAGCCCTTGCTGTCAAGGCATTGTGCAGAAACCCCATGTGACAACAAACTGATACACATGGATTGATTTAGTTACAGTCATTGTACACAACTGAAACCTTGCAAATCATTTTCTCACAACACAAAAAAATTCTGGTCCAAGGAAATTTACACACATGCTACTATATTATATGATTCAAAAACATATATAGAGAAACATTCACAACACAATATAAAACTTCCCATTTGTAAAAAATAAATTTCTGTGATACAGACTTGATATAACTGTTCATCTTTACATGCTTAAAATGTCTGCATTATTCATTGACACTGTAAAAATGATTTCATACTATGTCTTGAAAGCAAGGCACAAATCCTTCACTCTCTTCTATGACACTACTCATCTGCAAATCCTATTTATAACTGCAAGTGCAACTTAACGTAATAAAATAATCTCAAATGCAGACAGATAGAGACAGTGAAAGGAGAGATTCCTATGCAATACTTTAAGATAGATTCAGCTAGATCAACATCAACAACACTGGGTCAACTTCCTGCTTACAGACTTCAGCAAGAACAGAATTCATACCTGCCTGAGTCCACCTTTAATCCTATTTCAGCATAAGGCCAACATCTCTTCACCACCGCAATCACAATAGTATATAATATCGGTCTATAATATATCTACAGTATCAAGTTCATATGGTTCAAAGATGGTCAGAGTGAATACAATTACAATTCTTAAATATATGTATTTTAAAAATATATAATGATGTAGTAGTAGCAGTAGTAAAATGCATTCAGTTTGCTTAAACATAAACGATAAAGCTAGAAACCTTGTAATGGCAACCTCAATAGTTCGACAAACCAGGGGGTTCAACATGTTAGCAGCTCTAGAAAAATTTCTCTAGGAAACTGTACTGCAGTATGTATCTCAGCCAAAGAAAGTTACTTGGACAACTTTGACCGCCATACGAGACAAATAACAAATAAGCCACAACAAAATGACATTACAACAATTACAACATGATTAAATGCATTAAAGGCAGAGCACTGATGAGAATATCAAAACAGACACATTGGTTGATGTGCATAACAACAGCATCATTTCAGTTAGAGGCATGAGTTGTCTAACCCACTGTAGTAAGGACTGCAATCCATTGTCATGAAAATTTCTGTTAGACTACATATATAAATAAAATTAACATATTTCCCCTAGATCCAATTTACTCTTTAGACTCAATTTCACACAAAAAATAACCAGGAGTGTTACAGGTCTACATTTTGATTTCGCCAAATTCAGAATTGTCTGGTCCTTGATTACAATATTGTCATTCAAATGATCATATTACCATATGACATCTCCGTTCCTGTCACCAACCACATGGTTGAACTGCCATGCCACCAGGAACGAGCTTATCCCCACCTCCTTGGCACCACAGCTCTGTTTTGTACAGGAGTACTTCATACCCCTCCCCCACTGCGATCCACAGAGACGGGCCCTCTCAGGTCGAGACTCTCCTCGGCTTTCTTCATGAGCATGTGCAGACGGCTGTTTGACACCTGGCCCTTCTTTACTGCGCACATCAGCTACATTTTACCGGAGGACACACAAACACAGGGAGAACAGAGAAGGAGAATGATATGGCAGCACCGTTCTCAATGGAATGACACATCAAACACATGAAATGTGAAATGTTGATTGGGAGAGAGTGTGTGTGTGTGTGTGTGTGTAAGTGTCTGTGGAGAGAAGGGTAATAACAGTGTGTGTGTGTGTCTGTGTGTGTAAGTCAGTGCATGCGATTAAAAGAGAGACTGATCACTATAATCCCAGCACAAGAAACACTGGTAAACAGGGAAGACAGGGAAGTACAACCTCCAAGACTTTCTGTCGACTCTATCTCCTGTAACACACTCCGTTGGTGGCCTCACACCAGACCAAGGATCCAAGAGTCTCAGAGTCAAAGACATGCACTCATGAAGACTCATTATGTGCTCATCTACTGCTGTCATCAAGCCTTTCTAATGAATCTATACTCGGCCCTCTCAGCATGGTACACTCTAATTTACCACAGGATAACTTCTCAAGACCTGGACTTGTTTCAACCTCATTACCTCCACTCATTCTGTCAGGAGGAGTTCTTTAGGCTAATTATCTTTATCTAGTGAGGCCTGCTGGTCTGGGGTGTACATAAAGTTGCAGTTAAGCTTTCACACCTAGAGCTCCCTTTAGAGAAGGATGGCTCATGCCTTGCCAAGAAAAAGAAGGGAAAAGAACATGAACATTCTATATTCTATTTTTAAGTTGTAGTGTTGTAATCATCTGAAAGGGAGGGCAAGGAACTGTAGTTAACTGAAAGTATTAGTGTATGTGTGTGTGTGTGTGTGTGTGTGTGTATGTGTAATTGATACCACTCCGTGGGAGTGGTTCTATTATCATCCCCTCCTTGTCTGATCTTTATGATGAGTCCCTTTATTAGCAGAGGGACAGGGCCATGGAGATTATATGGGCACGCACACGCACATACACACTTGCAAGACATGTCTTGTTGATATTTAAAAAAATAATAATAATAATCCTGTACCTGTAAAAACTCATCGATTTCAACCTGCCCATTTTTGTTGAGGTCTACTTCGTTGAGGATTTCGTGGAGTGTATTTTCATCAATCTGGACACAGATATTCTGGATGAGGGGAGAGAGATCAGTGAGACTTAAAAAAAAGAAGAAAAAAAAGAAGAAAGAAAATGGCTGCTCTCTTTCGGCTGTTCCTCAGTAATAGAGAGCCAATGTGTGCCTTCATCTACCAGAAGGGTCCCATTCAAAATCCCCATTAATTTGTTCCCATAGAGCAGTGGTTCCCAAACTTTTAAGTCATGTAACCCCTGTCAGTTATTTTGTAGCCTAATTGATATTCTATGAACATTATCCCTTACATATTAGACATTGTGATAATATTATTCTGTTGGATAATGCATGCATTTATTTTTGGTACCGAGACTGCAGTCGGCTATTCAACAGGACTGTTTGGGAAGGTAAATCACAGATTTATTTCGCATACCCCCTAGATCGATCCACGTACCCCCGGAGGTACGCGTACCCCACTTTGACAATAGTGGCCATAGAGCAACCCATCAATAGAGAATTTAAGGGCTGTATACCCATAGACAAAGACTTAAACTTAAAACATGGAAACGTTGCTCACCTTTAAGACCCTCTGAACATCCACTGTAGTGATGAAGCCTTTGTTCTCTTTGTCAAATTTGTGGAACCGTTTTGTGTACCTGTCAATCAAATATAGCCATCAATGACACACAATCTACCCCTGTTCGTACATCTCAATCCATAAACTTGCTCCCTCTTTCCTTCCCTTGTAAAACTCCCCTAGCAGTCCTTGGTCACTCGTAAAATCTGAAAGATTCGGATTTGGAGTTTAAGCAAGATGGCGGTGGCTACACCTTGCCTTCTGATAGGTAAGTTGGAGCATGTGTTTCATGTTGGCACAATAGTGTGAAAGACCCTCCTTTTCCCCCCGGCACAGTACCTGGCCACTTCCTGTGCCTCAAGGATGTTTTCTGATGTCTTGGTCAGCTGCTCAAACCGAGACCTGTAGCCCATCTCATGGCAGAGGAACTTTTTGGCAGCTTCCAGCTCTTCCTACAGAAATCACAGAGAAAATATGTTGAGGAAATGTTTTTGTAACAGTATGGAGAAAACTCCTGGGACCAGTCCACTGAAGTTACAAAGTTTTATAGCTGTTACAGGGTATTGTGAAATACGGTGTAGTTCATCCTAATGGGGGGGTGGGGAGATCAACGGTTATTTGTGTTTCCCGAATAAGAGTTATGGCTTTGGTTAATCATCCTACATACAGGATATGTAATCAAACTGGTCACACCTTGGAGATAGAGAGCACACCTAAACTGGGTGAGCGTAACCTCACCCGGCTCTCCCAGGTGTGTCCAGTTTCAACATGCTGCAGTGCTAACACACACACATACACATACATACATACATACATACACACACACACACACACACACACACACACACCTAGAGGGGGAAATACAGGAAGGGAGTGGACCTCTCTATTGTACTTTTATCTAAGCATAGTTACACCAGCATAAAAGCAGCACAGGAATTTAAGGCCCTATTCAATCAAAACAGGTTACCAGGTTTCCGGAGTAGGACAAAAATAAACATTATTATTGTTGTGTCGGTAAACATGCACAAAAATAAACATGATTCGTGTGCAGAAAGGAAGCATGTTCATATTCAATAAGTCAATATAAACAATAGTTTGAATGAGGAGGCCCCTTAAATCTTCCATTCCATTCTTTATAAAACAATCATAATATAGTGTTGTAGCCAAGTAAGCAAGAGTGTTGTACCAAGGAAGCTTGGTTTAAGCAATTATCACCCTTTTGTCTTCATCTCTGGGAATGGGAATGTGCACCTTTGATGGGGAGGCCATCATTTTATTGTTAACTTGTCACTTTACTACTCCCTAACTCATTGTTTAGGCACCACTTTGGGTTTCTTGTCTTGAGTTACTTGTCTTTCTTGTGTTCTTGTCTGAAACCACTTAAATTTCAAGGTGAAAAAAAAGGGTGAAAATGTAGCATTTCCACATTTGATTAATCAATTAATAGGATAGGGTTAGGGTTAGTCAGCAATAATCAGCAATTTGTTTTAATCGACTGACAGTCCTAGTAATAAATAATTATATCATTACTTTGTTACCATGCTATTACCAGACCAAGCAAATAGTGCTACCAAAGACTCTGTCATTTGGGTCTTTTGTCATTGGGCTTGTCACTCACCGTCTTCCTCTGATCGCTCCAGTCCAGCTGTCTGCCCATGATCTCTACGATGCGCGGCAGTGCCTCGTCCGCCGCCTGCACATTGAGGAAGCCCAGTCGCGTACGCCGGGCGATCACGTCAATGGCCGTGCACGCATACTCCTTAATGGCATACCGCACCTTGAGAAGGGAGGAAAAGGAGCAGCGTTTTAATGGGATGAAGATTGTGGTCTATGACAATCTATGGTTGTGATTTAGCTATGTATTACCTGTGTGTGTGTGTGTGTGTGTGTGTGTGTATGTGTGTGTGTGTGTGTGTGTGTGTGTCATGCGCAGGCTTTCTCTCTTTATTCTTGTGTATTGTACCTGCTTTGACTCTCAAAGGTCTGAGTGTATCTCACAAAAGTCAAAAGCCTGAGGAAAAACAAAAAAAAAAACACTGTACAGAAATACTGTACCTCGCTCTCAATGTAAGGGAATTCAGAGACTAGTCTCTTGCCCACAATCGGCCACCTCTTTCCGGTGACCCGTGCCATTTTGGCGACGTCGAAAGCCTTTCCTCCGTATGTTGCAGCCAGGTGCTGAGCCACCTGTAGATCAACAATAATGTTGGTGTGAAATTGCATGTTTGCATCATTGCTTTAGAGTGTGAAAAGAAGAGACATTTCTCAGACATACATGCACACACACGCACGCACATACACACACGCACGCACGTACGCACGCACGCACACACAGCTGTAAAAGGCTACGGCTCGAGGATCAATATGATCTCTCGACAGAGTGCTCACTGTTGGGGAGTGTAGTGGGGGAAGGTACAGTTTTGTCGAGGATTTATCCTGTGTTTGGACTAAACAAAGGGTTATTGCTATTCAGATGGCTGACTTACCTCTCACATCAAAGGTCAAATGCTGTCAAAACATCAGCGTTGACCTTTTGGAATATTCTACAAAACACCACTGTGGCGGAGAGTGCTTGCTCTAATGAGGAGTTAACATACTTGGGTGTTGAGCTCTTTTACTACCTGGCACGGTTGAGTCATAAAGTCTTAAGAGGGACATGTATGTACACGTCTACAATCTAGATTAGAATGACAAGTCACCTCATTGGTGTGTTGTTGTGTAATGTAAAAACCACAAGTACAAGCATATGGGAGGGGTCCCACCTCATTCTCCAGCCCGTAGTCCTGGACCAGGCGGATGTACATGGTGGGGGTCCAGCCCTTGCCCCCCTCAAGCAACAGGCCCACCGTCTTACTGGGCCCAGCCTTCAGGCCGTGGGCTTTGATGGCCGCATCCAGGGTCTCCTCTGCCATGGAGCGGTAGGTGGTCCACTTGCCCCCTGGGGTTAGAACATTGTCAGGTTATATTAACGCGCACACACGCACAACAAACACAAGACAAGATGAGAAGTGAACATAATATCACAAAAGAGACAGTACAAGATACTCATCGAGAAATGGAGAAAGAACAGCCACTAATATGTCTCCTATATTCTGCATTCGAAAAATCAATGTAGTGTTAGAGGTTTAGAGTACAGACCAGCAATGGTGACAAGACCACTGTCGCTGACATTGACTATGTGGTTCCTGCAGATGGACTGGGTGTCTTTGGAGTTGGGGTCTGTGACTAGGGGACGGATACCACTCCAGGCTGCCAGAACATCCCCCCTCCGCACTGAGGACCAAATGGAGAAATCACACACACACACACGCATGCACGCACGCACGCACTAGGGGTGCACCATATGACAATTCTGGGCCGATACAGATATCTGAAATAGCCTCCTGTAATTCTAAGTCATTATTTTCTAATACTGATATAATGGCAGTATTGCGCTTCCCTTGCAGACGTACCCTCTACGTCGGGGCTCAGGTAGTTGCGGACCTCCGTCAGGATGAAGTTGATGTCCTCCTCCTTGGGGATGGGGTGGGCGGTGACGGCTGTGGGCGAGTCTGTCGTCCCGGCGATGGTCATCTTTTCCCAGGGCAGGAAGAAGATGACACGTCCGTCACTGGTCGCCGGGTCCAGGAGGCCCATGTTGTCAGGACTACAAGTAGAGGAGGGGGTGGGTTAAAGCGATGTTCCACTCTAATCATACATAGTATAGTTGTCTAGTATTCAAAGTAGTACACCACACCAGACAGTTTTTACATTAATTAATCGTATATTTAGATCATCTCAATTTCTGTCTGAACAGTGCTTGTAAGTGCCTGTACTATAAAAGAGCAATGTGTACTCCATACTTGCTATATACAGGCCCTCTTACTCTTTTTGTACTGCTATTGCCTGTTTGTGTGTTCTGCAATTAGTTCCCTCTACAAGAGAGGGTCAGCTGGTCAGCCCCTATGCCCTGCCAGTGTGTATTGCTTGCTCTTCTACATGTCTGAATGGAGTCCCTGAACAGTACCTGTAGTAGCCAGGGATAACGATGTGCACTCCAGCACTGGGCTGGCAGATGTTCTCATTCTTCTGGTCATCCATTTTCCTCAGCGAGTCAGTAAATGGTCCTGTGGCGTTGATGACACATTTGGCCCGGACGTCGAATTCTTGCCCTGACAAAGGTACAGTAACAGCATCAACCAAGGGTCAGGGCCATTAACCTGTGAGCTCATCTAGTAGACTGCCCGCTCACTTTAATGGGTAGAAAAGGGGAAATGTTGATAGGGAGTACACATTTATTCTGATATGTAGGTAGCCAAAGAAAACAGCAGCCAAAAAAAAAAACCACACAAAATAAATAAATGTTTGACACTTATTTAGAAGATAAAGAGAGAGGAATATTTTGAGAGATGGAGAAATAGAGAGAAAGTAGTTTGAGAGAAAGTGTATGCGTGTCTGTCTGTCGGCGTGTGCGTACCTGTGATGACGTCCCTGCAGTGGGCCCCACATACCCTCTCCTTGCCCGTCTGGGGGTCGTTCTTCTTCAATAGGCGCACTACCTCTGTGTAGTTGGCGATGGCGGCGCCGTGCCTGGCAGCCGTGAGGGCGATGGCCAGGTTCATCCGAGCGTCGTTGTGCTGCCCTGCAGCAGCAGAGGGGGTGAGACGGGAGGAGAGGAGAGAAGAGGAGGGGTAAAGGGGGGGATGGGGTGGAGAGGAGATGGGGAGCAAAGAGGTTTAGAGGAGAAATGGGAGAAGAAGAAAAAAGGATGAGCGCAAGGGAGAGAGGAGGAAAGGAGAAGAAGATGGTTGGTGGGAGGAAAGGAGGGGGAGGGAGAGGTAGAGGAGGGGAAGAGGAGCGTGGGGAAAAGTGAGAGACAAAGAAGAAGTAAAGAAGGGGGAGAGAGAAGAAAAGGAAGACAGGAAAAGGGGGGAGGGAGAAACATGGTGAGGATGCGAGTCAAGCCTCAAACCAGTGACTGGATGTAGAGTAGTACAATACAATATGTCAGTCAGTATGTCACATCATCTCCTGTCACTGAAGCCAGATGGCCACAATAGGGAACCTAGATATAACACACACACACACACACCCACTGGTACAACAAACATGGGACCGCCACCACAATCACTATACCAATAAGTACTAAGTTAGTCAGCCTTTGTCACTTACTTACTGGTGTTTGTAAAGTTAACATACTTTGCACATGAAGCAGATAACAGGGAGTCCAAGCTCAGCTTCATGCCTCCCTCAGACCTAAAGAGCTGACAACCCCTACGCACAAAGGTCGTGATTTAGTGGTGTTGACAGACAGGGACCTTGGGGAGTATGGGGTGAAGCATAGCTGGTATATGGGCTGCACCCATTTTGCCCTTTTCAAATACTTAACACATCAGTCCTTCCTCCCTTGAAGCTATCACTGATCTGACCTGGCAGGATAGGTGAAAGCTATGCAATTGAGCCCGATACAGGACCTGTCCAGTTGTATTCTATCAGTGATTTCTTCAAGGAAAGAAGAAACATTTCTTGTACCGGAACAGACCCTTGCTGTGTGTCGTAGGATGCGTAGGAATTCCTTGCAGGATTATTTGATGCCCTCAGGATTCCATCCTAACCCATGCCTTATGGTGCTACTAAACTCAATAGGAGTGCGTAATTATTTTTTTATTTCATTTTTGGTTTAAGCATTTATTGAGATGGGACAGGGCTGTGACAGCCAGTGTCATCTACCACAGTCATGAGTCGGCTAGACTGCACTTGGCCGGGCTGACACCTACAGCTGGAGACGTAGTCATTACCCTACACCCCACAGAGATGGCTCCACGGATCGAATAGGAGAGGTGATGGTAGACAGCATTCTACTGAAACGTCATGGTTTTTAGTATTAGTAGTTTTTATTTTTAACGTTTATGTCAGAATAATAAATGCATTTCAACATTGCATATGAGGAGTGAATTGGTCCTTGTTTTTTTCATACTTCAAAATCAATAGTAAGAACAAGGATTACTGGTTTTCAGGGTGACGTTGTGTTTAGCTTGAGTTGTGTGTGTTTGCTGGACCACATTGGCCCTCTGGGAGACAGGAATGGCGGCAGCTCTGCTTGGGAGAAACCAGCAGGGTAAAGAGGGATGAGAGATTGTAAAGCAGAAGTCAGGCCGTCGGACCACAGTAGTGCTCTGCGTTACAGAGTAGAAGGTCAGATTCTGAAATGTCACGGCCGTGATTGTTCCAGACGGAATAATTGGAGAGAAAAGCCCCCCTTTGCCAGCCTATGGGGGATGGTGAAAAGCAAACACACACTGAGAGAAGCTCTAGAAACCTTTCTTTGTCAGCTACCAGGAGCATCCCCAGAGACAATGCTGGTATTTCTCCCCATGGAGGAATTGTTAGGCTAAATGCACAGATAAGTGAGATGACCATTTTTCTCACAAACTCCTGCTTAAAGCAGCACTCCCCTTGACCTCTGTTTTCACCCACACATTTTGTAAATAGCAGCTTTAAATGACAGAATTTTACAGACTGCTTCTCATATAGCGGACATATCCCCTTCAGAAAATATGTCGACTGTCTGTTCTTGGAGGTAGCCACATAATTCTAAACAAGGAACTGACAGAATAGCCTTTAGACAAGTGGGGAGTTTTTGCATTGTGAAAATGAGAGGTCTTGAGTGACGGGGAAGGGGGTGACAATCTACACAGCCAGATAGAGGCATCACATATGGTTGGATTTCCCAGTGCCAATCAGGGGCACAGGGCATGCAGAGCACCAGCAGCCTGCAGACACATTCACTCAGGGGCCAATGGAGATGTGATGGCCACTGGCCAGCTGTTGTTTTGACCTCCTGGGGCCATATTCAATCCGACCCATTTTGCGGAAAATCCCAATAATGTGACATTCGTAGCTTTACTTTGTTTGCCGCAGTAAACATTAACCAGTATGACGTATCCCAGCTATTGGAATTGGAAACGGCACCACACCACACTGTAACGTCTTTGCATGAATGTTAAGTCCAGGGCCGAAACCAACTCACCGTCGTAGTAGACGATGGCTCCCACCAGCTTGTCTTTCTTCAGCATGGGGAAGAGTTCCAGAGCCTTGCTCTTGCTCAGGACATAGCTGCTCTTAAGGCACTGGGACCCCGCCACGAGGTCGTACATCTTTATCCCTGCCCAGTAGTAAGGAAGCTGCCACCATCTGAGCACAGACCACAGTACATTCATCAATGATGGCCTGCACTGCGCAGCATGTACAAACACCTGGTACATATACTTGATACGTCTTTTCAGTCTCAAAGCCATTCACATTACTCTTTGTACGGACTTACTTGTAAACAGGAAGCATGATTGGTAGAGGGGCAGATAGATGGGGCGCAATTTCCAGCAGGTTGGAGCGCTCATGGAGGGCTTCTTTCACCATCATGTACTGTACCCAGGGGGAAAGCAGTACCATATCTCTCCTCAATGAAAAATGGCCAGAGTAGGGAAAACTAAGCAATGTGATCATAAAGTGAGCTCTTAGCCAGCTTAGGGAATAGAGAATGATATGTTTACCTGTTCGTAATCTAATTTCATGATGGCCTTTTGGAGGTAGCGGACTCCCCCATGGATGAGCTTGGTGCTGCGGCTGCTTGTGCCTGATGAGAAATCATTCCTCTCCACCAGGGCAGTCTTCAGGTCTGGGAGGAGAGACAGAGACACAAAGACACAACGACAGACAGATCAATAACAGCCTGGTAGTGTACAGAGTCCTCCTTATGAACAAATCTACTCACGATGCAGTGGTATCATTCCTATATACACATCTCCTGTAATGTAATAGGGGGGGGGGGGGGGGGGGGGGTAGCAGGGCGTGCAGATTTTGGAACTGCCCCAAACCCTGGCGTATCTTGTCATTTCCAAAATGGGGCGGTTCAGAAGGAGTACTCACTGCGTGTGATAGCTTCTAAGGCACACCCAGAGCCTGTGGCCCCTCCCCCTACAATGAGGACGTCAAACTCCTCTGTGTCTCCCAGGGCGGACAACTGGGCCTTCCGGGTCGGGAACCCATCTGCGTATGGCACTTTCAACTCCCCCTCTGCCGCCACGTATGTCAGCCGCGCCTGCAACACGCACACACACTAGATTATTACCTAATCTATTGACACATAACAGCAGATCCAGAAAATCTGCACTTCTCAGCCAGGTTTGCCAACACTGGGACTGGCAGTTTCTAAATCAAGTGTCAACTCAACTCAAGTGTCAATCGGACACGTTGCTGTGCAAATCACACACACGTCTGAGAGCACAGTGTGGTCAATCCTCCATCTGAATATCAGCCACAGACAACAACATTGACTACTGTTATCTTATTTGTAAAAGGACAAAAGAAATCGGAAAAAATCAAAGTCAAATCAAGAATATGCTGAACTCAAGGGTGGGCACAAAGCATGTCAAGGATTTCAGTCATAATTAAACATTTTATTCATTTTCTATTAAGCATTCGCTCTGAATGATTACATCAAGCTGCTCCGATGATGCCAGTGTTCCATTTGACTTGCAAATCGGTGAATGAAACCTGGGCATTTGTAATTTAGGGCTGTAAACGCAAACAAGATCAAATAATTAGTGTCTATTTCCAAGGACGTGCATATCTAAACACCCACAGACAATTAAGTGTCGGTCTGCCCTGCAATCACGTTAAGTACACCAGTGCCACGGTGCATCACATGCAAATGACCAATCGGCCACTGGCGCCAAAACTTTCTGAGCCGAATGTGAGTGTGCCCTTGCCATAGAGGAGACAAAACAGCCATATTTATCCAATTAGAATAACAATTTCAAGGATTAGTGTCGTTCGCCCACCCGCCTGATTTGTGATTATCTTTTCGAGGCAGGTTTGACTTTTGCTTACCCATTTATGCTTGGTTGAGAGGACGTTGGGGGGAAACATTAGTACAGCAGGGATACAAAACAAAGTTGACATTAGGCCAAAAGGGTCAAATGCTTCAGAGAGTTCATCTAGAATGTCTCTAATAATAGAGGTGTCAACTAACTAACTAAATTCACAGGTCAAGAAAATACACCTGTTTCTCTCTTTCAAAAGTTTCCATGACTCAAGTGTTCAACAACTCCGCGGCTATTTCAAGCCCTATAGTGATTCAGTAGTGCCACTTAGACTATTGCTGGAAGAAAGGGTTATGAATGGCAATACACATGGTGTAATGTCATACTTTTATGACATGATTCATAAAGATAAGATTCATAAGTACACACACTAAACAAATTTGATATATATTTATAACTAAAATCATTTTAGCTCTGAGATACATATCACCTTTGTTATGGGTGTGTAAATGATATCAAGATATGATAAATGCCTAAAGCCAAGTGCAAGTGTGTTGAAACTAGACAGCTATACAGTACTATCCTTATACTGTCAAAACATACAGTCACTGAATACTTTATTAGGAACACTATACTAATACTGGGTAGGGCTTCCCTTTACTCTCAAAACAGCCTCAATTCTTCATGGCATTGATTCCACAAGATGTAGGAAACATTCCTTTGAGATTCTGGTCCATGATGACATGATTGCATCACGCGATTCCTGCAGATTTTTCAGGTGCACTTTCAAGCTGTGAATCTCCCATTCTACCACATCCCAAAGGTGTTCTATTGGATTCAGATCCGGTGGCTGGAAAGGCCACTGAAGAACACTGAAGTCATTGTTATGTTCATGAAACCAGTTTGAGACGACTTTTGCTTTGTGACATGGTGCATTATCATGCTGGAAGTAGCCATTAGAAGATGGGTAAATTGTGGCCATGAAGGGATGCACATGGTCAGCAACAATACTCAAATAGGCTGTGGCATTCAAGTGATGATTGATGGGTATTAACGGGCCCAAAGTGTGCCAGGAAAACATTCCCCACACCATTGCACCATAAGAAGGTGTACAGGTATTCCTAATAAAGTGTTAAGTGAGTGTATAGGCCAACAGTAAAACTTCAAGATTCATGATTTATATATCTTTTTTCCAATCTAGACTTTTCTTATTCATACCACTGTCACAAACCACATTTTGCCTAATTAATAGTATCAAGTGATGCATTTCCATGGAAACAATCACTGAGGGGTATTTTCGCCTGTTCCCTGGAGTTCCATTCAGTAATTATTCTGAAGACTTGGGATAATGATCCAAATGAGATTCAGCAGATTTGAATAAATATAAAAAATAATCAAATAGAATTTGGACTCCCATTGCTCCTCAACATTCTTTTTTCCCTTGTTTGTCACAGAAATCTTGTTGATTATCTCAAAACTACTTGACTTTAACTTATTTGTTGTAATAATCCAATCACATAAGACAAGTTCCCCTGGGCTCTTTCTTGTCTAAATGTAAATAAAATGAGATGTGAGGATGAGACCCTGGTGGTAGGAAGGAGAGGAGGACTGCACTAATTGTGTTTCAAGGTGATCATCTTTCTGTAATTCACGCATTACACCTTGGAAGCACATATTATATGTTATAAGTTATATTACACATATTATAGAGCAAATGCTAGTTTCTCACTAATGAGTTAAGAAGTTTTCTTCACAATATACGTAGGTATAGACGATTTCTGTTTTCCAACCATAATAGGAGAGCCAAATCAAAATCTAATTGAATAGCTATTCAGTCCAATAAAAGTGGTCAAAGCAAGTTATGGTCCATCTCACCACTTTCTATGGAAATCTGTCGCAGGTTGAGACGGTTGGCCAGAACCCATGAGCCAAAACACCAACCACACCCAAATCATTGACAAAAGCATGATAGGCCTAATCTATGTATTTTCTGTTGACAAGCATCAATGTACTAAACAAAACTTTAAGCTATAGTACTGTAACATCAGGGTGTCTAATAGTTTTTCATTAAATCGCAGAACTGCCAATACCATTGACTTCCATGGTGGAGACAGTAGTGCAATAACCTCTACAACACCTACACATAAGCAAAGTATTGTGGAAGGCAAATCATTTTGTATAACTATAGTTGCATATATTAAAGAACACAATGCAGAGTAATATGTATGTACAACCAAGGTTAGTCTGGGAGACATTCCCGTGTGGTTGGCTGCTGGGGGGAGAGATAAACAGACGTGTACCTTCCAATTTAGTCATGGTAAAGGAATTTTGGGAAACTGGAAGATAAACCAAGAAAGAGACTTATATGGCCTGGCCATACTATGGAATGGAATGTTCAGGAAGCTTTCTCTCCTATAAGTACTGCACCCTTTTCTCTGTACCCTTGACTTACTCTGGTTATCTCTTAGTGAGAGACACTATTGTACTCCTGCAAGCTTGTATTAAAACTTATTATTAATCATTGTTATTAGATTTGTACATGTCTTCATTCACTGAATTTTGGAGTTCGATACCCAACCGAATTTATTAGGGAGAAAGGAGAATTCCTCCACAGTACACAGTTGTATAAAAGAGACAAACACATTCTTTGGTCTAGATAAGGCATGCCTACATAGGTGTGTCTGCCTTACTAGGCTCAGTGCATGCCATTATCAGATGCTCTCATTGCCATTACTGTATACATCCTAGTCATAGTGCAGAGGGTTAGGGCAGGAATAGCTAGCGAACACCAAATCATCTCAACAAGCATTTAGGGTATTTTTTAAGAGTGCTGTCATTCCCCATGTTTACCTGTTTCTTCTTGTATTCCGACAGTTGTGATAGGCCCAGAAGTGCAGCAACCGTCCCGCTCCCTACAATGGCTGTCCCTTTCAGAGCCTTCCGGTACGCCATTGGTCCTGCAACACAAGCATGGAGCGTTGGACTGGGTTAGGCATGGGTTAGACACAGGTTATATTATACAGACATGGCAGGTGATCAAAGGGGGATGGCATGAAAGGAGGGCAAAGAGCCAATCAGCTCTTCTCTGGTACCGTAACATCATGACTAGCATTTTCTCTCTATCTTTTCCAAACTGCTATAATCAGGAGATGCATTAATCACACAGAGGGGTCATGTTATGCAATATGTACTTCAAGTATACACGCCGTCTCTCCATGCAGATACGGCCCCCGACTGGACACTTCCATTTAAAAAGGTCCAGTATGTAACATTCAAGCTTTCTAAAAGCTTGATTGGTAGAGATAAGAGAATGAGTCCGACACTACAAGCCCATTTCGGGGATTTATCTTATTGATAGGGAGGATGTTGTTGTTTGCAACTTCAAACTGAATATCACTGTGGTAGCCAGAAAAAGAAATTGCTCTATTAAAAAAACAAAACTTTGGGCTCTTTTAAGCAGTAACTGAAGACTTTTATTTAGCTTTGATTTTAATAAGTCAGACCTTTATATTATTTTATTGTATAACTTGTATGTATCTATTTAAATCTAATATATAGATTTAATTATATTGTCTATATTGAAGGCCTCCACAGTTTCCTATTATCATGATGTCTTATTGTCATTTGATTTTTTGGTCTGATTAACAGGCTTTCTTTCCCAACATCATCGTCACTGACTACATAAAACATAACTCTTAAGAGTAGGTCTAAGAGTACCCTTAGAGGTTTTTTGCATTTTTTATTATTGCATGTTATGCAATAATATGGTTAACATCGACATTGTGAATTTAAAGGCATTCAAGTAATAGTTCATATTTATATTTCACACTATAGAATAGACATCACCCCACCCTCTTTATTTCATACTTGTCTTGATCAATGGTGTTGATAGGCTATTAAATAGCCTAAAGGTGGGTCAAGCTGCCGCACCTGTTCCTTTCGCATCATTCACATTTAACACATAAAGCAGTGAATAAACACGACGAGAACATATCTGCCTATTGAGTAAACATTTGTATATAGGCCTACATATATTATTACAAAGAAGCATCATTCCATTAACTGATATGAAGTCGCATTGACGTGCGCATGATGTTGTCTGTATCATTGCCAACGCAATGGGTTAAACATTCGTTTTTTCATTATAGGCCCATGATAGAACAACCAACAAAGGGCAAACATTACATATCCAAGGCTTTTTACTTACTTATTTTCTCGGTTCAATTGACGTTAACAACGCTGGAAGAGGCAGGGCGTTAACTGTGGACATCCAATTCGTATCTTTTTGCCAGTACAACCAGGAAGCAAACATGATTTGATTGGCATAAGGACGCACGAATGAGATTACATTACTTGTCCAATCGTGTTTGAGAGGGCGTTACTACATGTTACTCCAGGATACAATTGCTCTGTTGCCCTCCCCACTAGTACAATGCTTGAGTCCCATCTTTGAGGGCACAAGTGCCACGGGCTCGATTTGTGATTGTGCATTATTTTATTTTTTTATCCCAAACCATGTAAATACAAGATTATGCGGATAATTGACACAACTGAATTGTCCCTCCGGTGGGCCGTGTTAGACAATGTTCCCGATCTGACAGAAAGTACAGTTGAAGTCGAAACTTTACATCCACTTAGGTTGAAGTCATTAAAACTCATTTTTTAACCACTCCACAGATTTCATGTTAACAAACTATAGTTTTGGCAAGTCGGTTAGGACATCTACTTTGTGCATGACACAAGTCATTTTTCCAACAATTGTTTACAGACAGATTATTTCACTTATAATTCACTATATCACAATTCCAGTGGGTCAGAAGTTTACATACACTAAGTTGACTGTGCCTTTAAACAGCTTGGAAAATTCCAGAAAATGATGTCATGGCTTTAGAAGCTTCTGATAGGCTAATTGACGTAATTTGAGTCAATTGGAGGTGTACCTGTGGATGTATTGTAAGGCCTACCTTCAAACTCAGCGCCTCTTTGCTTGACATCATGGGAAAATCAAAATAAATCAGCCAAGACCTCCACAAGTCTGGTTCATCCTTGGGAGCAATTTCCACACCTGAATGTACCATGTTCATCTGTACAAACAATAGTACACAAGTATAAACACCATGGGACTACGCAGCCATCATACTGCTCAGGAAGGAGACACGTTCTGTCTCCTAGATCTGACCGTACTTTGGCGCGAAAAGTGCAAATCAATCCCAGAACAACAGCAAAGGACCTTGTGAAGATGCTGGAAGAAACCGGTACAAAAGTATCTATATCCAGTACAGTAAAATGAGTCCTATATCGACGTAACCTGAAACTCCGCTCAGCAAGGAAGAAGCCACTGCTCCAAAACCGCCATAAAAAAGCCACAGTTTGCTACTGCACATGGGGACAAAGATCTTACTTTTTGGAGAAATGTCCTCTGGTCTGATGAAACAAAAATTTAACTGTTTGGCCATAATGACCATTGTTATGTTTGGAGGAAAAAGGAGGAGGCTTGCAAGCTGAAGAACACCATCCCAACCGTGAAGCACAGGTGTGGCAGCATCATGTTGTGGGGGTGCTTTGCTGCAGGAGGGACTGGTGCACTTCACAAAATAGATGGCATCATGAGGAAGGAAAATGATCTGGATATATTGAAGCAACATCTCAAGACATCAGTCAGGAAGTTAAAGCTTCAAAATTCAATAAATCACAAATATTATTCAAAATGCATGAACACACTTTGAATGTATGGTGACATGTAAGTACGCCATCATCAATTAAGTTTTGCCTTAGATACCTCTTAAAACCACAATGAATAGAGGGGGAACACTACCTGACAAAGGAACACATAAAGACAAGACACCTTGTCCTTTAGATGTCAGATGTGCCTGGGGCAGCCACCTGCTTTTATGCTGATTCTCTCCTACTGTTTAATGTATCACATGTTCACATTTCCAGCCTCTAATCTTGTGTTTTCTTCTTTCTGCTTATCTGTCTGGCTCTGAGCCCCTCAAAACTAGATTCCATCTTCCATCCTCCTAACTGACTCCACCCAATATCCTGGTCCTCTTATTCGTTTTAGGCCTATCCATTCTATGTTGCGTTGGACATTAGAAATTGTTCAATCTGAGAAATACACAGGCATGTTGTTGCATATCTTGAACTCGTTTATTGGACTGACATATGATAGACCTGAGTTCAAGTTTCATCTTTGTAGCCAAGTGTGACATAGGTCCACATGAAATTAGGTGTCGGAACGCAGGCTATAGACTACGTCGGTTGCAGATCAGTGAAGTAGTAGGCAAACCCAAGTAAACTCAGTTTGCCCATGCACCTTTTCTGCTAGGCCGATGTTTTTTGCATTAAGGTTTATCCCATTCAATCCATGGTATTCAGGGTTTACCTACCTGTTTTTTACCACTACATCCCTGTTGCAGATCGCATGTGCAACATCCTATGCATCGAGTGTGTAATCGTAAATGTTTATAATGCATTTGATATACATATTCCTGCGAGCACCCATACCCATAGTTTTGGATTGGAGCGCGTCATGGAGCATGACGTCTCGTATTCTGGGCACGTGGGCAGCGGTATTCCAAGTGCTGGCCACATAAACAAAGCCACATTGTCAGTGTCACCCGCGGTTAGTCTACTGGTAAGTCAGAATTTGGCCAGAAGCCCCATTCTCTCAATACTATTGCTCCTAAACTTGGATAACAATACAGCAGAGAAGATGGAATTCCCCTAATGCATATTTGATGGTACTTCGGATTACTGTGTAAGGTACAGCTTTGATTACCTACTTTTTTGCCTATACTTTAAAATGTGGTGATGCCAAGTCACCAGAGGTCTGAGAGGTCTGCTGTATATATTTGGATAGGTGGATTGCCTAGGTGGATCAGAGCAGGGAAAGATCCCTTTTGGCTTCCTAACAAGCTCAACGTATAATGAGATATTCCTAAAGAAATATCATGTTTGCCATTTGTGTGCAAGTAGATGTTACTTGACGCGTTCTTTTCTGTTTTCTAGGAGGCACATTTGAGTGAATAATCCACCAATTTGGCCATTTGATTGAAGGTAAGACTACAAATGATATTGAAGACTGCGCGTATTATCGTCTAATCACTGTTGGTAGTAGTGGAGATTGGTGCTAACCACGCGCTGGGAGATCTTATAGGGATGCGCTTTTACGCATCTACAGTATTCTGATTTACATGATATGCATCTGCATTTGATTCGATTGTGCCTTGACATGGAGATCGATTCACAGAAGCGTTCGTGTCTCCCACTCTCACTAGCAGCAGCCATGCCTTGCGTCCAAGCTCAATGCGGGTCGTCCCCTCAAGGAGCAAGTCCCGCGTCTCAGAGCGCCAGTATCCACGCCGCTGGAGAGCACAGCTGTGACTTTTTGACGCCCGAGTTTGTCAAGTTTAGCATGGACCTGACCAACACTGAGATCGCCGCAACGACCTCTCTGCCGAATTTCGTGGACAGCTACAATTCCACATACGACGTCAAGCCTCCGTGTCTATTTCAAATGCCACATTCAGGGGAACTGTCCTCCGTCAAAGTTGAAGACATCCCCGTGCAAGGCTACCACCAGCAGAGTCATCATCAACCACATCAGTCCGACGAAATGGTCACTCCTCCCCGGTCAGTGTACTACAAGTCCCCCTCGCCACATACACCGACCACCACGCCAAATTTTCAAAATCCACCCAGCCATGGATGGGATGACTCTGTATCTTTTTACGGTTTCCACCAGGACTACTTGGCGGTGGCGCATAGGATGGACCAACGGAAAAATTCGATACCCAGGTTCTCATTGTTCTCTCTTAAGCATTCCCAACCTGGAAACCATATGTCGACATGCCAGATGAGATTCGACGGTTCGCTCCACGTATCCGTAAACCCAGACACCCCGAGCGGACATCAAACGTTAGAGAGCCAGGGCATCTTTGGTCCCAGCGCACTAAGGACGCAGCACATTATGGGCTTCCCCCACTCACTCCAACTCGGTCACGGAAAACACTTAATGGATAACCAATTACCGTCCCCTCCGAGCCGAGGATCCCCCAATAATGATGTCTTATGTGCTGTGTGTGGGGACAACGCTGCCTGCCAACACTACGGAGTGCGAACCTGCGAAGGATGTAAGGGATTTTTTAAGGTAGGCTATGTTCCATAAGTCAAACCATTCCAAGTTTGACATTAATAAATACATGCATGGAAGGGGGATTTATTGAATAGCATACCTTTGATGAATTACGACATGTAAGAGTCTTCTTTATTTATTCGTGTTTTGGAGACCTGAATTGTATGTTTTTCGGGCAAGCAGTGGACAATTCTGGTGGATATAACTACACCCGATTCTATTCTTATTGAGGCAAAACATCAGTAAAATCAAGCGTCCTCCTTATTTCGCCCACCTGATTGAATAATCTCATTCGGCCTGTGGAGAATTGGAAGAGGGTCTCAGGGACACGTCAAAATATGAGTGGCCACGGAACTGTATTTACCTACGGTCTTCTCTGTCCGCTCCTTGAATCTATTACAGTTGTAAATTGTGAAGATGGGTCAGAGTGCAGTGCTGCGGCAATGTATTTTCAATCCAAAATTCTTTTAATGTGTTTTTTTCCAAGTAGTATCAGGTGGCAACGCATAATATAACATGTATAACGTCCTCATCTTGTCTCCGCAGCGCACTGTCCAGAAAAACGCGAAATATGTGTGTTTAGCTGGAAAAAATTGCCCTGTTGACAAACGCCGGAGAAATAGATGCCAATACTGCCGTTTCCAAAAGTGCCTTGTCGTGGGAATGGTCAAAGAGGGTAAGACAACCTTTTGCATTTGATGTGTTTTGACTTTATACTACGCACACGTTTGCGCATCGAACGTGATTGTTCCTTATATTATATTTATGTTTGCTTGTACTAAATGGTGTATAGGCCTTTATAGGCATAGATAAAATGATTATTCACCATCAAATCCATTTGTTTTTCTTTATTATTCAGTCGTTAGGACTGCCAGTTTAAAGGGTCGACGGGGGCGGTTGCCATCCAAACCGAAGAGTCCGCAAAATGCCTCGTCATCTGTCAGCATCCTAAGTGCGCTCGTGAGGGCTCATGTGGACTCCAACCCCTCCCTATCTCGTCTAGACTATTCAAATGTAAGAACTAACATCACTAATGCAGTCCCCATCAATCTACGCACATGGAGAGCGAAGGTGTGATTGTTTTACGCACGAGTTTACGCTGACACAAAACAACACAACTTTCGAAACTACAATGCAATTCTGACCATTTGACCAAGTTTATGATATCCGAATACCACTGAACACTAATATCATCCATTTCCAGTTCCAGGTTAACCCTGACAGCCCCATTGCTGGAGACGACACGCAACACGTCCAGCAATTCTATGACGTTCTGACTGGCTCAATGGAGATCATCCGCGGATGGGCTCAAAAGATCCCGAGTTTTACCGATCTCCCCAAACAAGACCAAGATCTCCTCTTCGAATCAGCCTTCCTGGAACTCTTCGTTCTACGTTTATCATATAGGTAGCCTGGCTTAAGATGGTTACAATCGCACAATAGCCAATATCATAGTTGATTACGCTACAGGTTATTATTGCTAGAATGGTATACTCCGCCCTCCACCCGATTGCTAAATCTTAATCGACCTCCTAACGGTCCTCTTTTAATCGAATACAGGTCCAACCCAGAAGAGGGGAAGCTAATCTTTTGCAACGGATTGGTTTTGCACAGGCTTCAATGCAGACGCGGCTTTGGAGCTTGGGTTGACACCATAGTGGAGTTCTCTGCTAACCTTCAAAGCATGAATTTAGACGTGTCAACTTTCTGCTGTATATCCGCCCTGGCCATGGTAACAGGTGAGACAGTCAAAATTATTCTTTCTTTTTCTTTTCTTTACAGAAATTCATATTTGTAATTCCATGGACTGAGTTTGTGCTTAATAAATAAATTGCACCCGTGTCATTGCTACAGACAGGCATGGACTAAAGGAGCCCAGGAGAGTAGAGGAACTTCAAAACAAGATAGTGAACTGCTTGAAAGATCAAGTGCATTTTAACGATGGAAATGGAAATTGTCGACCAAACCACTTATCAAAGCTGTTGGAAAAGCTACCAGAACTTCGCACGCTATGTACACAGGGTTTGCAGCGGATATTCTACTTGAAGCTCGAAGACTTGGTCCCTCCACCCGCCATAATAGACAAGCTATTCCTCGACACATTACCCTTTTAAATGTCAGAGAAGGTCATTTACGCAAAATGTACGTTTTTCTTTTTTTAACACAATTCAGATACGGAGGAGGTTCATGTAAGATATTACTTAACTTATTCATAAGAGCACATCATCCATTCTCCCATCATGGAGTTAAACAGATTTGGTCTATATAATAAGACGAGAACCCAGTATTTATGTATCTCATTATACTGCACAGATTAGAGGACATGATACAATACTTAAATGTCTTCGCGTGATGTGTAAACGACATATCTGCAGATAAAAATCACCTGGCTTCAAATTGATCATGAGTTTGAAGTGACCATTCCCGGGAATATTGTTGTTTGGTGTTACTGGATGTAGGCTACATATATGCGTCGAGTGATGTGTTATAGACTTTTACGACTCATACTGGGATATGTTTTATGTCTCACCAGACGTGAAAAGCATTAATGACTTGTGTACTGCTAGAATAATCCAACGTTAAATGTGTTCGTCATTAGAGGTCTATCTGTTCGATTTATGTCATATTGTTTTTGATAAATGGGAGGCCTAGTCTATGTATTTGTCCATGCAAAATGAAAGTTATGCTGTTTATTATTATTTCAATGAAAACGAATGGTTTCTAAGTTAATTAGACGTTCTCATTTATTATGGCAAAATACTTAATTTGTAGGCTACCGTATTATTTTTTGGGTGTTGAGATATCGGATTATATAGCCTTTTTGTGCCATGAAAATTCCTGATTATTTGAATAATAATGGCCTACATATTATGCATTATGTACACTGAAATGTTACACTCTAACAAAACCAACTAATTTGATGAGAATTTGTCTGAGGATTTGCCTCCGTTCCAACTAATAAAATGATGCCAAATCTAACTTTATTTGCGCATTATTTAAATTTTACCAATTGAAAACATTTTTTTATTTAGACCCATAGTTAAGACTGTAATGTAATTTATACATATTGAATAGAATGTGTTGGCATATGCGCAA
>NC_139668.1:10724449-10743393 GCF_951799395.1 Argentina silus | reverse complement strand
GGCCACCTTGATCTCAGCATTCAGGCAGCTTCAAAGCAGCTAAGCCGTTATCATGGCCATCCCAGATTCCCCTGAGCCAAGGTCACCGTAGTGGCCCTCCACGTTTCAAAATGCCATCATTTCTTCTACAGAAGATAGGAGGGAGAAACAAACAGGTAAAACAAACTCAGTCTCTTGCTATCTGAATTGGTGTTTTGACAAACAAAACAACACAACAACTCAAAGTAGCCTATGTTGTTTCTCACATGAAACAAATTTTTTAAATCCCCCCAAAAATTCATCTTGTAGGGCCTACAGTTTAACTGCTAAATGAACAAGTTGAGTTAAGTCAGTCAAGGTACTGTAATTGAAGACATTACAACAAAAAGAGCCTCTTGCCTCTAAAACTTCAATGTTATGATTAGTATAATCCCCCGCAAACATGGCAGTGTCATTTCTATGGAGTTGCCCACTGGGATGTAAATTAGGGAATCTTACTTCCGTTTCTAAGGGCTACCCAATTCTCAAGCTGTGTCATTATAGACCATATAATAGAGATACAACACCGCTATACTCCTTCTGTGGTCTAAAAAAACACCATATAGTTATGAGTCCACCATATAGTTATAAGCAGCATCTAGATCATTCATTGCATTTGTGACAGCGTGAGGGTGGCCCTTTCTCAACTGATCTTGATTCCTCGGGTCCTCCGCTCACTCTAACTCAAAATGTATTGGATGAGAGGATCTATCTTCCTCCCCTTAGATATTTTCCTCCATTGCTTTTTGAGAAGAACCAGGTGGAGGACGGAGGAGAGGATGTAAGGGATCGATTTTCTAATGCTGTAACTAATCAAGGTGGGACTTCCCATGAGCTAGAAAGGCATCAGCCAATTGGATCAATGCATGGTCTTCTTCTTCTGAGTTCTGAGGCGTGCCGTCAGAAAGTACTTTGTTTGAGCTCGTTGAACTTATTTCCGGGTCAGTTTCTTGTAGGCTACGTCTTCTTTTCCAATTAAATAGCATTTGTTCGTTCGTTTTTCAGTTGGCTATCTACAGTCCTTAGCTTATTGATTTTCAAGTTTTGAAAAAATTAGACGCTCGTAAAATGGAAAAGAAAACTGTATGCCTATGTTTAACATAACGTTTATATTAGCTATTTGAAAAAAACACAATGGGAAAAATTAATTGGATTTTTCATCTTGAACCAGAAGAACATTCACGGACTAAACTCTCACAAAACAACTACGGAGGTGCGACGTCACTTCTGGGTCCACACAAACGTTCCACATTAATTTTCTCCGTCAGTGTCCAAAGAATCTTATAAATTGCCACTGTTACAATGCCTGTGGACCCAGTAGAGTGGACCCAGAAGTATGTGAGCTCCTCGGCACTCTATTATATATCTATAGATAGTAAATGCACTCCGGTTGTCCGATCATGAGTATCATCCAATTACGAGTACCAACTCCACCCCTAGTTGATACTATGCGAGTGAACGCTCCAGCACAGCAGGTGGCAGTGAATCACAGACAACAAAACTGTTCTCACGATTTGCTGTATCAAACACGGTTTACATATTAGATTGTCAAACACAGACGTCTCTGTGCCTTGAACATGTGTGCGCTGTTACTTTCTGACCATGGATTGTCAAGCAAACAGCCATGTACTCTATATACTGTGTCGTGGTAACCAAGGACATGAATCTGTTTATAATTACCCAATTCTGACTGTTATTCAAGCAATTGAAGATAATTTGAAAGGATTCATATAATGCTTTATGTGACAAATCCTGTCTTGTAATACCTGATTTGCGCGGAAATTATAACTCTAATAAAAAAGAGTAACTCTGGCTTACCTGCTGTCAGGATTCTTCTCTCTTAGGGGCAATGGGCTGTTTATCACTTGAAACCTAATCACTGGACTGGATAGCACTTGGGGGAACTTGGGAGATGACTGAACTGAACACAATATTATTTTTTATTTATTTATCCTTTATTTAAATAGGGAGATCTTACTGAGACCTGAGTCTATTTTGCAGAAGAGCCCTGTAGGAACAAGGTACATGGCAATAGGGAATAAGATAAAAGAAACAAACAAAATCACACAACATTTCACCAAAATAAAAGCAGAGGGGGGACATTTTAAATCTACAAAAGAATGAATGGAAAAAAGAAAAGAATAACAACCTGCAATACATGAAATGTATTACATGTATTATTAAAACTTTACTTAAAGCATACATATACAATGTGTTATTACTCATTATAGGCATGCATGATGCCTTATAATGTTGTTACATTGTATGTGTTATGACTGTCGATGAGGCTTTTTTTTTCCAACTGACGAAAAATAGCTCAGGATCATTATGAGATTATATAAGACAGATCTTATAATGCATTATAAACACATTGAACTATTTGCTATTTGAACAATTTTGTCATAACAATACCTGAGGCACCTTCTGAAGTGTTAAATTGCCATATAAACATACTTGAGGTGCCTGGTAGATCAGTAGTCATACAGTATAACACATGTATGATGCAGTTGTAATGATTGTAAGTGTTGTGAAGCTGTCACAGAGCATTATGAAACTGACACTTATACAAGATGACAAATTATAAAGGATGATACTATATAATAAAGGAATAAGACTAGAGAGCTGTGATAGATTCACAATAAAGGCCTCTTTTACTGCTTAATCATACCATACCATGTCCTAATGCTTCATGACTGCATCTATGAGGCGTTATGTACTGTATGTTCTGGTAAAGTAAAGTGCTGTAGATAAATGGGTTTCGTGGACTACAATTAACATGCATCACACGCCGAATGGAGTCATCATCCAATGGATCGTTAATCTGCGCTTATCATTTTTTACCCGTGTAGTTATGCACACACACCCATCTCCAAGAGCTTTATCCCATTACAATCAGTAGGTTGTGTGTATGAGGTCAAACACAGGCCCAGAGTTTCTCCGTTTGAATAATAGGAGCTGGGCCACAGGGATAGGGGGCTCTGTTTGACCAGGGGTTTGCTTAGGGGAGGATAAGGGGGGGAGGGGGGGGGGGGCTGCAGGGGACACATCTCATTTCTCAATCTGTATGCACACGGCAGTAGCCTGAACGAGCACACTCTGAGATTCTTCAATATCTCCCATTGCTTCTGTACCACAGGAATGCATGAGTTTGGTACATAAATGCCGAATTGGTAGATGGTATTAGAGCATGTTATTATTTGCTCAGTGCCGGTCTCCCCCAGTGCAGATTTGATTGAATTCAAGCTAATCTTACTATTTGTGGTTTAGCAGTAGCCTAAGATGAGGAGAAGTGACAGAAGGTAACTAACTATAGAAGACAGAGGCCATGTTATATGGCACAAACACATAGCACAATCAGTATATATTCAACAATATTTTGTGGAGAGTAACACTGATTCAGCACAATCACAGTCATTTGAATTCTAAAACGAATTCTATGAGGAGCATGAATTGAAGATCGTGCCATCATGGAAACAATCTATACTCTATCTCCCTCTCTCTTGTCTTTTAGGGTTAGCATCATCAGAACCCCTATGATGTTGAACCCAGGATCACCAACAAAGCAAGCACTTGTTTACACTCTTTAACATGCAGACAGCTCAAAGTCATTGTGACTGAAAATGTGAAATAGAATTTGAGTGAAAACATCTTTTTTGAGATTAGCAAAGAAGAGAAAAGTGTGAAGTGATGGGCATTTTTGTGAAAGAGCTGTCAGTGTTACTGTCATGGCACCCCACTGGAAATAAAGTTGGACTTTTAGAAAGACAAATACTCAAGAAAGAAAAGGAAAAAAGAAAACAGTTTACTGCCAAACACCTGTGAGGAAGATGTAAGGGGGAGAAGAAATCCTCGGCCCCTATAGTGTCCTCTGTGTGAGAGGAAAAATTGTGCACTTGAAAAAGATTTCAATCATCCGTCTATCTTGCCCAAGGATACCACGGAGACTGTTTGAAGAGAAATGAGTGGATGGTGGATGAAGTGCATCTCGGGTAGAATTTAGGTCTTCTTTGAGGATTAAGACTTTTTCATTCATAGCCAAAATCTGGAGAAGAGTGTTAAGGCCTCAAGAGGAATAGCTCAGGTGAAGATTTCTGTAAATTGTGATAGAAGAGATAAAACACTTAAGAAAAAACAAACTTAAACTCTAGCAGAGTCTCGTGGTAACCAAGGACATGAATCTGTTTATAATTACCCAATTCTGACTGTTATTCAAGCAATTGAAGATAATTTGAAAGGATTCATATAATGCTTTATGTGACAAATCCTGTCTTGTAATACCTGATTTGCGCGGAAATTATAACTCTAATAAAAAAGAGTAACTCTGGCTTACCTGCTGTCAGGATTCTTCTCTCTTAGGGGCAATGGGCTGTTTATCACTTGAAACCTAATCACTGGACTGGATAGCACTTGGGGGAACTTGGGAGATGACTGAACTGAACACAATATTATTTTTTATTTATTTATCCTTTATTTAAATAGGGAGATCTTACTGAGACCTGAGTCTATTTTGCAGAAGAGCCCTGTAGGAACAAGGTACATGGCAATAGGGAATAAGATAAAAGAAACAAACAAAATCACACAACATTTCACCAAAATAAAAGCAGAGGGGGGACATTTTAAATCTACAAAAGAATGAATGGAAAAAAGAAAAGAATAACAACCTGCAATACATGAAATGTATTACATGTATTATTAAAACTTTACTTAAAGCATACATATACAATGTGTTATTACTCATTATAGGCATGCATGATGCCTTATAATGTTGTTACATTGTATGTGTTATGACTGTCGATGAGGCTTTTTTTTTCCAACTGACGAAAAATAGCTCAGGATCATTATGAGATTATATAAGACAGATCTTATAATGCATTATAAACACATTGAACTATTTGCTATTTGAACAATTTTGTCATAACAATACCTGAGGCACCTTCTGAAGTGTTAAATTGCCATATAAACATACTTGAGGTGCCTGGTAGATCAGTAGTCATACAGTATAACACATGTATGATGCAGTTGTAATGATTGTAAGTGTTGTGAAGCTGTCACAGAGCATTATGAAACTGACACTTATACAAGATGACAAATTATAAAGGATGATACTATATAATAAAGGAATAAGACTAGAGAGCTGTGATAGATTCACAATAAAGGCCTCTTTTACTGCTTAATCATACCATACCATGTCCTAATGCTTCATGACTGCATCTATGAGGCGTTATGTACTGTATGTTCTGGTAAAGTAAAGTGCTGTAGATAAATGGGTTTCGTGGACTACAATTAACATGCATCACACGCCGAATGGAGTCATCATCCAATGGACCTAAAGTTTTTTTTTTAACATATCTAAACTAATGTTGATGTATGTAAAGTTAAATTAAATGACTCCCTAACATTTTAGTGGGTTTATGATTATGTTTATGTTCAGGCAATTATACCTGGAAAAGCGTACTGGTGGTTCACTGATGATAACCTTGCCCCGAAAGACTGGCTAATGCTTACCCATGGGTTTAGCTCAGTGGGCTGACAGTATTGTCCCACATGGATGACTTGGATTCAACCCAGTCACATGGTGCAGATATACAAAGAGGAGGGTGTCAGAGGGTGGTGAATGAATAATCAAATAATTGAGAGTAACTAAAATTCAGAATGCAAATAGTTAAACATACTGCTAAAAGTGTATTTGTTACTGACCACACTAACAGAAATGGAAAAACTGGCCATAAGACACAGATGACATATCTTGTACAGAGATGAGCGTCTTCCTAGAGGCAAACCAGGAACCAGCAGGCAAAAGATTTTGACAAGGCTGACATCTAGTGGCTATGACGTCCAGTTTAGAACTTCAGATACAAATTGAATAAATAGAATGGGTGAATCTTAGAGCCGATCTGAATTTGTCATTGCCTGGAATGATAGATATCAACAACGCTTACATGAATTATTTGAAAATATTAATTGAGATTTTTGGCTTGAACTGGAAGTAAGTTCAAGGACTACATTGTGACGAAACCGCTTCTCCGCCTCTAACCACACATTCATTTGAAACAAGGAACAGAAATTTATGGTGCATTCATGACAAGAGAGAAAAAAAGAAAAGATAAAGCGCTTATAACTGGCTAATGTTTGCCATCAACCGCGGGCATTCATGTTGTTTGGAATTTCCGACCTCAGATCACATGAATGTTCCGAACTCGGAAGTCCGAGATCACGGGTGGGAATTATGAGTTTCTGAGTTGGTCATGAATGCACCATTATACTATAGACTATAGGCCTACATATTATCATTCTATAAGATATTAGGAATAACTATAACCACAGTATGGAATTATAACTGTCTGGCTATATGGCACTTTTTGTCATGTGAATTATTATTTACGAATCACTTCTGTCCCGTACACTCAGGACAGAGTAAATACAGCGCGATGATCTCCATTGAGCCAGTCAGAACGTCATAGAATTGCTGGACGTGTTGCGTGTCGTCTCCAGCAATGGGGCTGTCAGGGTTAACCTGGAACTGGAAATGGATGATATTAGTGTTCAGTGATATTCGGATATCATAAACTTGGTCAAATGGTCAGAATTGCATTGTAGTTTCGAAAGTTGTGTTGTTTTGTGTCAGCGTAAACTCGTGCGTAAAACAATCACACCGTCGCTCTCCATGTGCGTAGATTGATGGGGACTGCATTAGTGATGTTCGTTCTTACTTTTGAATAGTCTAGACGAGATAGGGAGGGGTTGGAGTCCACATGGGCCCTCACGGGCGCACTTAGGATGCTGACAGATGACGAGGCATTTTGCGGACTCTTCGGTTTGGATGGCAACCGCCCCCGTCGACCCTTTAAACTGGCAGTCCTAACGACTGAATAATAAAGAAAAACAAATGGATTTGATGGTGAATAATCATTTTATCTAGGCCTATACACCATTTAGTACAGCTACTAATCTGATTTGTGATCTGGTTGTGGTTTGCCAGAATTCTGGGCCTGTGATTCTTTGTATGCTGCAGTTTTCCTAGCGTAGCCATACAAACTGTATGGCCTTTCCCTAGCACGCTAGCATGCTCAGAGCTGAATCACGAGTGTGGCGATCAGACTACTAGGTGCGGTGATCAGACGAATAAAGGGACTGTCCTATGGCAAAGAACCTTGACACATGTGGTCTTATTTTCAGTGGGCATCGCAGTCCGCCAATACGGAAGTGTAGACTAATTAATATTGATTATATTCATGTACGTGAGCCAGTCAGTATGCCCCAAGGCGAGAGTAATATGAATATTCATGACCGATTGACGCAGTGCGCATGTGCACACAGGCCCAACTCTGATAGAAAGGTTTTTTTTCTCAAAGCAAGCGACATGACATACTTCCTAACTCATAGCAGTACCTACTTAACAACCTATGCATCATTAAAGTGGAGGTCGCTTAGCTAAGCACAACGTTATTAATGAACAATACATCTTTTTCTTGACTATCCCATTGCCTTCCCGTAAATAAAGAAAACACACGGTTTTGACTGCATAGCGTGACATTTCAAAGGGAAGAAGGGGCGGAGTTGGTTCTCTCGCTTCGCGTAGTTCTCTCCGCCTATAAGCTCCACCTCCGCCATACGCAGTATAAAAACAAATCGCTGCGATTCGCAGTTGCGACATACTCACGGAGACCTCATTATAGGTGCACTGTGAGACGGTATAGAAGAAAAATATATTTTACTTATTCTTCGGAAAGGCAAACAAACACAAAGACAAAATGGTGAGTGATTTCCTTTTCAAACATTGCCTTTTGTACCCCGGTGTAACAATGTAAATTTCTGGAGTAAAACAAATAGGCCTACCATGTTTTTCCATATTCAATATTATCATACATACAGATAAGGCTTATTATTTACTTTAGTAATGAAATACGACTTCGCTTGGACTCAATTGCATGTGTAGTGAAGTAAATAGCTCCTCTAATATAGTAATGCGTCACGATGCAGTATCCATTTTGCTGCGGCGCTCAAGAGAAGCGCGCCGTTTTGCCATTCAAGAGTCGTTTACAAGTGGCGCAGCAGATAAAGCTATTTCTAAGGTGTGGTGTACTATTAACCTAAATCACACCTGAATTCTCATATTTCATCTAATGCTGTAGGCTTCCACAGTCGCATGTGTTGTACATGAATAACATTTTAGGTAAAATCTTAACCAGTCATGGTTAAGCTTCCAAGGATTTGAATGGTTTAAAAAGTGGAAACCATTTCCTGCGCGGTAGCAGTGGGTCCAGTGTGGTTATGGGTGTGTTTATTTGCTTTGCTGGTTTGAAATGCTGATGTGGCTCCCTCAAATTCGTGTGTAGTGACTAGTCAGTTAACCTTGCACAACTAGTCATAAAATGGATGTCTGCCATAACATTTACTTAAAAGTATTTTAGGCTGAAATATTAATGAAATGATTTGATTATCAAATCTGCCCTTAAATAAGACAATGGTATCTCAAATCAGCCAAATGGTGCACTTTAGCCCTGATAGCAACCCTTTCCCTAATCTGTAAGTAGTTGGGACAAACTACAGGATCAACATATCTGAAAAAAGAACAGGGTGCCCTGTATGAGCCAGAGGGTAGCTTCTGTACTCCCTGATGAGGAAAAGAGTCTTACTTCGTAATCCAGAATTCATGTACTAGCATGTTGTTTAGCCCATGAGCCCATAATATGGGTCTTAAAAGTCCTTCCATGTGCTATATATTACCTTGGCCCCAATCCATTTGCGCATGACTAAAGGTAACAATGGGGGAGTTTGATGCCTGGAGTTGAATTTAAATGTTGGGAATGGTGAGATTAGGGACCATTTGTTTAGGTGTAAATTCCAGGCCCATATGTTTCCGGCATTACACAGGCCTCTCTTAGTACTGCTTACCGCCCCATGTGGGCCAAAACAGGAAGCTAGCTGCAAGGAGGGGGGTTGCCGACTACTAGCCTCAGAGTTCATGCATTACAAGCAGTTAATCAGCGTTTCACAATCCAACAGCCATTTTGGTTCCAAGTGTTTCGACCAGCTTCGTCGGTTGTTGAACCATCAGTTTATTTGAACACATGACGACAGCCATATCACTGGAACCTGAATTCTGAAGACACAGGAAGTGGCAGACCCCTCCCCCTCACACTGAGACTGTTAGCTTCGCCTCTGTCTTGTAACCGTTAACAAAGATGGTGTGTTGCACCATCAGCAAACAGTCACAGGATTTTACAATTATACATTATATAAGGCTCTCATAAAGGTTCCAGTGATGGACATTCCCATAACAATTCCCATAAGAGTCAGTGTGTGCAACCCCTAAAACAATAAATAAATCTTGGTCCAGTACATTATTTTAAGGACACACCCCTGATGGCATACAGACAGCGGCCCATTGGCTGTCAGAATTTTGCTCATCAGTTTAATTTCCACATATCTCTCAAGGGTGCACTCCCCTAAATTAACTGTGATTATTATATTTATTATTATATGGGTCATGCAGAGGCCTTTTTTTCATTTGTGATTTTGAGTAGGCATAAACCCAATGTTGGTGAATTACTGCCACCTGCTGTGCTGGATTTCCCAGCTCATAGGTAGCAAAGTAGGCCTGTGTATGACATTCTAATTTCAAAGACAGTCCTGCTCAACCTACCCCAGTATTAACAGTTCTGCTTCATTCAGGTTAGAATGCAAATAAAAATGTAATGGAGTGTATGGTGTTAAGATTATTTTGTGGTGCCAACATGGAGTATATAACATGACTGCTGTGCCTACACAAAGATGGCAGTGGGGTAGAATGGGGGTTGGAGAAAGTCTGTATGCGTGTTCACACTGCATAGAGGGGGGTCGAGTGATTGACGCCTCCCCTTGAAATAGCTGGCTGCCATGCCCAAACTAGGCACTCCCACATCCCCGTGCATTCTCATTACCCCCTCCCCTCTCTCTCTACTACCCTCCCCTGGCCAAACTACACAGGGGATAAGTAAAAGCTGTGTAAAGTGCTCCCCCAGTCTAATTTAGTTTGGAAATAATAACAAGCAAAAACCTATGGAAGGGTGTAGAAACATGCAGTAGTTTTCCGAAGTAGACCGATGCATATTTTTGGAGAAAGGCCTGAGAACCACAAAGGCCTCATTCATTGTAGCGAGTTGTTGCTGTACTGCTTCACCATCAAATCACACATTAATTTAAAAAAAATAAAAAAAAATAAAAATAGGCGAATCCTTAGTTTCCCCCTCTCGTTATGTCTGTGTATTACAAACCAGTTTTTCAAACAGGACAGACAGGTGTTGTGAGTCAACCAATTCTGTCTCTGGCGTGGTGCTATTTGAAAATGATGAGCCAGCGCCCTAACTTGTTGTTCTCCTCTCCACTCATCCATCCACACTTTTGTTTAACTCACAGCGAACTAGAAATGCCTCAATAGGGTGTGGAAGAAGTCTGTTGGCCCTGGTCCAGACCTGCCAGAGCCCCCTCTTGCATTTTCTCTTACTCATCAACTTAGTGTGAGATTATAGGTCTACGTGTAGTGTATAGGGGGTGAGGTTAGGTGAAACTCTTGAGTCACATGGGGGGGGTGTTGCCCAGGTGGTCACAGAAGCACTTTCAGCTGTACTGTTCCTGGTGTTGTGCTATTTTAGATCTGTTATAACAGGACAGATGATCCACATCTATGGATGATTACAGAGGTGGCAAGTCATGCTAGGAAAAACTGGTCACAGTCCTATTTTAACACACAAATCAGGTCAGGATGTAAATATACGCAATGTCTTGATGACTTGCCCGGAATGCCGACAGTATGTGTTCCACCATGCAAGCACACGCGGCCAGCTGTTGAGGCACTCACCAGTCATTTGTCAGTCCGGTATGATTGACAGGCTGCCTGGTGGGTGGTTGTGTGTTTTTTCTCTGCAAGGGTGGTGTACTGCCACTTGCTGGAGAAAAGCTGTATTCATGGAAATACATAGTCATTTAAAGATAGAGTGGAACTGATCACATATGTAACAAATGTTGGTTGAAGTGAATCACACATGAATAACCCTTCTTTCCTCTGTCTTTCTCTCCAGCGTGAGTGTATCTCTGTTCACGTTGGCCAGGCTGGTGTCCAGATGGGCAACACCTGCTGGGAGCTGTACTGTCTGGAGCATGGTATCCAGCCTGACGGCTCCATGCCCGACCACAAGTGTGTGGGCAGTGGCGACGACTCCTTCACCACCTTCTTCAGTGATACTGGCGCTGGCAAATACGTCCCACGTGCCATCTTCGTTGATCTGGAACCCACAGTCATTGGTGAGTTTGTATGTGGGGAAATGGAAACACCCACTTTGTTTAGATTTTTGACAAAGAAAATTGCACCATTAGAACATGGAAAAACGACCTTGCAGTAGTTTTTGGGGCATCAATGATGAGGCATCCGAAAGAAAGAAGAGGGCATCACCAATTGGTTACCGTTGTCCTATTTGGCTGGTGAGCATGCTTACCCATGATTGTTTGTTTCTTCCACACAGATGAGGTGCGTACAGGTACCTACCGCCAGCTGTTCCACCCTGAGCAGCTGATCTCAGGAAAGGAGGACGCTGCCAATAACTATGCTCGTGGGCACTACACCATTGGAAAGGAGATAATCGACTCTGTACTAGACAGGATCCGCAAACTGGTAAGGGAAACCATTAGAGATTTGGTTGATAACGGGTTTATGTCTTGGCACTGATCATGGCTTTGGATACATGTTTGAGACGATGGTGATTTGACCTTGGGTTAAGAGTGAAGCTAGCCTACATGTGCTTTACAAAAGCCTGCACCTCCCTTCTGAAAGGTAACATGTTTTTTTCTGTCTCTTAGGCTGACCAGTGCACAGGGCTCCAAGGTTTCTTAGTCTTCCACAGTTTTGGTGGTGGCACTGGCTCTGGGTTCACCTCCCTGCTGATGGAGCGCCTCTCAGTGGACTTTGGGAAGAAGTCCAAGCTGGAGTTTGCCATCTACCCTGCTCCCCAGGTGTCTACTGCTGTGGTGGAGCCCTACAACTCTATCTTGACCACCCATACCACCCTAGAGCACTCTGACTGTGCCTTCATGGTTGATAATGAGGCCATCTATGATATCTGCCGCAGGAACCTTGACATTGAGCGTCCGTCATACACAAACCTCAATCGCCTCATCAGCCAGATCGTCTCCTCCATCACTGCCTCACTACGCTTCGATGGTGCCCTAAATGTGGATCTGACTGAGTTCCAGACCAACCTAGTGCCCTACCCCCGCATCCACTTCCCCCTGGCCACCTACGCCCCCGTCATCTCTGCCGAGAAGGCTTACCACGAGCAGTTGTCAGTGGCAGAGATCACAAACTCCTGCTTCGAACCAGCCAACCAGATGGTGAAGTGCGACCCACGCCATGGCAAGTACATGGCCTGCTGTCTGCTGTACCGTGGTGACGTTGTGCCCAAGGATGTCAACGTTGCTATCGGTAACATCAAGACCAAGAGGAGCATCCAGTTTGTGGACTGGTGCCCCACAGGCTTCAAGGTCGGTATCAACTACCAACCACCCACCGTGGTGCCAGGGGGAGACCTGGCCAAGGTCCAGAGGGCTGTGTGCATGCTGAGTAACACCACAGCCATCGCTGAGGCCTGGGCACGTCTGGACCACAAGTTTGACCTGATGTACGCCAAGCGGGCCTTCGTGCACTGGTATGTTGGTGAGGGCATGGAGGAGGGTGAGTTCTCCGAGGCCAGGGAAGACATGGCCGCCTTGGAGAAGGACTACGAAGAGGTGGGCCTTGACTCATTTGAAGAGGAAGAGGAAGGAGAGGAGTATTAGAAGAAATCGACAAAGGAGGGATGGGTCCTCTGATGGCTAACATATTACTGAGAGATAGAACTGCCTTTACTTGACCATGATGGAGGGAGGAATTGTAATTCTGTATGCCAATGTTTTCCTCACCAAAGAAACAGCATTCATGTTTGACTAACTTTTCCAAGAGGGTTGGCTATGGCACCATACTTGGCCTTGATGATAAAAGCTGTCACCATGAAAATGTTTTCTTCGTTGACGACTGTTCAGATCTGTCCTAAACACTAAAGTTACTGCCAAACAAAAAATTGGTTGGCTAATCTCTGATTTGACCTTAATTAATGTGATATCTCCAACTTTGAGAGCTATTTTGCATTATTTGCTAAAATACAGTTTGTTCTTTTTATCACAATTGATTTTTATTTTACTCTTTATCCATGTCTGTGTACTTTGTTGCCACAGCACAATGTATTATTAAAGACTGTATCAGGTTACTGTTGTCTGACACCCCTCCTTTGTAAATAAAGTTGTTTTCTCAGTTCATGAAGTGTTACTCTTATCTGAATATTTCATACTTAAGAAATCAACAAGCTGCTACATAATCATGTTTCCTTATAATTTTGTCATGCCAACCACTGATTGCCTACTCAATAAAGGTTTTGGCACACCTGAGAGAGTCTCTTGCAGAAGATGAGTAAGGGGAAACAGCCTAGGAAAAATACAGGGACTCCATTCCACTGTCTCTGCTTCACCATGGACATTGGAGTGCAAGTGCAGTGTTGAACTTAATGAATGTCAGTTTGCAAGGAGAGAATGGGAATCCTATTTTTCTTTTTCAACCACTGATACTCAAGACATCTGTCAAAGATTACACACGCTTATGAGGACCTCTAAACTCTTTTTTGAGTAGTGTCCTGCCTGAAATTCACATGCATAGAAATGCCATTAAATAAGATGCGGTAAAATTATGGCCTCCGTGCACGGTGCATCTCAATAGTCCAAAGGCTTCCTCCTGACACATCTGACAGTTTGAGGGATATTTATTTAAGGTCACTGGAATAAGGAAACAAAAAGAGGAAGCAACCTTTGACTGGAGATACAATTCAATTACACAACCCACCTCATAAAGTGGTAAGTATGCAAGGTGTTATTATTATAATTGGTACATAGTGTCCTGACATGTATAATTCATGCCTGGAGTTTTTTCTGGATATGGTCATTGACTGAAAATAAGGATAGGTTACTTAGATCTGGCCTAAATAATTCAATGCTAAGGAGTAAGACACCAATGGGTTAATTCGCAGCCTACGTCACTATTACGTTTTTCATGTACACGGAAGTAATCAACACAAGAGGAAAATCAGTCAGAAAGGACAGACAGAACCAGGTTATTTCAATTTCACCTATTTTTAAAAACGTATGTATACATCTCAATCTAGCATTTTAACAAGACGCATGTCCATGTTTAGATCTCCTTTCTCTCGGATATCGGCCAACCGGCTTTGTACTCGCTTCTGTGTGCCACGTTACCCGATAAAAAAGAGGCACGCTCACTTTAGGTGGGGTTATTGATAAAATGTAAGGTGATCAAGCCAGTTGCATTTAAGTAAAGCTGATTGTTCACCAGCAAGACTATCATCCCGTAGCCACAGCCACAGCCACACCTGTGCGCCACCATTACCTGGGCGTCTAGCACAGTACGGTGCATACGCAGTCGTTATGAATTAGTGAATTTAGTTAGTCCAGTTAATCCTCAATTACTATGAAAAATCTCCAAATGACTATCAAATACATTAAAGTAGCATGTTGTGCTCTACTACACAAATCTCTCTCCATCCCAAATCCACCCCACCCCCCACCCCTACCCCCGCTCTCTAAATTAAACTAAATCAACTGTTTTTTTCTATCTCATTCCTCCCCTCCTTTAACCCCCCCCCCCTCTCAGTCAGTCTGTGTGTGTGTTGAGCGATGCCCCAGAGAGGATGGGTCAGACGCTGTGTATCTGCTCCCGTGGTTCCATCACCATTGACAACAAGAGATACTACTTCATTCAGAAACTCGATGAAGGGTAAGACATGACTTCCTTTAGATACTCCTACAGTCCTCATATGATGGAGCGTGGGGTATGTGTATTACACGTATCTAAATGAGATAAAAGGTCCTGATGCAGAGGTGGGGGTGTATCAGGTTTTAATCTTTCTCCATCTCCCCTGCCTTTCATTCCTCCTTCTCCGTCTCTTTTCCACTCCCCTATCTCTCAACCCTCTTTCTCTCTCCCATCTTCTCTGGCTCCCCCCTTACATCCCCCCTCTCAACCCCACTGCCAGTGGGTTTAGTTATGTGGACCTTGTGGAGGGCGTGCAGGACGGGCGTTTCTACGCCCTGAAGCGTATCTTGTGCCACGACCGCGAGGGGCGCCAGGAGGCCCAGACGGAGATGGAGATGCACCGGCTCTTCAGCCACCCCAACGTCTTGGGCCTGACTGGACACACCTTTGTGGAGCGCGGAGGAAAGAGTGAGGCCTGGCTACTGCTGCCCTACGTCAGCGTGAGTCATCAAAAACAGTTTTGGCTTACATATTGGTAATGCAGTGGAGAGGAAACTCGTAATCACATACCATTTCCTTTGTGTGTGTGTGTGTGTGTGTGTGTGTGTGTGTGTGTGTGTGTGTGTGTGTCTGTACACTCCTACTACAGAAGGGCAGCCTGTGGTCTGTACTGGAGAAGCTGAGGGACAAGGGCAGCTTCATGGCAGAGAGACGAATCCTGCACATCCTACACGGCATCTGCTCTGGGCTGAAGGTGATCCATGACAAAGGCTACGCACACAGGTACAGGCCTTATGTGTTATGTAGAGCTTTGAAAAAGGTAAAAAAAAGAAAAGAAAATAGAGTTTCCATTTTCTTCCCCCCTCACTCCTTTTGTCTCTCAGAGATCTGAAGCCAACAAATGTTCTCCTTGAAGAGGACGATCGACCGCTCTTGATGGACCTGGGTTCTATGAACCGGGCCAGGGTGGAGGTCAGGGGCACCAGAGAGGCCATGACTGTACAGGTGAGACCCAGTCCTGCTAACCATGGAAAGTTTGCAGTGCTGTTATATTTGGACAGAATATCTTTTGAATTACTCTATTGCTAAATCCCAAATGTACCCCTAGCCCCTACCTGCTATGCACTGTAAGAGATTTGAGAGGATTAGACAAACCAATCCAAACTGGAATAAGCAATATGGTATTTAGCTCAATCTTGCCCTCTGATTTGCCAGGTGGCATTTTCACCATCTTGATTTCACCTAGCCAATCCAGAGATCAATCAAGTGTATAAGGGGTACAGGCTATGCGTCTTGGGCATATGTGATTCTCAAATTGTCCACAATGATTTCATTTCTCTGTGTGTTTGTCAGGACTGGGCAGCTCAGAGATGTACCATCTCATACCGAGCCCCTGAGCTCTTTAACGTGGAGAGCCACTGCATCATCGACGAACGCACCGACATCTGGGTAACCCCCCCCACCCCACCATCACTTTTAGTTGGGTCCATGAAAGCTTACGGTATTACAGACAGATTACATGGTTATTGGATGCATTTTTCACATGGACCAGTTTTGACGAGAGTAGAGATTTGAGTTTGGACTCTTGCTCCATAGTTAGATGTAGGGTTAAGTGTGTTCATGCCTGTTGAAAGTTTATGTAATGAAATGTTTGTTATATCTCTTATCTCGCTCCCCCTCTCCTCCCCTCTCCCTCCCTCCAGTCCCTGGGTTGTGTGTTGTACAGTATGATGATGCTGGAGGGGCCCTATGACCTGATTTTCCAGAAGGGGGACAGTGTGGCACTCGCTGTCCAGAACCCTGTCACCATCCCCCAGCCCTGCAGGTCAGTCCCCATGGCTAGCTGTCCTTAAGGCTAGCTGTACTCTATTCCAGCTGTCCTTAAGGCTAACTTTACTCAATGCTAGTTTTCCAAAAGGCTAGCTGTACCCTATGCTAGCTGTTCCCTATGGCTAATTATATCTTGTCTAGCTGTCCTTAAAGCTAGCTGTACCCTATACTAGCTGTCCTTAAGGCTAGCTGTACCCTATGGCTAATTGTGTCATGGCTAGCTGTCCCCAAAGGTAGCTTTTCCCCAAACATAGCTAGCTACATATTTGCAAAGTCATTTCTATCATGGACTTCATGGAAGCATCTTGGAATCCTGAAATTTACTCAATCAAAATGGAAGCATGACTAAGCCCCAATGACTGGTCCTGAAAATGTGGATGTGTTTTATTTTTATTTTCTCCAGTTACACTGAAGGCCTGCAGATGCTGCTGAGCTCCATCATGGTGTCCAACCCTCAGGAGCGACCTGACATCAACTGGATTCTGGACCAGATCCAAGACTTGCAGAGCTGCAGCCCCAACACCCAGGCAAACATGGTATGATGGTCTCTCTCTGGCCTGGTTCAGTAGACCTACAGGGGTTGTTTCTGAACTGGGGCACTTCTTTCCCCTCACCTCTGAACACTGAACTTTGAAGTTTTGAGCTCTGGACTATAATTGTCATGGTGACACTGGGTTCATTGCCTCACTACCCACCGCCACCATAAGCTCAGGGGTACCCCCATGCTCCCCCCTCACCTGCTATGCTGCAATTGAACACACAAAGAGACACCATCATTGTCATGGTCACCCTTAGGCATATGTCATTCTCGCTCCTACACAGTGACATGTCAGTCAATTCCGCACGGAGCTGTTCTTGTGTAAATTCATGATACGTGAGTGGACATCATTTGAAGACTGCAAGTGGCAGACCGCATGGGTTATACTAAGACACTGCAGGAGAAGGGGGAGTGCACAGGGCCATGAAAAGGAATTTGGAACCTTGTGGACATTGTGGAAATTCCAGACGGTTGCCATAGAAACGGCAATGGACATTGCACGTAACGGACTCTGGCCTCCAAGCTTCAGAACTGATGCTGGTTAAGCTTTAAAGAGGTTTTAGTCATAGGCTAGTTATCACGATTTGTTGTTGGCATATCAGAAACGTGTTTGAAGTCCACCTTAATTGTATCTCCACTGTATTTTGTTATTTGAAGTCACATAATAAGATTGCAAGTATTTCCTGTTCCTAACAATTACATTTGTACGCCTTATTGCCTGTATGTATCTTTGATTGACTCACCAGGTTTTGTTTGCAAACATGTCGCTTTGGTTCACTCTCAGGTTTTTCATAGTTTAACACAATTGCTTAATTTAAGGAACTTTAAAATCGAAGGGTTGATTTTTAAAATCATTATTTCGAATGTGCATCTATATAAAGAGAAATGGTATGTATAATTTATGGTACATGAATCATTTGCTTATGAAGTAGGAATGTGTGTATTGATAATGTAAATCAAAATTGTGGAGAATGTTGCTATCCATGTTTTGTTCATGTTTTGTTTGTCAGTTTTGACTGCAAAGTCAGCAAAGGTCAACATTTTTTCCTTGGACATGTTTAAATCCATGTGTTTTAATTCAAGCTATTATTTAAATGTCTTGCTACGCGTCTTCAATTACTTTTGAAATGCATTCTTCCCTCTCTAATTATTTTGGTAATCACTGATCTGGAGTGATGGATTTGATGAAAGTAACATAGTTGTAACATTGCTTTCACCTATGCAATCATGTTAGATCAGTGATTACTTCACAGAAGGTAGGAAGGAAGGTTGCTTTAAAAAAAAAAAAAAAAAGGGAACACAGCCTGACAGTGTAAGGGTGCCCTGTGACTTTTATTCCACTAGGGGGAGATGCTCCCTCTCAAAATGGTTAAAGCTGAGTGCTGAGTTGAGGTACAGAGTCTCAAAATGTGATTGTGAATGTTAGAAAAAAAACTCTTCTCTGACCAATACATGGAAATAAAAAGGTACATATATGCAATATGCTTCAGTAATGGCCATCTCTATTCCCATGCCTATTACACATGCACCCTGGTTTAAAGGGATTTAACAGGAAAGCGGTCACCCCGCCATTTTTTTGGTAAACACCTGAAGGATGGGGCTGGGGAAATGTAACCACTCTCAAATTCATAGATTGAGCTATGGATGCACGGACTGACCGTCCATGAGACCATGTTTTGAAGTTATACAGTGTTTGTGTAATTGGATTAAAACAATCTTATATTATGG
>NC_139668.1:10716949-10719449 GCF_951799395.1 Argentina silus | reverse complement strand
GTATGAAAATAACATAAGACACCCTTACAAGTACATAATTCTTTTTTCTTACGCTTTATTTTACATCAAGGGAAAGTGAAAGGGGGAAAGGGATGAATATAGAGAGATATAAATAGAGAAAGAGAGGAGGATATTTGGAGGGGGAGGAACTGAACCTACTGTATAACTTTACTGAGGTACGGTAAGCCTGTAAAGTGTGCACCAGTGGAGTCTGGTGGAGGTAGAAATCGGAGGACGGGCTCATTGTAATGCATGAGAATGGAATGGAATGAGAAATGGTATCAAACACACGATTTCTACCTCCACCAGCCTCCCCTGGTGTGCACATGTACGTGCGTGTGTCTGAGCAAACAGAGGATGGAGCCGCTCTAACTAGGCCTCAGACAGCCTGGGACTAGATTAATGACGCCTGCTCCTTTGATACTGTCACCCAGATGAATCGCCAGTGCTTAGCCCCCCTTTGAACCCGGGGCACCAGGGGCACCTGCACAAAAGCCAGCAACATGGCACTGCACCAATTCAAACACTTCCAGGTCTCATTTGCAAATGTCACTCTCTCGAACACTACGCATATTCATTATCGTTCGTTAACAAGCTGAGAAAATGTGCATTTACCCTGAGTCAGCATTAAACATGCCTGTCACTCAAAGAAGTAGCCTAGATTGAAAGGTCAACAGTTTGGTTAATACAGTATGTATTTAAAAGGTGAAAAGAACACCATCATATTTCAATTAGCTCAAACACTCCAGGGAAAGTCAATAAGATTATCTTCTGTGTGCTTCTAACAAATAATTCACTGCTTGTATCAGAGTTGCGGACGTTGTTTGATTTTTCTTAAGGTTAAGAGGATTAGCTTGTTGCTTTGCGGTGGCAGTGGTCATTTGTGCTTGTCCTGCTAGTCAAAGTGCAACACTGGATAGGCAAGGCCATTGTACAGTGTAAATATGACTTGATTATTGTAGGATACTGTGTGAGTTTTGAGTCAAGTCAGGGTCAGGTTCTGAACTTCCGTCTCTCAGCCAAAAAGCTTGATGGAAACTCCTGATCAGTAACAAAGAGGCCATGTAAAGGAAATGGTAACGGTAAAATCCATTGAGCATCCAATGAGCACCACCTTGCTGTGTATGGAGTGGTGGTCCTGGAGGGTTGGTGAGTTTGGAGGGGGGAGAGAGGGTGATGGCAGTCTCCCGTGCCTAGGGAGGAACTGCTGTTGGGGGGGTTTAATTAGAGCGAGTGCATGCCTCCAAGCCTGGTCCCCCACTCCACATTACAACCTGCTGCCAAGGGTTAACTGGCCTGATAAACGGGATCTGCCACAAAAAAACACACTCACCGCCTGCTGCCTGCCTGTCCCCTCCCGACACACACACACACACACACACACACACACACACACACACACACACACACACACACACACACACACACACACACACAAATTCATATAGACACACATAGTGCATCTATATAGACACAAACATATCCACATACAGTAGGCATGAATGCACACACACACACACACACACACACACACACACACACACACGCACACACACACACATGTGCACTCACCCTGTGCACCGGGGTCAGCCTTGTAAGACGGTAATTGAAAGATGCCCAAACGAGCACTCCTTAAGTGCCTGATTGGGCAGAAGCCTTAACGACCCGGGCGGGCGCAGCGCCGTGACATCTGGTGACTGGGCGTAAAAGTGAAACTAGCGTCTCCATTAGCTTTGAGTGGCTGCATCTGGCTCTGCCTCCACCCTTCTGTCCTCAGATCAGTCTTTAACCTCCACTCACTCCCCATTTGGTTCATTTGCATTGGCAGCAATATCTACTGGAGAATGGTAGGAGACTAGGGGGTCTTTTTTTAATAGATGTAGACTGCATATGTAAAATGTAAATGTATACATGTAAATATTTAGTCATTTTGTCTTGCATATTTTGTGTTTGCATGTTCATTTGTCCGTCTTTCTGTTCAGAAAACCAAATACACAAAAATCTTCTGCTCTTATGACCTTTGCTAGGATGCGTGTGTGTGTGTGTGTGTGTGTGTGTGTGTGTGTGTGTGTGTGTGTGTGTGTGTGTGTGTGTGTGTATGTGTGTTTGTGTGTGGGTGTGGGTGTGGGTGTGGGACATGCCACCAGTGTGCGTCTCTTCATAAATCTCCAGTCTTAATCAAAGCAGAGGCCTGGTCCATTAATAACCCTTGTGCTTGGCCTGACGACAGAGCACAATGTGCCTAATGGAACCATTTATTTCCATAGTGCTGCATTGTCACTGCAGCCACGAGGCTTGTGACACAGAGAGGAGGGGAGGAGGCTGGGAGGGAGAGGAAAGAGAGAGGGAGAGAGAAAGGGGAAGGAGAGGGGAAGAGATCCACGAGGAGATGAGAGAGAGAGGTAAGGAGAGGGAAGAGAAAGGGGGGTAAATAGAAAAATAGAGTGGGGGAAGGTGAGGGAAGGATGAGGAAATAGGGCGTAAGCAAAGAGGGACAGGG
>NC_139668.1:10674449-10711949 GCF_951799395.1 Argentina silus | reverse complement strand
ACCAAGGATGCCAAGTCATACATACATGCCAGGTTGAAACATGAGGGGAGAGGTAGATCCATGGATCCATGTTGGCCTCTTCTGCATGTTAGCACCAAAGCACTGAAGCACACACCCACGCACACACATACAAACACACACACACACACACACACATACACACACACACACACATACACACACACACACACACACACACACACACACACACACACACACACACACACACACACACACACACATACACACACACACACACACATACACACACACAAACAGAGTGTAAGTATGTTTTTTGTTTGAACTGATTCACTCTTGAACAGAAGGCCTACAGTATAACAAAATAAAGGATTCTGTCACACACCACTTGTTCATGTTGGTGCTGCCATTAAGAGGAAATTCCCGTAGTCTCAATGAACTGAATAATTGTAAGAGATGGGCACAACTTAGGTGCATTCAAAGATGGTTTGTTTTATCTGCTATGTTTTAGCAGATTGATTATCAATTTTGTGTCTTTTGATCTCCTTCATGTTGCTTGTAAGAACAAGTGAGATTTTGCGCTTTTGCTTTCTTCTTCTATCACCTGGTAAACTGCAAATAAATCTACTGTAGAATAAAGAAATAATCTTTGAATGTTGCATCCTTCTCCTTCATGCCTCTCTATTTCGCTCTTGAACGCTCCCCTGTCTTTTTTCCAGGACAGACAGATCCTCAGGGCTTATCAGCAGGTTGAACAACAACCCCTTTAAGGAGTAGTCAGTGACCGAGCGGGAGTCGAGACTATAAAGTGCTGACTGGGCCAGCGGTTCACAGTGAGAACACATGGCGGGAGAACCTCCCAGCCTTATCTCACTTTAGCACATCAGTCCCAAAGATGTGGTAATGATTGAAAAATATGCCTTTAATGGCTGATAAGGCCTTTAATGTTCAGTAAACTCCGCCACCCACTAAAACTTTACTGCCAGAGAATTAATTGATAAACTCTGACTTTGTAGTGCAATTCAGGGGCCGCTCTCTCTCTCTCTCTCTCTCTCTCTTGGGTGATCACCTGCCTGTCTGTGTGTGTGTGTGTGTGTGTGTGTGTGTGTGTGTGTGTGTGTGTGTGTGTGTGTGTGTGCGTGTATGTTCTCTCTCTTTCTCTCTCTCTCTCTCTCTCTCTCTCTCTCTCTCTCTTTCTCTCTCTCTCTCAGGTGGCAGTTCAGCACACTAACACTCCACATTTCCTTGAAACACCCGCATTTGCTTTAATAAATTCCTGAAACTGATTAATGTAGGTCATAGATAACCTGCTCTGCTGATATGATGTACATTGCTTGTATGTTTCTTACATAAAAGGACACCAACGAACATGGTAAAGAGGTACAGAGCAAAGGTAATCAGGTAGCCCTCTGCTCAAACAAACAAACGAACACACACACACACACGCACACGCACATGCACACACACACTCATCAAATCAACAATAATTCTTCCCTGCGCTATTTCGATGTCTCTCTATTTTGTAAGAGGTCACACAAAATATACCCATATGCATACAAAATGTATGCTGCTGGTTCAGGATCAATGCATGGGAGGTCTGTGGCTCAGTTGGTAGAGCATGGCGCTAACAAAGCTTAGTCCTAAAGACCTCTTCACCCCCACTACCCCCCTGTACAATTTTCTCTCCTGTTAATACAAAAAAAAATATTCTTCTAGCATTGTGACTGCCAATAGCCCCTGGTCTGAGCATTGATTACTTTATCTTATGATGACTGATGGATCAGATGATTCACTTACTTAAACAAATGTATTTGTTGTAAGTAGCTTTGGATAAAGGCGTCTGCTAAATGCCATGAATGTAAATGTAATGTCTTGTTCTAACTTGACAACGTAACCTGGACGTTCTAATCATGCACTATGTTAGGCTAGTCACTTCCTGTCAATCAAATTTGCGTGAAAGTCCGTTGGTAAAATAGCTCCATCATTGCTGACTAAAAGTAGGCCTATTAGATGCTGCATGGTTACAATAGAGACAAGGGCAGTGAATGTCGATGGTCCTGTGCCGTAGCCTACAGGTAGGAACATATTCACGCTCCAATGGCGCGCACCGCGACCGTAGGCCTAGCGTTTCTTATAACTGCTCCAACCGGGCGACCTGACACCGGGGGCAGCGGTGCCATTTCGAGCATTGATTCAATTTAATTTGTGCACCTCTGTCATCGGTTGCAGATGACGGATATACCCGCGACCGGGCTATTTAAATTACTTTTAAATCATAAAAGCAAGGAAACGAGGCGCGAGGGGAAGAGGTTGGGAGGAATAGGCGAAAAGCACTCGGCGGCGGGCCCTGATTTCCCTGGAGCAAATTAGCTCTATATCAGAGCGAGCGACAGGCGGTAATCTGCGTGATAGGGAACAGGGTGAGGGGAGGGAGAGAGGGGCGGGCGCCGTGCGTGTCATCGCTCCAATCTTCTTGGGGTCAGACGCAACAACAATAACCACACACACACCACCGTGAGAGACGGTCTACAGCATGAAAGCATCCTCCATTTAAGCGTTGTATTCATCTATCCAGACATGATTTCAATTTCTTGCGATATAATTTAGAGCATTTTGGATTAGGCAAGTTTGTACTTGGATTTTATAGTCCCTCTTCCAAATTCATTTGACCACATTTGATTTGGCCTATTCAATGCAGTTATGTGCTGGTAACCTACATGTAATCAATTACTTCATCAGAGGTTACAGAAGAGCTCTGTTTAACACGAAATGTATAATGTCCAATGTGTAAAATCTATATTTTCCATTGAATCGTTTCAGGCTATAGTGTACAAATGTAGTGTTTTTTTCCTCGTAAATGTATTTTGGTTATTTCAAATAAAAGGATTATTAATTATATATCTGTTATATAACTGTTGTATTAATACCCCAAATCTGCTGTTGAACGAAATGTTAAATCTATAGATGTAAATGCAACTAAAATGCATGCAATAAAATAAAATAGTCAAGTAGGCTAATCTAAATCATTCAAAAGGAAATATGTGTAACTTTGATGTTATGTGTTATAGGCTTAAATATTACAATTTCATCACATATAATTCATTAAATTCTAAAATAAACCGAATGTCAGACATTAACCTAATTGATGTAGGCTTATGTTTAGCCTACCCTATAGAAAACGGTATCATATTCTAGGATCTACAAAATACTATTAGGCCTGTTGGACCATAGCAGGGATGGTATTGCAGGAAATTCCATGATGCATGAGCTAATACCATGCTGAGGACTGTTCACCTGCGACTGCGACTGCGACTCAGAAACTGGATATCTCTCTCTTCTTCGGGGGGTTTAGGCCTTGGGGTGTAGACCTTGGTTCTCGCACACCTGCACGCATTTCTTCTCAAGGGATAATGCCGATCTTTGTATGGCAGGTGTTAAAGGGGCAATCTGGGATTGGTACATGCTATTTTAAATTAATGATATATAGCCATTGATTCTTGAGGGATATAACCTATTAATGCCTCATGAACTTAGTTCAACAGTCTTACCCCATCAGAACTCAAAATATAAGCTTGTTTTACTCCATTGTTTGTAAAAAATGGAATTGTAAAGAAACTATATGATTTAACTATTTTGATCTCATGGATGGTCAGTCCCTGCATTCATAGCCCGTCTATGAATTTAAGAGTGCTAACATTTCTCCAGCCCCATCCTTCAGTTGTTTAGCAAAAGGTGGTGAGGAGACCGCTTTGTTGCTGTTTGAATCCCAGATCGCCCGTTTAATGGTGGGTAATTATGAAGCATGCATAGTTCAAGCGGCAAAGATCGAGTGACCACCCAGTCAGATGGATGGTTCCAAAAAAGTAATTATTCCTCATATTCATCTGATTTACAAGACACGTAGGCTTGCCGATACAGGCCTGTCGTGGGTTTTCAAGTTCTAATGTTTTTTTGGGCTACAATAGGCTGTTCACATCTATGTGCATTAATCTCGAATATAATTATTTCAACTAGGCCTATGTTGTTTTCTATTTCCATGTACGTTTGTCTAGCCTAGTCAACAACGTGAGATTCATGAATAATGTTCTAGAGTGGTCTATCTTTTCTATGCTAAATCACTTCCACTAATGCACTCTTTTACGGTTTATGTATTATTCTTCCTCGTAAAATTTAATTAGGCCTGTTACATGGTATCTTAGCCTGGTTTTAAATAAGCAAGTCGTTAATATTACACTAATTGAAATATAAATTGGCATGCCATCGTCAGTATAATATTTTCCTAAAGAATACATTGACACACAAACTAGTAACACATGCACTATGCCATAGTCCAATTATTAATTTGATATGCAGTTTGAAAACAGTGAAACAATGCCGTGCATTACAAAAATACAACTCTTAAACATCATTCGAGGTCCAAATGTGAAAACAAATGGCGACATTACTATAAACAGGCATGCCAGATTATTACCATCAATCATTTTGAACTCATTTTTAAATCCGCTTTATTTAGCATATCATATCTATATGATATATTTATCATATAGGGCCTTTATATTAGTAGAAACATGGCGTACACTTCTCGACATAGAATATTGGGGTGGAAACAATAGGCTAAAAGTCTAACAGGGAAAACAAAAAATCGAAACAAAATGCCTTTTATTTAGCCGAAAGCGTTGCTGACAAACGGGACAGAGGTTGGTCATATCTCACGCACGCGTGTGGGCGCGCTCAGAGTGTTCTTGAGGAGAGGGGAAATGAGAGAGTAATTAGTTAATTAGAAAACTGTCGACTAAAGTCACCCTGTACGGCACCTGCACGAGCCAATCACATCTCAGACATCTGTAGGGGTGGGGAATCGACGGGTGAAGGAGTGAAGCACCGCTTTAGTTGGTAAAGTTGCTATTAAACACGAAAGGACCCGAGGAGGACCATACCATAACCTGTTAGACGTCGTATCTCAATGCGCGGATAGGCAACGGACTACGAAACCAATGAGACATTTGGAAAGTAATGCAATTCAATATTTTATTTCATAATTGTGTTGCCTTGCAATTAATCTTAGTTTGATCGGGCAAAAGAGCCAATGTATTGAAAGGACTTTGCTAATTGAACGCTTCACGGCTCTGGATGCAAAATAAGTCACAGTTATAAGAAGAACAGTTATAAGGGTGACTGCTAGGGGATGCGCTGTAACGCGCGCCTGCCCTCAAACATATGCAAAAAGTGCCTTGATACGTTATAATGACTTAAATTGAGTGTTGCGCTGAGATCCTCACATCGGAAACTAAAATATAATAGATTTGGTGACTGGAGTTGGATCCGCTATCTATGCGCGCTGAGGCACAGCATATGTGCGCATTGGCTAGTTTGACTTTTGAGCAGCTCACTGCAATTTTCCTGAGGAGCGCTGATATGGAGAAATCAAAGAACTTTCGAATCGATGCTCTGCTGGCCAACGAAACTCACCGGGGGAACCGTGACCTCTCCCCGGGTCTGAGCAGCGACAGTCCCGCGGGCAGCCCCGTGTCCTGTCGACGAGGGGACACCCCATCCCCCAGAGGGGCCATCCAACTTCAAACCGGGATAATACCCAAACCCGGACTGCTGAACCTCCCGCACCCAGGACTCGCCTCGCTGCCCCATGGTGCAATCCCCGGCATGTACCCGGCCCCTATGTACCCAATCTCGGCTTTGGGCGGCCAGCACCCTGCCTTCGCATACTCCGGGTTTACACAGCTAACCCAACCGTATCCAGACCACCTGAAGGCGGCTTGCATGGCAGGAGCTCTACCGCTGGAGCACTGGATTCGAGCTGGAATCATGATGCCACGCCTTCCAGACTATAGTTGTAAGCAACCTGTGTGTCTACATGTGCATGTGACCTTTTTCGCAAAGACATAAACATTTAAAACACTTTGAAAGGGAGCCATTTTGCTCTATGTGATGCCTATACATAAGGGGCCTATTGTATTCGTTGGCATATGCTAAATAAGTGTGTTTTGTGTTAAATGTGTTTAAGTGTCAAAGTCTGGTGTTGGCCTACAGTTTTATTGCACCTGAGCAATAGAGCAAGACAGATGCAAAGCTAATTGTTGCAATCTATCATGTTTTTCAAATAGGTGTGGTATCACTCACGAATTAATTTGTCGACAGATACCGGTGGTTTATTGATAGGGAACGGATTGTTTGATCACTTAACAACTACTTCCAAAGCATTGAACCCAACCGCCTTGAGGTGTTGTAAAATCACTTATTGTTCCTCATTGCATATATCCAAAGGTGAGGTAAAGCAAATAAAGGTAGGCCACACACACACACACACACACACACAATCACGCGCGCGCGATTTATGAAAGCATATGCAAGTTAATTTGTCACTAGCAAAACTTCCTTTGAACTATAATGAAATAATTATTCTCACCTGAAATCTTGAGATGGTATAAACATTTTATTTGATGCGGTATGTCACCAGTATGTCAGCAAACGCGCTTAACCAAAATATTACTATAACAAGAACATAGCAGTAATCATAACACAAATAGGCCTATAATGATGAGCCTAATAACGATGTCAAGAATATTAGGCCTATTTATATATATCTTAATAATTAATAATCAACAATAATACTAATAATACTACTAATAATAAGTTATTATTAGTATTATTATTACAACGAGACTGAAAAGAATATAGCCTAGTAACCTGTTGACCCTAATGATTACACACAATCAAAGTCAAAAGTCAAAGTGGGTTTGTTGTTACATACTCTGCGAGCAGAGCAGTGAAATGCTTGATTTGCACAGGGCCTCAACAATGTCATATACAATATGCAATAAACCCACTATAAAATACAGTAACTCACTAAATGCTGAAATACACCCTAACTAAATTGCACAATATAAATACAAATACAATACTGGTTATTAGCAAAACAATTAACAATATAAGGTAATAGGCAGTGCAAAATAGTAGGCCTAAGTACAATAATATGTATCTGTAGTGCAAATTAGGCCTAGATAGGATCCAATTAATACACTTAACGAATGCACCAAAACACATGCAAGACGCATTGAAATGGAAATCATTTAAATTCGACAGCACGTTGTTTAATTGTAGACCTATTGATGGGGTACCAGTTTTTAGTCACATGAACACGTGCCTAGCCGATGCCATTGACCATTAAAACAACAACATTTAACAAATCTAATAAAACACGCATGTATCTCCAAAAGGAAAACGTATCAATGCAAGTTCAATGTCACTTTATAGTAATAGTCAGTACAAAATGCCTGGAAACTGAAATGACTGAAATATAAATACCATCAAGATATCCCTTGGCCTAAGCCTGAAAAATGTGAAAACCCTCTGGAGTTGAATGGCATCGATTTACTGCTGAGTGTAGGCCTAATATCATCTTTTTATCTTCGCCGTATTTATTTCGCTATAAAAGTCAACCAGATGAAAATTGTCTTTGTGTGAGGAGGAAACTATAAACAAACACCTAAAACATTCTGTAGTTCATCAATAAAATCCCAAAAGCGTTCATCGAATTTTCATTAAGTTAATGGCGTGCTCGCGCTTTTTATGGCCCTCGCGCCCCGCTTCTGCCGTGTCCTCTCGTCAACAATAAACTGGAGTAAAGCTATTATAGTTAATGATGGTGAGAGAGTGCGGACATATGTGTGTGCGTTCCCTCCCACAAAATTATATTGGACTTCCTATGTCCTTGGTATTACATAAATTAGACAATTGAAACAGTCTAGGAGTAAACCTGTATTGTCCTAGCTCGAATTGAAAAGAACAGACAATATCATCAGGAAGACTGAACTTTTTTTTCAATTCATGAGGGCCACACTCTCATTTCAAAAGTGTTAATAGGAAGAAGAGGTGTTTATATCTTGTATCAACAACCCCATATTGTTGTTGAGAAGGCTGAGTCAAATGTCACTCAGCTGCATTGAATAATTCTCTCTCTCTCTCTCTCTCTCTCCACTTACCCCAGCGATGCCCCAGTCTGGCCTCCTAGGGAAGTGTCGTAGGCCCCGCACAGCCTTCACCAGTCAGCAGCTGCTGGAGCTGGAAAACCAGTTCAAACTCAACAAGTACCTGTCCAGACCCAAACGCTTTGAGGTGGCCACCTCACTCATGCTGACCGAAACACAGGTGAGAAAGAGTGTGTGTGTGCTGCTAAATGCCATAAATGAAAATGTAAATGTTCATGTGTGTGTATGTGTGTGTACCACTAACCCAAGCACCTTTGTAAAGACCTTGAACAGATTCCCCCTGTCGCATGTTCTATTTGTCTTCCCCATAAAAGGGCAATTTAATCCAGGACTTGGCCAGTGTATGTTCTGAAATGGTTTGTTTACCTTTGAATGAGGATAACTGAGGCATTTACAGAATACTTTTTAATGATGTTATGATTCAGTTGTGGCAACGAAATATTTGTTTTGCTGTATTGGGATTGGGGTTGTTTTGATATTGTGATTGACGGCCTATGGTGTCCTCATTTCTCTGCAGGTCAAGATCTGGTTCCAGAATCGACGTATGAAGTGGAAGCGCAGCCGCAAGGCCAAGGAGCAGGCGTCTGCGTCCGCACAGTCTGACACTGAACGACTACGCGGTGGGGGCAAAGCAGCCACCGACAAATCAGCTGACAGTAGATGGGCTGTCAATCAAGATGAGGACGGAGGAGAAGAGCTAGACCTGGAGGAGGAAGGAGAGGATGAGGAGGAAGAGGAGGAGGAAGAGGAGGAGGCACAACATAGGTTTGCTGTCAGCATGAGTGGTGGTGTGAGGTTGCCACGTTCCACAAACTTTCTGCAACGCACGGCAGAGATCAGTTACAACCCTCACAGCCCTTTCTCCGACGAAGAGCTGGAGGAAGTACAGGGGGGTGGGGACAGGAAGATAGGGGCGGGGTTATGAAAAGACCAACACACACCAGGAAGGAACATGCCCAGGAAATGAAATATCTTCCTCTTTAAGGTGTTTGTTGGTGTGCGCTTGACACTAGGATAGAAATGAACTATTGGTGTAACAAGAGACAAAAAAGAAAAGTGACATTTCCAAAGCCAAATTATGTTTTCTTTTGTGTGTGTGTTTGCTATGATGTAATGTATTGTTTCTTTGCTCCTGAAAGACTCCTGAATGTCGTAGTGTGTCCCTGGTATAATGACATGCGCTCACATTTTTCTGATAACACTCTCCCTTGTAAAAGCTATAAAACTGGTTCTGAACATGGACACACAGACAGACAGACAGACAGACAGACAGACGTGCACACATCGCCACACAAACACACACACACACACAAATGCATAAATGGAGCAGCATAAGGGTGACGGCAAATTAAACATTTTATCTCCACGACATTTACTGTAGCTTCAACTCTAAATCCTGTGTCTGTACTGTATATTTGGAAAGCATGCAATTTTTTTATACTGAACATTGTCTGAACATAAGAGTCCTGTGCATTCTGATTCTGATTAGGCTGAAAAGTAGCTGTTTTGGTGCAGTGGAGCAGTGTATATGAATGGCCGCAATTACCTTGTCATTTGTCTCTCTTAAGCTCTGCCCTCTGACAGGCTGACGGACAGCCGTGGCTCCTCCCACCAGCCTTGCTGAAGGATCAGTGGCAGGTCAGAGTTATGTTCAGTTTCCTTCGACTGGTACATATTTTTATTGGTGCTGACTTGCTCTACTCACTGCAAAACACTCACGAAAAAGAGTGAATGGACAGTTTAAATTTGTTGATGGGGATTGAACAAAATTCTGCGTGACGTTGCAATTGTGTCCCCATTAATGTCAGACGTCAGACATATGACGTATGGACATGGACTTTAAAGGAGGTCCAATGAATTATATCTTGTGTGTGCAATTGGCATTGTTGTTGGGTTAATTCAGATTTTTGGTTGTTTATTGATGTTATTTAACCATATGTAAATGTATTTAATTTATTTAAAATCAAAGGTGAATGGCAGAGGGAAGTAAATTGTATTTAACTGAAACTGGTCTGTGTTGATGTCCAACAGTGTGAAATAATAAAAATAATGAAAACATGTGTATGGTCTATGCACTTCAAGTGAATATAAGTGTTTTTCAAATACATCTACTTTTATTTAATTTAAATATTTAGTTTTACTTAACTGAGGGTTAAAGGTGCAATATGTAACATTGAAGCTTCCTAATGGTTGTAATGACTATGTTTAATCGGTAGCAGTCAGGGAATGAGATCCCTGAAACAAATATTTAATTTACAAGCGTTTTCTTGGTCCCGAAAAGTGCTATCTAAAGTCGAGTGTCTCAGGGCGACAAAGGTTTGTTTACAATTGGTCAGGGGTGTTCTAGTGGAGTGCACTCACCGATTTTCACCTTTCTGTCTCTTTTTCAGTATAAACTGGGAACCCTGTATTCTCATTAACATATCTAGATCTGAATACAGCCAAGTGTTGCATACAAACTTGCCTACCGTCGGCCCTATAACTACCACAGCTTCGTTGGCTAGAGGAAAGAAAGCATAGGCTAACATGGCTAGTATTAACAACCTAACTGTGTGAATGCATTATAACATGGAAGTGAAATGTGTCAGTGTGTGTTTGTCGAGCCCCAGAGTGAGTCAGCTTGCTCTCAATTTAAGTTGTTAGTTAAATTTAGTTAAAAGTTGAGGTGATACAAACCCAAAATGCTTAGGGTACATACTGTATGCCCCATATTGCTGGACCATCAATGTCCAAACAGAACAAACCAGCCTGGCTGGTGTCCAGATCAGAATCAACATGGTTAGACAGCCAGCAAGGGCCTCTTTTGTTACCTTCAGGCAGGAAGAACACAGGATGTCACTTCTGAGCAACACTGTCCTCTGGAGCTATGGGGTGTGTAGTCAGATGTGGTGTATAGTCTAAATGCAATCTGATCTACCTAGACCTACTGTAGGTCATAACACAAGCACCCCCTACTATGGTGAACCAATAGAGACCTCAGCAAGAGGCATGCATGTGCTTTGCATACCCAGTATTGGGGTGGTTCTTTGTAGACATGGTAACCAGGGATATTCCTGGATTCACAGTCTGTTTAAACAGGCCCTCTTTGGGTTTATATCCCTGGGTAAAGCAGGACTTGTGCCAGCAAACAGCTGATGCTAAAAACGAATAGCTTACCAACTGATATTAATCACACCAAGAACATCCACACCAAAAAACATGCCACATCCAACCAAGGTCCAATCCCAGGTGGATGGGAAGTAGTGTGGATGGCTGACACACACACACACACACACACACACACACACACACACACACACACACACACACACACACACACACACACACACACACACACACTGGGCAATTAGTTGAAGATGCATCTACTGAGCAAGTTATTTGTGAGCTGCTTTCATACCGTAGGCCTAACCTTGTGAGACTTGCACAAGCAGAGACAAACGGATACAATAGGGCAAAGAGGTCTGACTATAAATCCAACAAAGATGGACATTTTTGCCAAATTTTCACTTGCAATCACACTTAATGGAACATTTCTCAAGTCCTCCTTTTTTTTCTTTGTACTTCCTTCTTTGTTTTTCTACCTATTTCAGCCACCGCCACTGCCACCTTGTCCTCGAAGATAAAAGACAGCGACTGTGAATCCAATGCGCATATTAAAGCCATAGTCTCTCTAATTTATGGCCAGGGGGGCTTTCAGATATGAATTACTCGGGTGGGTTTACTGATAGTCAAATAATTAAGTTAATGAAGGGAAGGTAAAGTAATCAGCGCCTGACGGTGATGTCACCCGGGCCCATTTTAATTTGCGAGAGAAAAGGGATGATGAGTGTGTGTGACCGAAACAGGGCCTTTTATTGGGCATCCATGTAAGGGCGGTGATTAAATACTGAATCGGAGGACACACTCCGCATAACTCGTCTCCTCTCCAACTCCGGCCCACAACAACATGTTTATATAGTGATTAAATGTATTTTTAACTGGCCGGGTGAGCAGACGCTGCTTGTCTCGTGAAAGAAGGTTCTGTTAAGACTAAAAGGGATTTTGAGAACAAATTTAGAGTAAGTTTAGTTTTGGGCATTGTAAGGTTTGAAGGTAGCATGAGGTCAATGGTGATTCTGGAGAGACATCTGTTCATTTATGAAGCCATATATAAGCCAATAATGCTTGACGGTAACTTTAAGTCAAACAACCTGTTATGTTCACGTAAAAGTGCTTGAGTAAAGCAAGATCTCTCATGGGAGTCTATTCTGGAATGGGGAATAACCTTGGACATTTGTGGTTAACCCTGGCATAGTCTCCACCCAGTAAGACAAGGTTTAATTGGATGGTCTCTATTGCTAGTTTTGGATTAACTGTTTTGAGGGGCCCCATGTAACGTCTCATCCTGTTCCTTAGTTTATGTTTATCTTTGTTTCATGTTATTAATTTATTGTTTCCTGTTTATTTCTGCGTTACTCACCTTGTCTCTCGTTTCAGACACTTCACTACCTGCCCTTGTGTGTTTCCCATCTGTGTGATTGTCTATCCCGCCCTGATTGGCTTCACCTGTTCCTCATTATCCTTCCCTGTGTATTTAGTCTGTGTGTTCCCCAGTCTCTGTGCCAGTTCGTCTTTGTACTTTTGTCAATACATTCCAGCGTTTATTCCTAGTATTTAGCTTTCCTGGTTTACAATCCCTGATAGTTTATTCTGATTTAGCTTTTTGCCTCCTCCTTATTATCTGCCTGCCTTTTTGAACTGCCAACCTGTGTACTGTACTCTGCTTTGCCTACTCCTTATCGGACTATCTGCCTACCCATTGACTGCCTACATGTGTACTGACTATTCTTTTGGATTTTAGTTCTTGTCGTGCTTTTGAGTCCTCTGCCTGCGTGCTACAGCCATTACACCCCAGGTGTTGAAATGACCTATAGGCTACTCTTTTACAGGATGACACAGTGCCATGTCACATCAACTTCCAAAGCAATTTTCTCCCAAGAATCAGTATTACATTTCTGAAATATGCCCCTGACAGCGCAACCCTAATTCCTAGGGAAAGAACTTCAAAACTGATCTTAAATCAGTGAAGGGGGACTTCTTTCAACTCCAGCTCAGAATTAAGGCCTCAAAAGTAGGCCTAGATCGCTCAATGTAACCAGTGCTTAAAGGCCTAAGCACTATGTCTCCCTCAATGCAGCTTTTAATTTGGTTGATTAAAAAGCATATCAATCTATACAAGCTCATTTAGATGTGTGACGTGTCAGATCTATGACAAATGCCATTTGGCCTGTTTTATGATAGCCTATAGGCCCTTATGACAGACAGTACAAAAATCATAGCGAATTGATTAGGCAGCGGAGCGAAATATACACATCATTGAATCTATTTCTGAATTCAAATTTAATTTGAACACACCTGTCATATTGATTAAAAATTCTCTGCGTAAATTCCAGGTACTGATAATAATAATGTCAGATTTCCGCTGTTTTCTTTTTTTTTGCTGACAGCCTTCTGCCACTTTTTTTTTTCTTTCTTTTTTTTTACCAATAATGCAATCATCTCATTGTGTGTATGCGTGTGTGTGTGTGTGTGTGTGTGTGTGTGTGTGTGTGTGCATGTAAACATTTTGTGCTGTCTATTACATTGTCACAATCACTCAAGTCACCCCCTTAGACGTCCTCCAATACAAAATGGTTACCAGAAAGCCCATTTTCATAGTTAAATAAATAAATAGGTCTCTTTCACTTTGTCGGATTATAAATCAGGCACAATAACTTTAGCGGCACGACCCCATAAAATATTTACACCCTGTAGTTTAATCAATCAGCAAAATGTCGGGCTCATTACGGAAATATGAACAGATTGTCCGATCTTTTAAAGTAATCACCCGTATTGGTTTGGGTTTCCCCTGGCCCTGTTGTGTCACTTAAGCTAATGGGTAGGTAAGGGAATGAGCGACGGGTGCCATAAATTGGCATCTGTCTGACTTAAACCGCTGTTCGAATGCATGAAAAAGGCCAAGTTTTGGCAATAAAGTTTATTGAAAAGGGTTGGCCTACCTCGGAACAATGGGAAATGTATTAATGAAAGCTTTTTATTGTTGCGGGAAATCTATGTTACAGGTGCTTTAAAAGGGCAATGATCGTAACATAACAAAGCTATGGTGATTGTGGTTGGCCCAATGTCATTCTACAGAGGGTACAGAGCTATCTAACTATGAAGATGAAGATAGATAAAGAGCTGATCAGAAAACGTAGATCGCCTATGGGAAAATGTCCACCTAAAAAAAATATACTTATCATAGAACCATTTGTGACACTTCCGTGTGTGTGTGTGTGTGTGTGTGTGTGTGTGTGTGTGTGTGTGTGTGTGTGTGTGTGTGTGTGTGTGTGTGTGTGTGTATGCGTGTATGCAAACCTCTTATCACCAGGGTTTTCCTTGCTGGGACCCGAAATGGACCATGTGGTGACGACAGCAGATGTGGAAGTGGTTGCGGATGGTCCATGGGTTTTATGAACTTAATTTGATGTTTTTTGTCAATTCTGAACATTGATGAGGTGACTCAGAAAAACGATTAGGTGGTCCACCCAAGCCTGGTCGATGTAGGGAAACCCTGGACACTTGCAAGACACAATTCAAAGTGGACTGAACATGCCCACTTAATCAGGCCCCGTTCCATTACTTTCAAAATGCATCCATTACTCCATTCTTCGGCATGTATGCACTGATCTAACATTCTGTATGACTTGGTGTTCTAGTGAAACTCTTGCTTTCACCTATCCAGTCGTGATAGATCAGTAATTACTTCAGGTAAGGGAGAAAGGAAGCGAAATATGTGTTTTTAAATTATTCAAACACAGAATTTTTGGCCCCCTCCAGTGGTTTAGCTAAAGCCTTGCAGGGTAATGTATTGCATCTCATTTGCCCAAAGTGGCTTCCTCTATGGTCTAATTTCCGACATAAGCATGGATTGGAAAATATTTAATTGGTAAATGACTGATTCCCACTTTCGTTCAGATGTTCTATACATTCATGCAGGTAGTGAGGAAAATGTAAATGCACCCATAGCCCAATATGGTCCGATACAATCTCCTGCAAAGGAAGTTACTGTAAGTCTAAATAGACATTTACAGGATCTACCTTATCAAGATCATTCCAGGGAATTGTAATGATTCCTTGATTCACCAATTGAGAATTTTCACATCAGTGCAGATGGATGAAAGGAGGCCAGGAGACGAGGCACGGAAACAAAAACTAACAAGGAATCTTAAATACAAACTCAAACTGGTGAATTGTCCAATCACATCTGTTTGTCAAATTCATGCAATTAAAGTATCTTTGAAATACTGTACTGATTTTGGTTTGAACTCTCAATATGTGTGTGTGCCATAGCCTATATATGTTGCAGAGTGCATATTTTAGTTCTTGTAATTTATGTACAGAAATTATTATTTTTGTTTGCTGTAGTAGACAGCCTTATTGTCTTCCTTCTGTTAGTGGAACTTTATGATGTGGGATTTTACCCTCCTGTAAAACATTGATGAATTCCAATTGAACTTTAATGAATTAAAGATGGAGCCTATTATAAGAACTCACCCACGGTACTCTTATGTTTTTCTTGACAGGGCATCTACTCCACCTTCTGTATTTGTCCCTAGAGGTCACTCGGGCGCACTATGGCTAGATTGGCTACACAGTGAGGCTTTGGCCGTTTTCGAGAGCGTCAGTTTTCAGAACTTACTGACCAGCGTAGATCAGCGCCTCTCAATACACGTTGCAAGATGGGGATACAATTTGTCCGACTTGCTAAAAAAATAGACTACTTGAGATTTACGAATTGCGAGATCGAGGCTCACGCAGTTTTTAGATCGAGGCGCTGTGCAGCCCCACATTCGCCCCTGCATGGAGCAGCATTAGTCAACATTAGTTAATGTGATTAACAGAAATCTTATTATAAAGTTGTCCTCCTCAGTGGCGGGTGGTGACGAGATTTGAAAAATAAATTAAATACTAGGTCTACTACTAATAACAATAGCAAATTTCTGAAATTAAAACACATTTTACTTTTAATTTAAACTTAAAATAAACAAAAAAATATCATGTTATGTTGTTTTAAAGGCAGTGCAGAATATTTAAAAATGGAAAAACAAACTACCTAAAGTCGAATTATCTAAACCAGAGTTGTGAAATTGGTACGCAAATGTTTGTTGTTATTTGTGTTTCCACCTTGTGGTTGTCATTTATGCCGTCGCCATCTGCCTCCAGTAGGCTAAGATAATATTACTGGAGATGCGCATTTTCTGCGCAGCATAGTTCGCGCAGTTGCAAGGGCGAACCATTAACAGGTTGGGCGGGCGCGTCAAATCACGTTTTCGTCGTCCTATAAATCTTCCCCATCCACATGGTTTTGGTGGAGTGTCACATTCATCGGACAGCGAATACTATTTGTAGATACAACTTGGACTCATCTCAACGCCATGGCTAGCTCAGAACTTGGTAAGCATGCGATTGCTCTAATGTTTTTTATTTCAGGGAACTGAGGAGTCGAAAATAACTTTGTGCTTGCTATGCTACTTATTGCTAGTTTGCTAACATCGTGCGTTTAGCTACCGTACTAGCTAGTTCGCAGTGTTTTAGTTGTCAAAGTAAGTGGTAATCAGTAGGCTGCATCACGTTACAATGCTTCACTATCACACACTCAACGCACAACTAGCAAGCCCTCAACTTACATGATGTCATCTTTTGCTTTTTGTGTTGTGTTGTCTAAATGCAATTCCAAAGCACTATTAAGTGTGTCCGACAAAACTGGACTGTTGGAGTTCGCCAAAAGACTGGTGTCGGTGGGCCTGTCGCTGGTCGCGTCAGGTGGCACTGCCAAAGCCCTGCGCGAAGCTGGACTGTCTGTTCGGTAGGTGACATCCTCCATTGTCCATGATAAATAGTGTTCAAGTTAGTCATAAAAAATACTCGTTCTCCAGGAGTGGTGGAAATGTTATATTGTACGGTGTTCAAATTGAGCGCAATTCAGCAGATAGTCTGAAATTACTCATGACACCTAGCTACTGCCATCTCAGTTTATTGTAGTTTTGCCATGTTGTGTATAATAGGCCTATCTATCTGGTAGCTGCAACCCGACTGCTTCCCGCTCGGGGTTGCACACAACTGCATAGATAGCTGCAACTTTTCTGTTTTTGTCTCTGGTAACCTTCAATGATGTATTGGAGGGTAAACTCAGGTTACCCACCTTTTTATTTGTGTGATAAGAGTTTACCCACCTTTTCTGCTGTCCAATGTTATTTGCATTAGAGTTTACCTAGCCATCTAATCGATGTTGTTAAGGGTTTACCGTCCTATAGCTGGAACCTTATACAATTGAGAATTGGTCTAGCCTAGGCTACTTCGAAAAGATCAATATTAATCCCCAATCTGTGCCACAGGGATGTGTCTGAGCTCACCGGACACCCAGAGATGCTGGGTGGGAGGGTGAAGACCCTTCACCCTGCAGTACATGGAGGTATCCTGGCCCGACACACCCCCTCGGACAAAGCCGACATGGACACACTGGGCTTCAGTCTTGTCAGGTAAGAGAATACATTAGGAAGAAATTAACCTGATACACTGATCTATGGTCAGTTGTGTGTTATTCCTCCCCAACCACCATCATAACCTTTTACAAGGAGAGTAAATATTTTATTTATTTCCTTCTTTCTCTCTGTTACTTTGGGGCCAAATATACAGTCGTAGTAGAAATAGAATAGAAATAGTAGAAGTCTGCCTATGAATGAACACATGCATGCACTGAAACGTAATGCATGTGATCTTGCTCGAGGCTGTATTAGATTTTGCACTAATGAAGTTAGACTGAAGGTTGCGGTGTTGAGAGTGGAGGCATGTGTAGCTGATCTAATAGTCAGATAATTCAAATGCTGCTGCCTCGGCAGCTGCGCAATTGCCTGATTCATGTCGTTTCAGGCCCCACTGAATCTGATGGGCTGCCTTAGTGGAACTTGATTGGCTCTCAGGAGAAAGCGCAGAGTAGTAATAAGCTATGAATGACTCGTCATTCTTTCATGCTATTTGGTGCTTTTGCACGTGACGACAAAGACTTGAAAATGTTACCCTGTTTAATTGGTGCGTTGATGTTCAAACTCCCAAGTTATTCTAAAGGGGTTGAATACTCACCAACCATCAAAAGGACACAATGTGAGGAGAATACAGCTACAGTATCTAACTGATTTCTTAGTTGGATGAATAGAAATCCTTACTTGTATGTTATCAGCGAGGAACATACTGGAATGTAGTAGGGGATGGTACATGTTACAGTTAAATTCTTTACGGTGCTTGTCCTTGGCCAGGGTGGTGGTGTGTAACCTCTACCCATTTGTGAAGACCATCTCGACCCCAAACGTGACTGTAGAAGATGCAGTGGAACAAATTGATATTGGTGAGTGGATTCAGAACTCTGATATGAAAGTGTGAAGTTGGATAGAGCCTGTATTCCAATCCAAAGGCTTTATGTTAACCTGAAAAGTTGGAGTGATTACCACCATTAAAATTCAGCTATGCCCCAATTCCAAATGAATGGGAAAGATGGGCAACATGTTAATTTCATCATTGTATGTGATGGCTGTCCATCTTTCTTATTTATTGAATTGAGACGTATAGCTGGGTCTAGTTGATAGTGGTGTGGAACATGGACTCATTTTGACATTAGTCAGAAATGTCAGAGTGCAGACTTGCTGTATAGAAATGTTGTCATGGCAATGACTCTTGTTTGACCCTGTGTGCCCAGGTGGGGTGACCCTGCTGCGAGCTGCGGCCAAGAACCACGCCCGTGTCACTATCGTGTGCGACCCTGCCGATTATAGCCTGATTGCCACAGAGATGGAGGGTTCAGAGGGCAAAGACACCACCCTGGAGACCCGCAAGACCCTGGCCCTGAAGGTAACCATGGAAACTTGAAACTATAGGGTTGTGTTCTGTAGGCCTGAACATGGGCACAAATCAAAGAGTACTTTTTTGGACAAATTCAGATTGTATCCCTTTCTTTTCTCCCAGTTCGTCCCTACTGAACACAACCCTGATTGAGACCTATAGAAGTAGGCATCTGCACTTAGATTAGTCCATCGAATGAAGGGCTTCACCAATGTCTCTGTCTGTTACCCTGTTTTGGGCAGTTCTGTGTACATTAGCTGTGTTGACATCCTCACTGCAAGCTATGTTGTGAGACGAGTCAATAACTGCAGGTTTAAATGACTTGCATGAGCAAAGCAAGGGATTTGTGGCTCTTGCGTGTCCTTTTGAGACTCCTAGAGTCTGTCCTCTCAGCTATTGTAGTAGGTTGAGCAATGCTTGTGCCCTTTGCACACAGGTTTATCTGCGAAAAGCTAATGTCCAGTTTGCTACACAAAGAAATGATCTGTGTCTGTGCTCAAACGTTAGTATCATGTTGCTAGTGCTTGCTGACCTGCTTAAGGAAGTTTGTTTTTGTAATTGAGAAATCTCTGGTTTCAATTCAGATAGGCTCTCTTGTGGACTTACTCTTGAAAAGAGCTAATTAGTCAGTGTTAGCCAATCAACTCAGCTAATATTACTATATTTAAAAAAATTGACATTGCTGAAGTGGTTTTATTTTTCCTGAAATTATAATTTGGTTGTTTGAACACTACCCACGTGGGGATCAGTGAAAATGATTGACTGTTCTGTTTCAAGCTTCCTAAAGACTGGTTGGGATGTAGCAATCGCGTTACAGGTCTCTACCCCTCTTTTAGCCACTTTCTGCCTCAAACTTTCCTAGGCTTTCCGAACAAGGTGAGAAAAAGACTGGGAGCCTAGGTTACTGTTCACTAAACCTCTGAGCCGTTGATTCCTCTGCCAAATTGCTCAAACATGTCCTCGTCAAACCTCAACTGAACAGAGATGGTGTAATATTGATCAGCCAGAGGGTTGGTATGCCATGTGTTGCAAAGTCCATTCTGGGCTTAATTGTGTGCGTGCATGTGTCTGCCTCCTAGTCCGTCCTCTCCTGGCCTTTGGGACCTTCCCACAGTGACTAATGGGGTTACGCTGACACATTTAGCACAATGTGTTCCTTGTGAAGACCTTGAGATGGTAGTTTGCTGTATTAGAAGTGCAGATAAAACTAGCGCAGCCCACATTGTTTCATTTAATAGAAATTCCTCATGGTTTGAAGGGGGAAACTTACTCCCACCTGTCTAGTATTAGTCAAAATTCTTGTTCACTGTGGTCATGTTGTTCTTTCATGGCACATTTGAGTGTTAAAGACGTGAGCGCACAAGCTGGCAGGCTCTATATAGAGCACACTTCTGGCAAAAACAGAATTCAGTTTTCCTTCAGGTTTTCTTCAATGCTAAAATTCTCCAGACCTCTGAAGGAGGCGTGAGAACAACGTGATTTGGAGGTATGGCTACATGAGACTAATGTTAGTGTTGTTCTCCTTTCTCTGTCTCCCAGGCTTTCACACACACAGCCCAGTACGATGACGCCATCTCTGACTACTTCCGTCGCGAGTATAGCCGTGGCGTATCCCAGCTGCCCCTGCGCTACGGCATGAACCCCCACCAGGCCCCCGCCCAGCTCTACACCCTGCGCCCCGCCCTGCCCCTCACAGGTACACTCGATCTCTACTCGTGTTGTTTTTCCGGTTGTCCGTTGATCCTCCTGATCGATTAATGTTTAATTTGCTGACGTTTGCATTTAGGTCTGGTCATCCGGCCTACAGGAATAAAACATCACCCCCGCTATCTGTTCTTCTACTCTTCCCCCCCTCTCTTTCTCTCTCAGTGGTGAATGGGTCTCCAGGGTTTATCAACCTGTGTGATGCCCTGAACGCCTGGCAACTGGTCCGGGAGCTGAAGAGTGCCCTTGGCATGCCTGCTGCCACCTCCTTCAAACACGTCAGCCCTGCTGGTGAGACACACACACCTCTAAAGGATGCTCCTTGTAACCAAGAAGCTGTGCCACTGCATGCAACATATCAGATTAAGTACACCATTGATATTTGTGTGCGCACTCCCTAGGAGCTGCAGTGGGTGTTCCCCTGAGCGAGGAGGAGGCCAAGGTGTGCATGGTGAGCGATATGCTGAAGGACCTCACCCCACTGGCCACAGCCTACGCCAGAGCAAGAGGTGAAGTCTCTCTCATTCCCTCTCCATAACTCTCTATCTCTGGGTTTTTAAGAAGTTCCTCCATTGTGGTGATCCAATGTCTTCACCGAAAATGTCCTCTTTTTGAAGATGTATTTTTAACAGTTCGTTCCTGTTTTCTCTCATGCCTCTGTACCCCAGGCTCAGACAGGATGTCCTCTTTTGGAGACTTCATCGCTCTGTCAGACACATGCGATGTCCCCACAGCCAAGATCATATCCAGAGAGGTAGGTTTTTGTGTATCTTACTGAGATCAGATGATGGTGTGTCCTGCAGCTGAGCTTGTGAAAATAAGTTTACTTTGTTTCATATACGGCCCATTTTTGCCAGGCTGACCGTAGCCCTCAGTGATTTGTCGACTTCTTACATGTAGGTCTCTGATGGCATCATTGCCCCTGGTTATGAAGAAGAGGCCCTCAGGATTCTCTCCAAGAAGAAGAACGGCAACTACTGCGTGCTCCAGGTAGGACTGCTAAGTGATGGATAACTTATCTATCTGGATTGCATTGACTTTTACTTGCCTCGAGCAGTTTATGGTACTGGCCTAACTTCAGTTACTGGGCATGTTGTTGGCACGAATGGCTCATGTAGGCTTTGCTTATCCTATTTGAATAACCTATAGCACCAACTTCTTAATGCCAGAAAGAAACTGTGTGTGTGTGTCAGATGGACCCAGCCTACGAGCCAGATGAGGCGGAGGTAAGAGTGCTGTTTGGCCTCCACCTCAAACAGAAGAGGAACGGAGCTCTCATCAACAAGGAACTCTTTGATAACATTGTCTCCAAGGGCAAGGTGAGTGTGGTAGTACCAATATTAAAGAGATGTGACAGGATATTTGTATATTTTCTGTCACTTGTTCTAAAATGAGCTCTCACCAAAAACGGCTCCCCGAAATAGAAACAAATACAGTGCCCTACGTAAGTAACGGGATAACTTTTAACTAACCATTGACTGTAATCAATGGCTGCTCACTAATGTCAACCTTTGACACTGACAACGTAAATGATGATCATACGTTTTCTGCCTCAACACTTCTCAAAGTGCTGTACATCGAGGAAAAGATACTGGTGCTAACCTTTGACATTTGACCCCTCCTGTCCCAGCTGTCTGATAAGGCGGTGCGTGACCTCATCGTGGCCAGCATCGCTGTGAAGTACACCCAGTCAAACTCTGTCTGCTACGCCAAGGACGGACAGGTAAGGAAAAGAGGAGGTGCGCTGATCGATGAATGAATGGATGGATTTCATGCTAGTAAACAAACTTGGCGTGTGCGCCGACTTTGGGTGGAAGTTAGAGTGATATCCCAGAGTCATTGTGTTTTTTTCTACTGACAAGGAGAACAAGAGGAAGAAGTTTGAGAGTGTGCAGAAAGTTTGTTTGATGGAGGTTTTTTTTAAGTTGTTACCCCCTCCCCCGTGTGTGTCAGGTGATAGGGATCGGCGCGGGGCAGCAGTCTCGTATCCACTGCACGCGGCTGGCTGGCGACAAGGCTGACAACTGGTGGTTGAGGCACAACCCGAGTGTGCTGGGCATGAAGTTCAAGAGCGGTGTGAAGCGGGCAGAGATGGCCAACGCCATCGACCAGTATGTCAGCGGTACCATTGGAGAGGTGAGAGTTGAACACACAACAAATATGTTCTCTTGGTTCATGTGTCTTCGTACAGATGTTTATCAAATGGCTCGTTTACTTACTGGTTTTTGTTTGGTTTTTGTACGTGTTTTGTCATGCTCTCTCATTGCACTGTGTGTGTGACAATGTAATATTATGTATCTCTCTGTCAGGGTCCAGACCTGGCTGTGTGGAAGGCCATGTTTGAGGAGGTTCCTGAGGCCCTGTCAGAGACCGAGAGGAAGAACTGGCTGAGTTCCCTCCAGGCTGTCGCCTGCAGCTCAGACGCCTTCTTCCCCTTCAGAGACAACGTGGACCGTGCTAAAAAGGTAACAAACAGCCTCCTTAACCGTCACCTAGCTACATTAATCTCCTCTTAGCCCCCCCAAACCTACACACCTAGAGCACAAACATCTTCATTTGATAGTCTCACTCACTGTCTGAAGAGTGACATTTAGAATGTGGAATGAGGCGTCTTATTTTGTCCGCCCCCCTTCACTCTCTCTCTCTCTCTCTCTCTCTCTCTCTGTTGCTCTAGAGTGGTGTTGAGTACATCGCTGCCCCGTCTGGCTCCAATGCTGATGAAGTGGTGATTAATGCCTGTAACGAGCTGGGCATCACCCTGGTGCACACCAACCTGCGCCTCTTCCACCACTGAACACCTGGGGCCCTAACACTGGCTGCATAGTCACTGGATAACACACACATTGATCACAACAGTGAAACATACTTGATTACTAACTCAAGCATTACATACTAACTGGACACTACATGCCTATAAACACACTCACACACACATTTGACAACATATGGTTAAAATGACTTGAAACAGAGCATCACATTCCTATGGGACACATTTGCTACAACTCAGTTACATTGATGTGCCTCAATTAATGTATGGTACCTACGAGGTGGACTCATTGGGAAAATAGTGTACTAGAGTACTTATAGATTTAACACATTGATTTGTTGACACTCTTACATTCCAGCCATACTGTTATCATGCACAAGCAGCATGACTCCTGATGAAGATCACACACTCTCTGTTCTACATTCCTGTCTTGCAATGTCGACTGTTCCAATGTTACTGTCTGTGGAAGGTCTCGCTATGAAATGGAGAAATCAGAAATAAACTGTTTAAATATTGTATTGTGTGTATGTATTGTAGTTGGTTCATGATAACTGCCTTTATGTTCATATCCTGTGTATGTACACACATTATTCACAAACATCAAAAAGACACAAAGCCAACTCATGAGGTTCATTTCCACTTTATCAAAACAAGGGAATCTCGATCAACGGTAGCGACAACTTTGGCACCTTCAGTACAAAAATAAAACCAAAACTTAAGTTCACACACCCCAGTTCTTGCATTCACACACAAATGCTTGGATTAAAGGGATAAATAAAAATGCATTCCTCAAAAGAGTTAGAAAAATCACAACAAATCAGCAAGTGACAATCATACACACAGTGCTACCCCTGTCGACAGAACAGGGGCTACAGAAAAGAAAAACAAAAGATGCATACACTTTCATGGACATATAGACGAACCTCTTTTGTACATCACTGGTACACCAACATTCTCTCAAAACAGTGCTTGATCTCTGACGCCATTAGTTTTCTTTCATTTAAGTAAAACAAACAAAAAAAGGATTGCGATACTGTACTGGAAAGGTAGTCTTGTAAATTAACATTTTGTGACCTTTTTTTTCTTTTTTTCAATACTATGACCATTGAAGAAACTAACATACACTCTCACACACTCACATACGGAGGGGAGGATATTGAATCTCTTTTAAGGGATATGAACATAGACAATGCTCCTTTTTTTACTCTAAAGTGTCTCAAAGGGGAATGAAAAGAGACACCACTCAACCAAAACACTTCTGAGTAGCGAAAGGCTAACCAGATGCTCAAAGCCTAGCCAATAGCTAACCAGAGGCTCAGAAAATAGCCTAGCTACTGATAAAGTAGCAGGATTCATTAGTGAGGCTGCAGGATGGTGTGGGGAATGTTAAGCAGATCAGTAAAGTTGCAGATGTGTTAGTTTAGTCTCAGACAGAAGACCTCCAATGGGGTCTGTATGGGACGGGCGATGGATGAGGGGCGAATCAGGAAGGGGTCGGGGGGGATTCACTCCTGGGGGTTTCGGATGATGTGGGCATCTGCCAGCAGCTCAGGTCGAAGGCACTCGATGGGGCACTGGATATTCTGCTGATGGAGACAAGAGTTTAATTTGTGTGCAAATTCAGCATGGGTTCTACGTAGTCTCACAAAAGCCCACACAATCAATTTGGTCTTTCTCAATTCAATGTCTCTTTCAATAATTGGTCAACTATTCAGCATTTCTGTAGGCTTACATTTGTATTTCTATTAATTGGAAAACATAATCTAACAGGTATTACAGCAATTCTACAAGTCATCTAAGTAAAAGTGGCACTATAACCACTAATATAAACGTCTACAGTAAGCGTTGGCTGTCTCTTAAGAGGGTATGACTCACCACTTTGCGTAGAGTGTTAGAGTTTCCATATCGGACTGGCTGTAGCAGGCTTGCGTCTACCTCAGCACCTGGTCTACGGCAGTTCTCACAACGCCAGCCCTGTGGAGACACATGGTTTATCACACAAGGACTAGACTGCCAAGAACCAGAAATACACAAGTAAACGTGCACAAGTACATATTCACACACACACACACACACACATACACACACACACATATATAGAGATGGGCCGTACCTGTTGTCCTCCGTAGCAGGTGCAGGTGCAGATAGCTCCCAGGTATTCCTTCTGCCACTGGTTGCCAACCTGGTACATCTTCCCATCGTCATAGCAGGTGGACTCATCTGCATACACACACAAGAAGGAATCACACACACATCCACTGCTGAGGAAATACACACAGACTGACTACATCTGATGATAGAAGAGCAATATAGAGGAAGTGAATACAACAGCATATGCTGTATGCAAGTCACGTAGGCCAATAACATATTTGTATCTGTCCAGGAGAGGAGCAAACACATATTGAACCTTAGTCAAAAATGTTTTTGTGACTCAGGTCCAATGGATTTGTTCTTTTTCTCCTTGCCACAGTTGACACAGATTTGACGGTTTGCACCTTTAGTAACCAAAGAGGGCATGGTGTGAAGGAAGTGGACTTACGTGGTTCACACTTGAACTCTCCCTTGCCATTGCCCAGGCAGGTGCAGCTCATCATGTGACCGTTCTCCTCCTGACGCTCCCACTTCTCCCCAATACGGTAGTTGTTGCCACTGTCATGGCACCATTCTGTTGATGGACAGGAAGAGAGAGAGATGACAGAGGAGTCAGGCATCTTGTGCCAAATCCTAGATCTACACCTGGTGGCTACCATCTAACCAATTGTGTAGATCTTAAAGTATGGGTACAAGCAACATGACAAAAATGCCCCCAGCCTTTCAGAGGTCAAGGTGGGGCTATCACCACCATAGTGTTTATACCTATCCCGTCCTCTCAGATCTACTGCAGGCCTATGTGAAGTCCCTGCAGATAAAGGCTAGGGGAACAAACCCATATAACTGATTGGTTTAACACCTAATGATTGATGATTTAAAACTGGTCACTGATTCAACCAATTGTGGTATCTTCAAAAAAGTCAGTATAGAATTGAGACAAGACCACCTCTACATCCTACCACATGCCGTATATACATCTATACAGCTCTGCATATACATACATGTTCTACGTCACTTTGAATAAAATATCATAGGTGGCAGGTGAAGGCTGAGAGGCATGGGTAAGGAAGAGGGAGATACTCACTGGAGGAGTCACATCTAAAATGGCCACTGCCAAGTCCAAGGCATCTGCACCACAGCTTGAAGCCTGTCTCAGACATGCGCTCCCACTCCGCCCCTACATCATGGTGGGTGGCCGTGAAGGTGTCGTAACACGAGTCCTTATTGGATGAGACGCCATCGGTCACTAGAGGAGGAGAGAGGGGGAAAGGAATGGTCAGGTTGGGAGGCGTAACTATTAACCTTTCATGCTTTGAAATTGAGAAATCAGTTGGAATGCAAATTCATTAGTATTTTCATATTATCATTATTTAACTACTAAAGCAACATTTCCAAGAGTAAATGTAACTGAAACTGAAATATTTGTTTGTGATATTTACCATGAGAGATAAAAGTTCAAAGACTAATACACACTTTTACACATACTGTATTATATCCTCTACAGTTATATACTGTGCTCTTTCGTTTCACTCTGCAACTTCTCTGCCGATATGTTAGCAGAATTTTACAGACTAAGCTCCATAATCACTCATAACATCAAGGTAGGGTTTGGGGGAGTGGGAGTCTGATCCAAGATCGGTTGTCATGGTTACTGGTTCCTTACCGGTGTTTCCTGCGGTGATTACCTCCTCCAAGATCTTGTGCTTCAACGCCCCCTTGAGGGCCTCCACGATTACGTTGTAGGAGGCCCCAGAGGTCAGGCCAATCAGGGTAGCGCTGGTGGAGGTACCTGGGAGACGCATCTGAGAGAGTGTGTGTGTGTGTGTGTGTGTGTGTGTGGGGGGGGGGGGGGGGGGGGGGCAGGGCAGAAGGCGGATGAAGTTAATTGTCAATTGAAATATAGTGCAATTGTCTAGTTTCTCCTAAAGCGACTATTCATAATTACAGAGGTTTATCTTTATCCTTGAACTTCAAGTTGACCTATAAAGACATGTTTCTCTGTCTGTCTGACTCTCCTACCTGGAACATCTTCTCGTTGATGTGTGTGAGCGGTTGGCAGGACACCAGGTACTCGGAGCTCTGCCTGTACGGCTGCCAGGCGATGGTTGTCTGGGTCTGTGCCTCCTGCGGTCGCCCCGTGTCGTTCTCTGGAAAACCAAACGGAGAGCCGGGCACGTTCACCCTCACTATGGGCACCCTGCGCCCCTCCGCATCCGGAAGGGGCACAAAGATCAGGGGCTCGCCACCCTGCCCGTAGGGTAACTGGGGGGTGCCGTGCCCATTCCTGTTGTTGTTGTACTCAGTGTACTCCACGTTTTGGCCCTGCCCGCTCAGCCCATCCTGTCCATTGGTGCCTGTAATCTGGACGCTGTTGTCCGTCTCTTCAGGTACATCCAGTACGCCACCTACACCCCCTGGGCGGGGGAGGGGCAGCGGAAGCAGGGCGTCCGGTTCTGGGCGGGAAAGAGGGGTTAGGAAGCAAGCGAGTTAGGGTGGAAGGGGTGGGGTACAGTAGCATAACTCGGCCAGCTGTATGTACTGTATATGCAGAGCTACTACTGTATTGCACTGCGCAAAGCCTGACGCCATTTTCTTTTGAATCCCATTCAAAAGACATTTAAAGTGAGCGGTATTATTGTTATAGAAGGCACAGCTGGCTGCTGCTGGCTGAACTACAATATTCAACATCAATGCCTAAGATGCCAGGCTGTTTCTGCTCAACTGCAGCTTAGCGGTCACACACGCTAGACCTCAAAACCTTTTTTTGTACAATTTACCATTCTGCAACAAAAATAAGGTTTTAGGACCTGTGTCGGGTATGTGAGTATACACAGTGTATGTGTATGTTTGAGTTTGTGTGTGTGTGTGTGTGTGTGTGTGTGTGTGTGTGTGTGTGTGTGTGTGTGTGTGTGTGTGTGTGTGTGTGTGTGTGTGTGTGTGTGTGTGTGTTGGTTGTACTCACGAGTTCTAGCCTTGCCCACCAGTGGGGTGCTTCTCTGAACATTCTGGATGGCGATGATCTTGATGATGTATTCCGTGTTTGGTTTCAAATCTGAAAACATCCCAACACATTTAAAACACTGACCTTGGCTACAGCGTAACAAGTTCTCATACCCCACATCATCTTGATTTTACTCAAGAACAGAAGTATTTCTGTTTTCTAATTGCTGAAAGGAGTAGCTAGAAGGTAGCTATGTGTAATACCTAAGTGTTGGCATTAACCCTAATTCACCTCAAACATGTTGATAAGTTGAGTGTCACTGTTGATAAGTTGAGAGAAATATTGTTCTAAATAAAGGTTAGACAAACACACCCCCAACAATATGCTTATTAAAATCTAGGGCAACTGTTGTCTATCTAGTAGTTGTAGGTGTAAGGGGACAGAATGAAACGGTGAGAGGTTTGCCATGGAGAGGTTGTAAGGTAATGTTCCATGCGTACGAGAGATGGTGGCATAGTTGAGGCCGGCATGAGGTCGCGGGGTGAGCTCGCGGGGGGGTCTTCCTGCCTCCTCATAGGTGATGTAATATCCTGTGATGCGTGTGGCAGGAGGCTCCCAGGTGAAGGAGATGGAGTTTGGGGTCAGGGAGGTGAAATGGAGGTTGAAGGGGGCCTGGACCGCTGGTTTAGCTACAAAAAAAACATCAGAGATATGAGTGTGTGTGTGTGTGTGTGTGTGTGTGTGTGTGTGTGTGTGTGTGTGTGTGTGTGTGTGTGTGTGCTCGTCGTACCTGTGTCTGCGGTGAGGGTGAAGGGGGCACTGCGTGCGTCACCATTGAGGGTGTAGATGTAGATGGTGTAGGTGGTGTCTGGCTGCAGTCCTGAGAGAGTTCAAACACCACACACACTCAGTTAGTGTGCACAGCTAAGTTCAGACACTCATACAAGATAACACACAAGATAACATACAGAAGGATGTTGTACCGTTTAGAAAAAGATAATAATGGTGATTTGCACCAAAACAATGATAACCAATGTAAACTGAAGTGTTGATACCAATACTATTGTAGGTTTACCAACTTGTGATTGTGTAAAATAGAGAAGAGAGTAATGTCTTTAACTTTATCTTGTAGTATTGATGGATGGATATGCACCTATGAAAGTGTAGGTGAGCGTGGACTGCGTAATGTAGCTACCTTAATGTTATAGTAGTGATAATTACCATTATTCAATGTACCTGTTATGATGTGAGAGTGCTGATGGGTAATGTAGTTGATTGTACTCGTGTAGGTGAGAGTGGTGTTGGGTAATGTAGTTTACCGTACCAGTGAGGGTGTAGGTCTGAGGCTCAGCCGGGATAGTCCTGCTCAATGTGGGATGGCTGCCACTGAGGGGCGTGGCTTCAACGAGGAAGCCGGTGATGGTCTCGATCTTGGAGCGCCAGGTCAGTGTGATGGCAGAGTCCTTAATATCTGAGATACGCACACGTCTAGGAGGACTGATGTCTGAGATAGGGGGGGAGAGAGGGAGAGATGGAGAGAGAGAAAAAGAGAAAGAAAGAGAGGGAGTTATAGGGAAGCAGAAGAGCGAGAGAAAGAAAGAGAAAGAGAGAGAGAGTTTATTAATCCAGATACCCTCTGTGACCAAACAAGGAGTTTTTGTACTGTAAACTCAGGGAATGCTGCTTACTGTCCAATGTGGCGATCTCTCCCTCCAGGGGTCGGCTGGTGATAGTGTTCTTCAGAGCGTAGACATGCACCTGGTACATAGTGGCCACCTACACAGGAGAACACACATGCACATACACATACATATTGGTAAATCCAGAAACTAAAGACTACATAGACATACACAAACAACATATAGCATGATTTCAAATAATAATTAGATACTAAATGCATGTATCATACTCTGTTATGTATAACTACTATGCTATCTATTTTAACAGTGTTTACTTGGATTTGAACCATGTTAGAGTCATCAACGCAGGAAGGTGGTTACGTACCATGAGTCCTGGCACCATGACGCGTGTGCTATCTGGGGCGACATTTATCTCCTTAGTGGGCCCGTTGTTGTTCTTGGGGTTGACCACCACGCGGTACCCCGTCAGCCTGGCACTGGGGGAGCGCCAAGTGATGAGGAATGAGGAGGGGCCAACCTCACTGATCTGTAGATTGGTGGGGGCTGGGATGGCTGTGGGTGGGGAGATGCAAACGTGCACAATGAGACCAAGGCATGCTAGATAGTGATGAATGATAGAGAAAGTGTGTGTGCGTGTGCGTGTGCGTGTGTGTGTGTGTGTGTGTGTGTGTGTGTGCGCGTGCATCATGTGTCATGTATCATGTGTCATGTGTCATCTATCATGTGTCATGTGTGTGGTATTCCTCCTACTCCTCTTACCTGTAGCCTGTGTGCCCACCAGCGGGGGACTGGGGGTGCGGTCGTGCATGGCGATGACTTTGACGGTGTACTCAGTGCCAGGACGGAGCCCCTTCAGCACCACACTGTCATCGTCCCTTCTGGGCGCGGGCCGCAGCTCCCTCTCGCTCTCCTCTGGGCTGGAGTAAAGGACACGGTATGACGTCACCGAGCCGTCAGGACTGTCCCAAGTGATTCGCAGGGTATTGGAGTCCACTTCAGAGAAAGAGAGGTCCTTGGGACGGTCCATTGCTACAAGAGGGGGGGACATCAAATATAATTGACACATGATGATTATGTACTGTATCTTTGAATGTAATGATGATATATGTCCAAACTACACTCTGTGCAACTTTCTAAGCAGCCGTTGTTGTTGTGAGCAAGGACTATAAAGTGATTTAACAACTTGTTTTCACTAATCTAATCACATTCAGCCTCTCTCTCTCTCTCCACACACACTCACCTGTGATGGCGTTCTCCACCAGAGGTGAGGAGGGTTCTCCATTCGTGCCCAGCGCAGTCACACTCAACACATATTCCGCTGTGGGCATCAGACCAGAGAACGTCATCTCTGTCTGATCTGGAACACAGCAATAAAAAAAAGAAGGAGAGAAAGAGAGTGGGGCAAGGTTAAAAGAAGTCATTGAGGAGCAGGAGCCACAGGAGCCGACACTCTATTGTAGCTATAGCAGCTAACAATAACAGATAAATAGAAACTAATTAACAATCAAACTACATTCGCTCCTGTTTCATACTGAACTGAATGAATAAATGAGTATTTTGAATGACTATTCTATTTACTTGCCGAGCTGCATGCCTGTATACATTTAATTAATTGACTATGAGTACAGGGAGGCATGAATACGGAGCCTGTTCTTACCGGGGCCCACCACCTCAGAGAAAGAGGGTCCCTGTCCGCTCTTGGGGACGCTGGTGACCCTGTAGCCATTGATGGGGCCCTGGGCAGGGGACCAGCGCACCGTGATGGTGTTGTCCTTCACATCTGTCACCTCCATTTGAGACGGTGACTCCACGTCTAAATATGACATTTGAATGAAGTCAGAAGACAGAGACACTTATGGACTCTTGCTGAATTACCAGAGACACAAATAATCATCATGACAATTGTGAATTCAATACAGTAGAGGGCGACACCACACCACGACCCCTCCTGTCTCATATATATGTGTACGTAAGTTCCTTTAGGTGTGTATGTAAAAGTGTGTACATGTATCACTGGTCCAGTACCTGTCTTGTGAGTGACGTAGATGGGGGTGCTGGAGGCAGGACTGTCTCCTCTCCCGGTGACAGCGTAGACGGTGATGGTGTAGTCAGTCCCGGGGTTGAGGCTCTGGATGATGGTACTGGACTGGGACCCAGGGACCGTGAACTCTTTAGGGGCGCTACTACCACCTGCACCACAGAGCAGAGACAGAGAGAGCAAGATTAAAGGTGAGGTACGCCAACACCTGCCCTCTTCAATGCAACGTTAATACAATGAACATATGAAACATATATAAGACGAAACAAGGAGTGGTATTTCACATCTACACATAGGCCACATATACCAGTACACATACTGGTACACATACTGGTACACATATTGGTACACATCTGTACACATACACAGAGATTGGTTAGACGATACATTTACAACTTTTAGGGTTAGGGTACAATTACAACTTTTAATGGAGCAATTCAGATTTTTCACCTTTTTTTACACCTGTCTAGTCTTTTAAGATCTAGTGCATATGGGGTAAGGGTAAGGGTTCAACTTGGAATTGGGCATAACAGTGCCATGGGGCCAGGCCTGGATTTGGAATGCGGCCCCAGTGTTTGGTAAAGTACATACCTGTTTCTCCGTGAGTGATCCTGTAGTACCTCACGGTGACAGAGGGGGCGTCCCAGCGGACGGTGATGCTGGTGGGGGTGGATGATGTCACTTCCAGGTCGGTGGGAGCGTCAGAGACTGGGGGATGAAAGAAAATAAGGATTAGGAACAGAGGAGTAGGAGGAGAGGAGAGAAGAGGGGAGGGGGAATACGACTCATGTGCTTGTCAGTGGGAGTGGGGGAGACTGAGAAGAAAGGAGGAGGAAGAGGAGGGGTTAAGGGGGACAACAAAAAGGAGGAAGAAAGGAATACGAGGAGACAGAGAGGGACTCACTAGTGTGCAATTGAGACTGTAAATGAAAGAAAGACTAAAAAGAAGGAGAGAATAGAGAAGTAATTGCGCCTGTGACTGAAAGAAGGATGAGGCGGGATAGGATGCAAGAAAGACGAGAACAAATACAAAAAGAGGTAAGGGACTCACTGGTGGCCTGTGTGCCTGAGAGAGGCATACTCTCCCTGTTGCCACTGACAGCATAGACATGGACGATGTACTCTGTCTCCGGCGCCAGTCCTGTCAGAGTGAAGTGGTTACGTGTTGGGGGCAGTCTCTCGTCCTTGAACCTCCCTCCGCTGGTCATCTGGTAGCGGATCCGGTAGCCGGTAATCACAGCGTTCGGTGCCAGCCAGTGCACGGTGAAAGAGTTGGTCAAGACGTCTGAGAAGTCCAGGCCGGTGGGAGAGTCCAGAGCTGGAAGGGGAGAGGGACGGGTGTGAACACACACACTACCGTTTTACCACATTTGTACAAAAAAAAACGATTGTGCTTTCTCGTCTCACGAAACTGTCCTGCTTCTGTACTTACTTGTCCTCTGAGTGCCGGAGACGGGGGCGCTCTCACGCTCCTCATACACACACACCACACTCACGAGGTACTCTGTGTCTGGCTGCAGGTCTGGTGAGAGACGGAGAGGGAAACCAGTTTGTTCACTGGACAAGTGCTACAGTACTTAATTCCAATCAGTTACAAATGTGTTATCATTTCGCAAGTATCCAATTGGAGGCTCACTCTGCAGGACGAAGGTGTTGGTGGCACCGCCCATGTTGAGCTCCTTGACGTCGCCATCCTCGCCAACGGGGTGAAAGCGGATGACAAAGCGGGAGATGTCACTGGGCGTAGGCACGTTGGGCACGGTCCATGTCACTCTCATGTGGTCAGGGCCCACCCCTCCAAAGTTCAGGTTGGTAGGGGCTGGAACGGCTGGAGGAGAGAGGATTCATACGTTCTGGGTTAATAAGGTATGACGCTAAAGCTTTTGTTTACATTCTTGTTTCAGATAGTATTTACCTGGTATTTACTAGTCAATGATGTGGTCATAATGGATACCTTCTGGTACTTTCTTCAAAGCAGTCAACAGGTGGTAGCTAACTACATGGCATCAAATGGTACAAAGTAGTGCTTGTTGTTGTAAGTCGCTTTGGATAAAGGCGTCTGCTAAACGCCTTAAATGTAAATGTAAATGTTTCAATAAATCCCCGCAAAAAAATGTGATTCATTAGTAAAGGTCAAGTCATTTATTTTACCATGTTTTTCAATATCAATTCTAGTAACTGAAAGCTCTTTAGAATTAGACCTAGTGAGTAATATCAGACACAGAGAGCATATTGAACATGCTGAGCTGTGTGTGGCCAATGGTGACACTCAAAATTACCTGCAGGCAGTCTGTAAGCATGTCCAGAGAGGACAAGACAAAAGAGGACATATTAGTAAACATGTCAGGTATACACAATACTTTTGCCATGTATCAACATGTTTGACAATGTTTTAACATGTTTCCAACCACCACCAGGTTCTGATGAACACGGAACAGGAGTGGTTGTCCCACCTACCCTCCCTCTCTCCTACTCCCATATCTCCCCTCCCCATTGTTTAAGTCAAAGGTTTAAATCACCGGTCTCAGTTTGCTTTGTGCGTGTGGCGGGCTCACTCTCTCCGTCCTCCGTCACCGTGGTGACACTGATGTCATAATCAATGCCGGGCTCCAGCCCTCGCACCGTATAATAGCCAGAGGATGAGTCCACCATGTCTTGGACAATGGGCATGCTCTCACCCGCCGCCATCACCGTTATCCGGTAACCAGTGATGGCGGTATAGTTTAGGGGGTTCCACCGCAGGCCGATAGTAGTGTCGGTGGTGTCGACAAAGTCAAGGTTGTTTAGCTGGGGTACATCTGAAAAGGTTTAAGGCGCGAGCAAAGCGCAGGCAGAACCAAGAAAACACACAAACACACACACATAAGCCGTGATGATCACATATTGCAGACAGAACATGAATTACCATAGCATTCACCATGAACATAGACAAACAGGGATGGAAAAGACCATAGCATAACAAGAGTAGCCATGCTTGAATGAGTTATAGTTGCTTTAGAGCTATCAAAAATTATCAATTCAACAACATCAACATTCAAAAATGACATCTAACTAAATTACAGGCATGGATGCTCATGGTTTTTCAGAGGAATAATTTAGGGGTGTATATCAAACCACAGTAATCTAAATGAATTAACACCATCCCCATGCAAATCATACAAACTTCAGTCACAGTTATATTACGGGTGGAGACAAGACAACCAAACATGGGCAGCCACGGCAAACACAACGCAGCCAGTGACCATGTTAGTAGTAGGACTGTGCAATTACAGCACTACAAAAACAGACAAATATTAAATGACAATTGGGAAGAAACTAAAGTTCTGACCCGGCGGGGACAATTGGGAAGAAACTAGTGAAATTATCTTTGCTTTTAACATCAGCCTAGAGAGTGGGCTTTCTGGCAGGGGAATATCGTATTTCAGACGGTAGACAGAGGAGGTAGACTGGGGTTTTATGAGAAGCTAGGCCGGTCCAGGAATAATGCTTTTATGGAAAGTGTCCCGGGAGGGAAGTGGGATAAATCTTTGAGCGTGGAATGAAAGAAGGCTGGGAGGTGGAAATATTTGAAACTGTTCCACCTTGAAACGTACCCCAGCCTTTCCTGGCCAACGAATGCAGAAGGGATATCCAACACATGCACACAAGTGTGTATTTTCACACACACACACACACACACACACACACACACACACACACACACACACACACACACACACACCAAAGGGTATACACACACAACCCCCCCCCCCACGCCCCAAAAAATAAAATAATCTGTGTGTGTGTGTGTGTGTGTGTGTGTGTGTGTGTGTGTATGTCATTTTTAACTAACCCGTCACCACAGCACAGTTCAACATCAGTCCATGCTTGGACCTACTGCTCTAGGATCAGCTGTGTGTTGATCTAGGAGTCCTAGGTAAAGGTATCTGTCCTACCTTGGGTGACAGTGGTGTACACCGGGACACTCTCCTGCTGGCCTTTGACAGTGAAGACACTGACGTTGTACTCCACTCCTGGACTCAGGTTCTCCAGAGTCATGGAGTTCTGACGAGGCGGGACAAACTCTTCCAGTGAGCTCCCTCGCTGCCCATTGGTCGGCGCGCATGTCACTCGGTAACCTGTGATGTCTGTGGGGGGGTGGGGGTAGGAAAGGAAGGAAGAGAGGGGAAGTGGTTGTGAAACATTTATTAGTGGAATACAGCAGTGATTTACCAATCCAACAAGATCAACTATGAAGGTATTAATCCAGTCTGTTTCATCATATTGTTAACATATCAAAACTGCTGAAGAGAGAGTGAGGCGGGGGTTACAGAGGAAGAGAGAAAGAGAGAGAGGACGAACGGGGGACAAAGAGAGAGACAGAGAGAGACATTTGTTCTGGCACCAAGGTCTTGGTGGGGGCCAAAGTCCATACTTGTCCAAACCCAAAGAGAGTCTGATGTCTGGTCTGGGCTCTGGCCCCCGTGTGGGATGAGGGTCAATATTTACCTTGCGTGGGGGTGTCGACCCATTGGACAGTCAGCACACCCGTGTCTGGGTTGGACTCCAGACTGAGGTCAGTGGGTGGAGACAGGGCTAGACACAGTAACAAAAAACATAGTCTCTTAGTCCTGTAAGTAGTTAGAAAAAAACATCTGCACCAACTAACAATGGTTTGAATAATTATAAGTACACCTAAACTAAACTTATTTTCTAAATGCTCAGTTTAGAGTTTAGAGTTTAAAAATCAAACTCACTTGAGTGACACCAGCTCTGTAGCATCAAAAGCACATTTTCAGTCTAGTTTGAGCAAAATCAATAAAGCCCTTGGCCTAAAGCTGATCCTACTCACATGTGATGACATCGCGGGTGATGGGGTTGCCACGGTTGCGTCCGTTGACGATGGGCTGAACGCTGTAGGTGTACTCGGTGCCAGGTGTCAGACCCGAAACGTAAATACTTCCTGAGTCAGAGGTTACATCTCTGGGAGCCTCTCCACCCTGACTGGGCCGCACGGACAGCTGGGGGGAGGGACAGGAAGTGGACATGCCAGAGGTGAAAGGTGAGGACTCAAGGTAAGCTTGAGAGATCATGTTTAATCCTGTGTTCTTATATTTCTATGGTTTTTACCTTGTAGCTGAACTTGGGGACAGGGATCCAGGTTATGATGATGGAGGTTTCTGTGACATCAGCAGTGAAGGGAGGATTATTTCCCATCTTGGGAGCTGAGAGAGAGAGAGAGAGAGAGAGAGAGAGAGAGAGGGATCATAGAATGCAAAGTCATGAGATGATACGTTCAACCATATCAGGCAGAGAGGTGGATTTTTGAAGGGGGAGAGCTACATGTAGACCTGGAGCGAGTGACAGAGTACCAATACTCCTCTCCTCAGTACTCACTGGTAGTGAAGACTCCGTTGACTCCCTCACTGAGCACGTTGTCT
>NC_139668.1:10666949-10671949 GCF_951799395.1 Argentina silus | reverse complement strand
CACACACACACACACACACACACACACACACATTTCTCTCACCTGTGATGGGCGCCTGGGGTTTGGACCATCTGATGTGGATGGAGGTGTCTCCTACCTCATCGATTTGATGTTCAGTGGGGCTGTCAGGAGCTGAGGGAGCAAACGGGTGAGTGAGAAGGGTGTAGGTGGGTGGGTGAGGGTGTAGGTGAGTGAGAAGGGTGTAGGTGGGTGGGTGAGGGCTGGTACCCATCACCTGGGAGGTGCTGAGAGAGTAGACATATGAGTGAGAGGTGAGTGGGGGATAGAGCAGGTGTGGGAGGGTGGGTGAGGAGGAATTTTACTTCATGTGGAGAGTTAGGTGAGTGCATATACAGGTGTGTGGGGGAGAGTGATGGTGAGGAAGGGTTAAGCCAGGTCCAGTACCTGTGGTCTGGGAGGTGGTGAGGATGAGGTTGGGTTTTCCCTGGGGTGTGAGCTCATACACGTTGACGTTGTACCTACGACCAGGCAGGAGGTCAGAGATGCTCACTGAGGTGGTCGCACGAGGCAGGTCTGGGGGATAGAAAGAATGTCAATGAATGTACTAATTAATTTGATCAATCAATCCATTTGATGTAGAGCCTAGAGAAAAAAAAACATTACAGACGGTTTGCACTATTCTATTGGTTCCACTGTACCCATGTCTGGACGTGTGTAGTGGTGTTGCTCTTAGTGGCTCGACTACAGACATTGGTCTAGTTTCATCTCGGGCCCATACAAAGGTTTGAAACCAGACATACCATAATAAGGGAACCGTTTCCATGCAGTGGACCACTCACCCAGCACCTTGGCCGTGGCTCCATCCTCACTGAGTTCATACTCCACCCTGAAGCCAGACACGGTGTCGGAGGCAGACACCCAGGAGATCACAAAGCTGTTGGAGGTGATCTCTGTCACCGATTCTGATGTGTCCACCACGGCGGGAAGCTTGGTGGTCTCACCCTCAGAGGTGGCCACTGACCAACAGGGAGGGACAAAGACAAGGACAAATTCAGACACCCTCGGAAGGTCAATAGAAAGTCCCCATTTATAATGAAACCACAGGATAGACAGAGAGAGAGAGAGAGAGAGAGAGAGAGAGGGAGAGGAGAGAGAGAGAGAGATGGGCGGATGATAAGAGGACTCTTACGGGAGCCATAAGTGGTGGTGAAGTCAAAGCGTGTGACCTCGCGGCGGCCCATGCGGAGGATGCTGATCAGCTGACCCTCGTAGGTGATGCCAGGCTTGAGTCCAGCGATGGTGTAGGAGTTGAGGTGGCCCGGGATGTTGACCTCTCTCCAGGAGGTGCGAGTATTTTTCTACCAAAGGTCAAAGGTGAGAGGTCACTGGGTTAAAGTCAGAGGTTAATGGGGTCAAATAGGTGCATACTGTATACAGTATCATGGTGTTAAATGGATAAGAGCTTCACTCTCTCACTGGAAATGTTCAACAACATCTCATGTTATGATATTGATTAAGGGGTTGACTTTGTTATACAACTGTATAATAACTAGGACTAGTGTATAATAACTTGGGATTAGTTCTTCCTGAACACATTACTTGACTAGGAAAAACTCCTGGCCCTAATAACAACAACAACTACAGCTCCTCCTCCTCAGACCCCTCCACCCCCTAACAACTTGTTGTCTTCCTTTCTCTCGCACTGTGATGACCGGTGGGTGGCACTTGTTCTTATTAAAGGTTTTACTTCCATGACTGTGATGCATAGTTGATTCACTTACTTCAGACAACTGTACTTATGGTAAGTGGCTTTGGATAACAGTGTCTGATAAATTACTAAAATGTAAAACAAATGTACAACGATGAAGGATTGAACCCAGAGGATAGCTACAGTAGTTAGATAAACATAATGACCAATAATACTTTCCAAAGCACTCCCTGAATGGAAAATCTCTGGCTGCAGTGAAAGCCAACTGCTCAAACGTCATGCATCATATGACCTTGCGTCTCAGGACTATTAATCAATTCTTGGAGTTGAGATCATACAGATTGAAAAAATAAAACAGTAGGCTGCTAATACTGTCTGGACATCACTCCCAAGACTCTCTTACTCTCCCTCTCTTCAAGCCCAGCCAATGCCCTATGCCCAGTGTGGTTAAGCTGGCATTCACTCTCTCTCTGCCCCACCCTGCTTTTGGGAACACTCTATTTGGCTTTAAACTGTCGGAAAACTACAGGCCTTTCCCAACATAAGAGAAAAAGAGGGAGAGTTAGGGAAGGTGGAGGCGAGAGAGTAACTCTGCTATCCAAAACATACAAACCACTTAGAAGGAAATGTGTTTGAATTCAATTAGGGGGTCATAAACATTCAAACAGCTGGCCAGATCAAGCCCGCTTCAAAGAGAGTGATTGTGAGAGAGAAAGTAGTTTTCTTCCCGTCATGAGGAGAAAGAACACATCATGTTTGTAACTGGAAGTCCAGTAACTGGATGTTGAAGGTTGTTCGTGGCCATCCAGCAGGATCTGTGTGTGTGTGTGTGTGTGCGTGTGTGTGTGTGTGTATGTGCGTGTGTTTGCAGGGAAGTTCAAAAACCCCATAACCTTGTCTGCCTGTGCTCAAACTTCAACTAACATGACCAACAACAACCTGTCGTCGTTCTAAGTTGACAGATAGAATGTTCCAGTAAATGTTTGAACAACCCACTCTGTTTGTGCATGCATGGGATTGGTCATAACTCCTCTAGAAACTCTACTCGGAAACTATCTATTGGTATGAAATGTTCTATTCTATAATGTTCTTAAACAGCATAAATGGAGCAATAAAATCCTGCTTAAAAGAAATGAATACATAAAACTTTTCAGAGGTAGTGGTGTCTTGCTGGTGTCACTTTGGTTACTATGCAGTGTTACTGTGCAATGTTCCTATCTGTCTGTACAATGTTTTGGTTTAACGTTGTCTTAGTTATCTTCCATCGTCTCTTTATGGTTGGCACCAGAGAAGCACCAGAGTAACAAGTACACCAATGTAAGTGATCAGGGTGGCTGACCACTCACCACTCTCCACTTGAGGATGTACTGGGTGATGTGGGAGGAGGTGGGGGCGTTCCACTGGATGGGGTGGGAGTCAGGCTGCTTGCCCGCCTCCGTGATGATCACCTGCACAGGCCTGTGGCCACCTGGGGAGAGGGGGAGAGACAGTAGATTCGTGAAAATTCTCTAGATATCTATCGGTCACTAAGAAATCAAGGCAAGAACCAGAATACATGAGATTTCTGTATTTTGGTACACATGCAGGGTAAAAATATATTTTTCAAAAACATTCTGTGCGAAGCCTGGGTTGACAGTTCCCCTCAGACAGAGGTTGTTCAGTCTGGGGACAACCCTCAGCATTACACCATCAGACTGCCCACTGTCTGGTTTCAATACAGGCCCTAAACCAACTGCCCTGTGGGTAACGAGTGTCTTCGGTGTCTGAAATCACACCAGGGTACTATGTTCTCCCCTCACTCCTGTATCACCCCCTACACACACACACACACACACACACACACACACACACACACACACACACACACACACACACACACACACAAGCATTGATTGAATAGAGCATTGACACTGATGTCAAAAAGTAGTTTATTACTAAGATTTGAATTTAGTTTAACTACAACCAAGCTACAGCAAAATGTAATTAAACTAATAGTTGATCTACATGTAGTGGAACTACTCCCCAATACTGGTGGTTTGAAGCAGTGAGGTCATTTCCAAAGGGTAATATAAATATATAATATGCCATTTAGCTGACGCTTTTATCCAAAGCGACATACATTGCAGTGAGTGCATACATTTTTCAGTATATATGGTCCCAGCAGGAATCAAACCCACAACCTAAGCGTTGTTAGCACCATGCTCTACCAACTGAGCCACAGAGGACCACGAGGGTAGAAAGGGTCATTTCTATTGCCCTGAATTTTGAACAAAGAAAAACATACATGTTCATACATGTGACAGCACCAAATGGGTCATGAAAACTTGAACATTGACTATGTGCAGGGTTCAGATTGAGAGGTTTGCTAGGGTAAAAAGTTTTTCAGCATACTCAAAACAAGGCCTTTCAAGTCCAGATTTACATAATGAATTGAGAGAGAACATTTTGATGTTATTCTGTGTGCATTCACTTTGTTTTTTACAATACAGCTATAAAGAAGTCAATATGGGCAGAACTATCTGGCAGTGCTCTGAGGGGCCTTCATGGTGAGAATGTGACTACTGTGTGACTAAGTGTTTTGCCACCCAGGGGTGATTGAGACAGGAAGTGTGCGCAGGTAATAAAGTTCCTCCCTCACTGCCCCTCCCTGCCCAGTGGGGTGTAGAACAACACCACTCAGCATCTCAGTTGGGGGGGAACCAAGCCCTTCCAAACTACAAAGCCCCTGTGAGGAGGAGGCTAGACAAGGAGAGGAACACACCCTTCTCCATTTGCCTGACATCAAAGTAGAGTAGGACCCCCCCCCACGGAGGTGGTGAGGGGGTTAAACCTCCCCTTCATTTAATTTCAAAGGGCCATTGGTACAGGGTGTGACAGAGGGAGGAAAGGATGAGGTAAAAAGGTGAACAAACGTAGATTAACTACCAGCAGGGTTCCCAAATTATAAAAAGAGGGGGTGGGTGGCAGGGGGTATGGACGGAGGGAGAGGGTAGGGTGACAGCATTAATCAACGGCTCACTAAAAAGACTCACCTGGGTTACCTCCCTCCTGCCCTTCCTTAGGGACCCCTCAAGCTATCCCAGTTAAGATAGTGGTACACTTTACTAATAACGACACTATTAGGGCTTATACAGTGTGTGTCACTGCTTTGTTGGCTATTGGTCATCACTGTGGGCTTCATTACTGTGGGCTTTGTTGGTCCAATATTTCAGAGATTTGACACAAACATGTGTTATGATTATTATTTTTTTATATATATATATATATATATATATCTAAAGGCAGGAAAGCAATGATGTCAGACTTCAACCAGCAAATAGGACCCCTCTCT